>NC_080549.1:8490207-8803707 GCF_028640845.1 Ahaetulla prasina | reverse complement strand
AACTGTGGGGGGAAATGAATAAAGTGCAGCTATAAATCCGAGGCACAGAACCTTCAAATTAAGAAAAATGCTGTTATGATCATTATGGGGAATTGATATCACAGCACGACATGCCCATCCATGAATGTTTTGAATCTGCAACATACTCCTATGGGGGAATTATGCCGCTGATTGAATTAAAGTGCCACAACAGCAACACGTTCCGGATGTACCCTCTGCCCTGCAATACTCTGTTGAGAAGTTAAAAGCAGGCAGGCTCTTTCCTCTGCTTTACAAAAAGCAGAAACGGTTGTGAATTGGGTTGTACAAATTCTGTTCCCATAAATAGGGTACATATACACATATAAGGGAGTCCTGCGGATTTCACTCTCCTAGTCGTTACTGACTCTAGGGGGTGGGGCTCATCTCTGTTTCAAGGCCATTCAGTCAGCGCTGTCCAAAGACATTTCCATGGTCATGTGGCCAACATGACATCACGGAGCAGTGTTACTTTCCCGCCGAAGTGGTACCTGTTTATCTACTTGCATTTGCATGCTTTCGAGCTGCTAGATTGGCAGAAACTGCGATAACCGATGAGAGCTCACGCATCACAGGGCGCTCAGGTCTCAAATGTGGGCTGCTGGCTTTTCAGCCAACAGATCCATTCTCTTAACTGCTGAGCCACCCATACACACACACACACACACACACACACACACACACACACACACACACACACACACATTAAGTTCCTTAATGATGGGATCCAGCATTAGCCCAAAAGCTTGCAAGAATAAACCTTTGGTCCCAGCGACTGACTCAGATTGGATTCTGCGACATCATTATCCTGGGACACATATATTTAGCTTCATTTGCTACACATGGAACTCTTTATTTAGTTCAAGAGTTGCATGAGAAGGGGAGGGGGGACTGAAGACGTATTTGGGTTCGCCGAAATGCTTCTCTCTAGCTATTGAAAATGTGTTCGTGGATTTCACAATGCCTTTCCAAACTACTTGAAAAACAGCCTAAAGAGTAAGCATCTTGTTAACAATAAGTTAAGTTTTCAGGATTTTTTCTTTTTTTAAATGGAGGGTTTAAATGGAGCTACAACAACTCAGAACTTGATTAAAGCTCTAAAGACTGACTCGTGCAATTCTGAATCATAACTAAAGAAGCTTGCCACTTGAAGTGCTTTCAGGATAATGGAACACCTTGTAAGGCTTTAATAAAATGGTGTACGCCAGATGTCATCGAACATGAAACTGTTGTAGCATCTAAAATTTATTTACCATGGTTCTATGCTGAATGAGAAGCCACTCAGACTAAATTACTTGTAACAAAGACCTGTTGGATCACTAGATTTAAGCAGGTCATGATTGTTTCATCGCATTGAATGGCGCTTCTTATGAGCATGCTGTTCTGAGTTTTTTTTTATTTTATTTTATTTTTTTCTCAACTGGTATTGCAAGAGAAGAGCAGAGCTGAATGGCATGGTATCACAAAGAATTTATAGGGCAGTGATGGCTAACCTTTTCCAGAGTGCCCAAAGCATGTGGACGAACCCCCAAAATGTGATGCAAGCGTGGCCCCGCACATGCACCCTGCCCCCCCATGTATGCGCACTCAGCCCTCTGCATGCCCCCGCCCCACACACATGCGTGCACGGCCCCTGCACACAACCCATGAATGCACATGTGGCCCCACACGCACCCCCCACATGTGCCCTGCCCCTCGCACAAGTGTGGCAGATACCCAAAGGCCAGCTGGCTGGCAGGAGATGTGTGCGCATGCGCGGCGGAACTAAACTGGAGCAATGCTCGTTTAGAGACACAGAGAGGTCACTGCGTGCCACCTGTGGTATCATGGTTATAGGGAATCCGAGGTTAAGTTCAAGCTTGGATTCAATCTCTCAAAGCCAAAGGGTGGAGCAACCTACATTACTTATTCATGCTACACTACATTTCATCTTAAACAATGAGCTGTCCCTTGAAAAACGGAAGAGGTGGCAAGTCTATAGTTAATCTAACATTCATGTTTTACTCCTAGCATATTTAGGCAATACGCATGAAAGATTGTCCTTCCTTCCCTGGGGGTTCCTTGTCGTTCTTTGATGGATAAAGGGATCGACATAGTGATATGAGTATTTATTTTGGAAGGAACAAGGGAGCAGAAAGAAATGTTAGGCTGAAATGATTCTGATAAGTAAAGCGTCCTCAATCATTTGGGACTGAGTTAGTTGACCCTATAGGAATCCGCTCACACATGAAAGGAATTTCTCCTCTTTCGCCCTCTTTTTAGAGTTCTTGTTGAATTTAACCCTGCCCCCCAAAAAAGGACCATTTTCCACAGAGACCCAGCAATGAGTTTCCAATATTCTTACCACCGGTTCGGAGCACACATGCCTTCTGCGCATGTGCCCAGCCTTCCGCGCATACGCTTTGCTCACTCACGTGCCTTCTGCGCATGAGTCCAGCCTCAAACACATCCCTAAATGGGACATTTTAGAGTCGGGGCAGGTGGACGGGCCCACCTGCAATCTCCACTACTGGTATGCCCAAACTGGTACGAACCGGCTGCATACCACCTCTGCAGAGACCTCCAAGCTTTTAGAGTAGTCTACCATATAGAGTGCTTGTCAGAGCTGCACTACCATTTTTAATAAAGCCCTAAAAATTTATTTAGGCCACCCTTTGAATGGGTGGGAATGTTTCATTTTAAGTGTTAGCTACCAGTTCGCCTGAACCGGTACAAACCGGCTTAATACCACCTCTGCAGAGACCCCCAAGCTTTTAGAGTAGTCTACCATATTGGGTGTGTGTCAGATCTGCACTACCACTTTTAATAAAGCCCAAAAGCTTTATTTAGGCCACCCTTTGAATGGGTGGGAATGTTTCATTTTAAGTGTTAGCTTATAGCAGAATTGGATTTTAATACTGTGCGGTGATATTTTTAACCGCAGCTCTTTTATTAATGTTTTATTAGGTTTCTATTGTGTGCGTTTCCAGTACTGTATGATTATTATCATTATACGTTGGTGCATAAGAGTTTGTTGCTGTAAGCTGCCTTGGGAAAACATTATTTATAATTTTTTAAAATAAACTAATGAGCAGGAAAGAGAAAAAGTTTAACGAAGGGAAAAAGAAAAACATCAATCTATTTGACAAATCCAAATCCAATGTTTACAATTCGTGTCCCAACTCTTGCCATAAATACATGGAGACAGCATTATTGAACCAGCAATTTGAAGGCTGGTTTTGGAGAAATGGTGGCCCTTATTTATTGATCCCTGGCCTTTAATATATTGCCATTATATACAATTACTTCTACCTATTACAATTATTTGTTGTTATCTCAACTAGTTAAACACATACATTTAAGCTCATTGGTGGAGTGGTACGGTGGCCTAGAGGTGGAGCTCTCACGTCACAATCAAGAGGCTGTGAGTTCGATCCTAGGTAGAGGCAGTTATTTCTCTCTCTGGGCACAATGAGCATATATCTGCTGAACAAAACTCCGCACTGGCGACAGGAAAGGCATCCAGCCATTAAACACTCTACTAGCTCCATTCAGTTGCCCAGACTCCACCCCGCAAGGGTTTATGGGGTCGTTAAAAAAAGAGGATGATGATGATTTCAGCTAGTAGGTCCATCACAGTAATTCCATGCATTTTAGTCATTCAAAAGATAAGAAACCGCCTCATTCTTTACTCATCTAAGTCAAATGTCTATTTTATGATGATGCTTTTCTCTCTTTTTAATAATGACTATATTTCAACATTTATGTTGTGACAGGTGGACCATAAACTATTAGGCAGTTGCGGAGCATTAAAACAGAAATATATTTTAAGTGGATTTCTGCCTATTCTTTACCACAGCCATTCCCTACAGCTCAATTAAAAGTATTTAGAATCTGACTTTGACTCAATATATTCCCATTTTTGCAAGGACATCTACTTTTAAAAAAAAAACCTGTTCACATCATATTCATGAACTGATCAATGGACTTCATTCAGGTCTCCATGAAACTGGTCCGAGTGAGGTCTTCAGTTTCTTGTTACATCATTTACTGTTATAGTAGTGTGCCATCTCAACAACTTGGTCTACGGCCATCAATGACAAACACCTTAAGTTTATTAAAAGCAAGAAAATAAAACCTGGCTAGAATGCTCGGGGAGGTCTAAGGATAGACTTGGCGGCAACGCAACCCATTGATTATGTTAATAAGTTGAAAAGTTCACTCTTAAATCAAGTCCTCTGCAGCGTGAATCTAAATGGGCTGGAAAGCTACACTTTATGACAATCTCACCGATGCAAGCAATCTCCCCAGTGGAGAACAGAAACACCAGTGGATCCCAGTGGATCTTGGGCTACACAGTTAATGGTGATGTAGGATGTAGGGTTTCCTGCCTTAGAAGGGGGTTGGACTAGAAGACCTCCAAGGTCCCTTCCTGTTATTCTATTCTATTCTATCACGGGTTATATCACCTGATATTCATGCTTATCAAGTGTACCTATTGGCCCAAACGGCTATTGAATCTGGTCTCAGTACTAGAGAAAAACAATAGTGTCCCCCATATTCAAAGAGGAGTTAATATATATATTCAAGTTAACATACAGTGTGCACGGAATGCATAATTAGTAGCATTTGTAATTTTGATTCCAAATTTACCACTGCTACTGTTCAAGATAGAATCAAGATCACGTGAAGTGTTAACACCACTGTATAATGCCTTGGTAAGGCCACACTTGGAATATTGCATCCAGTTTTGGTCGCCACGATGTAAAAAAGATGTTGAGACTCTAGAAAGAGTGCAGAGAAGAGCAACAAAGATGATTAGGAGACTGGAGGCTAAAACATATGAAGAACGGTTGCAGGAACTGGGTATGTCTAGTTTAATAAAAAGAAGGACTAGGGGAGACATGATAGCAGTGTTCCAATATCTCAGGGGTTGCCACAAAGAAGAGGGAGTCGGGCTGTTCTCCAAAACACCTGAGGGTAGAACAAGAAGCAATGGGTGGAAACTGATCAAAGAAAGAAGCAACTTAGAACTAAGGAGAAATTTCCTGACAGTTAGAACAATTAATAAGTGGAACGACTTGCCTGCAGAAGTTGTGAATGCTCCAACACTGGAAATTTTTAAGAAAATGTTGGATAACCATCTGACTGAGATGGTGTAGGGTTTCCTGCCTGGGCAGGGGGTTGGACTAGAAGGCCTCCAAGGTCCCTTCCAACTCTGTTGTTATGTTATGTTATGTTATGTAAGATATACTGCCTGAAGCAACTCTCTCACTTTTGTAGTACAGTACAATCCACCCCTTACAACTTTAGCAGAACTGATATTCTTGGCCAAAACAAATTTAATGAACTTTTTTTTTTCAAAAATAAAATAAAAATAAAAATCCATTATCCTTCTATATTTGCTGGCAAATATTTCTTGGCAAATCCATTTATTTATATGCCATTTATTTTCTTCCGCTGGATAAAAATCAGATCCTTTTTGCTCTTCCATTTACTTTTCCTTTCCTTTTAAAGAGCTATCTAATAACTCAGCTGTTTCAAACCCTCATTAATATCTTCTCATTTATTAAATGGTTCCTCTTCCTCCTTGGAAGCATTTGTAGCTGAGTTATAAAAGCACTTTCTTCTTTCCCTTCGAGCAAAAAGCAACTAAGTCTACTATTTTCTTTTTTAAAAAAATAAAAAAATAAAATAAGAACCCTGCTGTTTTCATTTCTCGTTCCATCTCTTCAATTGAATTGAATCTTTATCCTATGACAAATAAAAATGCATTGTTTTGAACAATTCATGAAGACTTGTTTTTTTTAAAAAAAAATCTCCAAATCAAATGAATAAAACTCCATGCAATTTTCTTTCAATTTTCCTTAATCTATAACGAGAAACTAGATAATGTTGAACCACAGACAACACTATTACTGTACTAATTCTGCAATATTAGTGTAATGTTATTATTTTGGTTATCACCAGAGGTGGGTTTCAACAGGTTCTGACCAGTTCTGGAGAACCGATAGCAGAAATTTTGAGTAGTTTGGAGAACCGGTAGTAAAAATTCTGACTGGCCCCGTCCCCATCTATTCTCTGCCTCCCAAGTCCCAGCTGATCAGGAGGAAATTTATTTATTTATTTATTTATTTTTCGTATTTTTATACCGCCCTATCTCCCTAGGGACTCAGGGCAGTTTACAGGCAGATAAAAAATACATATAAATACAAAATAAAACATCAAATTAAAAAACTTATTCTAAATAGCCGAATAATTAAAAATAACAGTATACATAATAAAACCCATTAAAACCAGTTTAAATTTAAAATCTAAAATCTAGTCCAGTCCTGCGCAGATGAATAGATGAGTTTTAAGCTCGCGGCAAAAGGTTCGGAGGTCTGGAAGTTGACGAAGTCCTGGGGGAAGCTCATTCCAGAGGGTGGGAGCCCCCACAGAGAAGACCCTTCCCCTGGGTGTCGCCAGACGGCACTGCCTGGCTGACGGCACCCTGAGGAGTCCCTCTCTGTGAGAGCGCACGGGTCGGTGAGAGGTATTCGGTAGCAGCAGACGGTCCCGTAAATAGCCCGGCCCTATGCCATGGAGCGCTTTGAAGATCATTACCAAAACCTTGAAGCGCACCCAGAAGGCAACAGGCAGCCAGTGCAGTCTGTGCAGGAGAGGTGTTACGTGGGAGCCCCGAGGGGCTCCCTCTATCACCCGTGCAGCCGCATTCTGAACTACCTGGAGTCTCCGGGTGCTCCTCAAGGGGAGCCCCATGTAGAGAGCATTGCAGTAATCCAGACGAGACGTCACGAGAGCGTGAGTGACCGTGCATAGGGCATCCCGGTCTAGAAAGGGGCGCAACTGGCGAACCAGGCGAACCTGGTAAAAAGCTCTCCTGGAGACGGCCGTCAAATGATCTTCAAAAGACAGCCGTTCATCCAGGAGGACGCCCAAGTTGCGCACCCTCTCCATTGGGGCCAATGACTTGCCTCCAACAGTCAGCCGCGGACGCAGCTGACTGTACCGGGATGCCGGCATCCACAGCCACTCTGTCTTGGAGGGATTGAGCTTGAGCCTGTTTCTCCCCATCCAGACCCGTACGGCCTCCAGACACCGGGACAGCACTTCGATAGCTTCGTTGGGGTGGCCCGGTGTGGAAAAGTACAGCTGAGTATCATCAGCATACAGCTGGTACCTCACACCGAAGCCACTGATGATCTCACCCAATGGCTTCATATAGATGTTGAACAGAAGGGGCAAGAGAATCGACCCCTGCGGCACCCCACAAGTGAGGCGCCAAAATGGGGATTTTGCAGTAACCTTCCCCTGGAGTGGGAAGGGAATGGAGAATTTACAGTATCCTGTGAGAACAGTGAGAACAATCAACCAGTGGGATGGCTTGCTTCCAGAAGTTTAACAGATTAACAGAGTTGGAAGGGACCTTGTAGGTCATCTAGTCTAACCCACTGAAGCAGGAGACCCTACACCATTTCTGACAGATGGCAGTCCAATCTCTTCTTGAAAGTTTCAAGTGATGAAGCTCCCACAACATCTGAAGGCAACTTCTGTTCCATCGGTTGATGGTTCTCACTGTCAGAAAATTTATCCTTATTTCCAGGTTGAATCTCTCCTTGTTCCATTTCCATCCATTATTCCTTGTCTGGCTTTTGGATGCCTTGGAAAATAGCTTGGCCCCTCCCTCCTCTCTGTGGCAGCCCCTTAAGTATTGGAAGACTGCTATCCTATCTCCCCTGGTCCTTCTCTTCACTAGACTAGCTATGCCCAGTTCCTGTAACCATTCTTCATATGTTTTAATCTCCAGTCCCCTAATCAACCTGGTTGCTCTTCTCCACACTTTTTCTAGAGTCTCAACATCTTTTTTATAGTGTGGTGACCAAAACTAGAATCAGTACTCTAAGTCTGGGCTTTATAGCAGAGGTCTTCAAATTTGGCAGCTTTAAGATTTGTGGACTTCAACTCCCAGAATTCTGGGATTTGAAGTCCCCATGGCTTTAAACTGCCAGGTTTGGGGACCCCTGCTTTATAGAGTGGTATTAATATCTCACTTGAGTTATGGGTGCCCCATCACTGGAAGGAAGGAAGGAAGGAAGGAAGGAAGGAAGGAAGGAAGGAAGGAAGGAAGGAAGGAAAGAAGGAAGGAAGGAAGGAAGGAAGGGACCCAGAGCATATAAAGAACTTGTATGCCAGCTATTCTACTGTTTTGTTTTGTTTTAATAGAAAAGTCGTAGTTAGAGTTGCTTTGTGTGTACAAGACTAAATTTTTCTTCCCCTTTTCTGTTAATCTACCCAAGCATTACCAAAGCATGCTGGCTGAGCCAGTCAGTTAGAAAGCTTCATTTTTGCTTCCCTGAGAAAGTTAATTTGCTTCACTGCATATCTAATTCCATGTGGTCCCCTTGTTAGTTTTCATACGCTTCACAGCTAGAGTAGCTGGTCACGTTGACTAAGTATCATCCCTACATCCAGTTTCTCCCTGGCAATTAATCATAATTTTAAAAAGGCTTCAAGTTCTCTGAAAAAAAGAAAAAGAAAAGACATCTAAGCACAGCAATCTCTTAAGGAGCTGACCATTTAGCATGCACGGAGTAGTACCAAAATGGGAGAAGGCGTGAAAATCGGTTGAATGTGGAAGAGATTGAAAAGAATAAAGGGGGCGAGTAGACAAGAACAATCGAGGCAGGAAGGGGGTCCATTGGCAGCTAATCCCATCAACGGCCAGCTCAGCCCAGGTGGCTAAGAAACCTGCTAAGAAACATTTCACATCCTTCAAAGAGACTCCACCTGAATGAACTCTTTATAAACGAGGCTGGCAAATTTCTCACATAGGTTTTTTTTTTTCCTTTTACCCCAGACTAGCATTAAAAGTTCCTTATTGAAATCTGCACAGATCTCATTTCTTTGAACTAGAATAGCTGTGCGTGGGACTTGAGACTTAAATTTCCTTTAAATTATGGGATGGCAAAGACGGGATAAATTGCCGTAGCCTGCAATCCATCTCAGTTGGGATTCCAAGGACAGGTGGATGGCAGCAAGGGTAGTATTCACTTACTTTCCCTACTGGTTCACAAATGTGAGCGCGTGTGTGAGCTTCCCTCGCACACGCCCCATCCACGCATGCCCCCAGCCTTCTGCGCATATCATTTGCTGGCGTGCGTGCCTTCCACACATGCAACTGGACACAAAAACATGCCTAAATAGGATGGCATAGAGCTGCGGTGGATGGGTAGGTGGGCGGGCCCAAACTGTGATTTCCGCTACCAGTTCGGACAAACTGGTCTAAAGCGGCTGAATATCACCTCTGGATGGCAGCGAGGAGATAATATGTTTTTCCTTCTGTCTACCTTCTCTGTGTCAAGTCCTTTTTGTTTTTTGTTTTTCCTCCTATGGTGTAACTCTTACACTCAACAGATGGCTGACGCCAAGTGGCTAAATGCAAAACGGAGAATTGATTCTGATAATGGGATAACTTGTGCTCCGATAGGAAAGAGCAAGTGTACCCCCAATCATTTTCACAAATACTTTTGGTGCAGCCCACAAGCGGTAACTCCCTTCCCCATTCTGCCATCTTTAATCGTGTGACTTTCAGCCATATAGAACAGCAGAGAGTAAAGGTTCCAAAAGGCAACCGGACTTTCTTTGTTTTTCCTCGAAGGAGTTTCGCTTCTCATCCGAGAAGCTTCTTCAGTTCTGACTGAAGGGCGGAGGACCGAAGAAGCGTCTTGGCTGAGAAGAGAAATGTCTTCAAGGAAAAACAAACCGTGTCTGGTTGCCTTTTGGGAAAAGCAATTTTGAGACAACCGTGACCTGAACGACTGACAATCTCCATAGACATTTAGCAGCTAGTAACAGAAGAAGAGAAATGCTTAAAAATGGATGATTATCCAAGAACCATTTAAATTGCTTTCTCCAGGTAAAAGGAAAGGAGGAGGAGGAGGAGGTGGAGGAGGAGGAGGAGGAAGAAGAAGGAAGGAAGGAAGGAAGGAAGGAAGGAAGGAAGGAAGGAAGGGAGGGAGGGAGGAAGGAGGAGGAGGAGGAAGGAGGAAGGAGGAAGGAGGAAGGAGGAAGGAGGAAGGAGGAAGGAAGGAAGGAAGATGAAGGGAGGGAGGGAGGGATGGAGGGAGGGAGGGAGGAAGGAAGGAAGGAAGGAAGATGGAGGGAGGGAGGGAGGGAGGAAGGAAGGAAGGAAGGAAGGAAGGAAGGAAGGAAGGAAGAAAGAAAGAAAGAAAGAAAGAAAGAAAGAAAGAAAGAAAGAAAGAAAGAAAGAAAGAGAAAGAACAGAAAAGCAAGAAAAGATGAACAGGGAAAAAAAAACCTGAGCATTCTTTTCAGCCAAAGGACTACCACTCACCTTAAGGAGTTCATAATGTTGAATGCCATTCACTCCAATATCGGGATCAACAGCCGACGGGACAGAATAGCGGGAATTGATCGCGGTGTTCTCGGGGATGGAGATATTGATGACCGTGGACGGGAAAAGAGGGGCGTTGTCATTTATATCCTCAATCAGGAATCGAATCTTGACCAGCCTGAAGACCTCATCAGGAAGAACCGCGACTTCCACCTCATAAAAACAACGGTTCTCACTAAAAATGCCAGAGCAAAGCTTTTCCCGATCGATGCGGTTGGCCGTGGTGAATATTTCTCCGGTATTCTCCTCCACGCGGACGAGGGGGACATCGCCAGTCTTGTACACGAGCTTGAATTGAAGCGGGGATGAAAGGGGCACATCGGGGTCAAGAGTCAGGTTGAGATCCTTCAGCAGGTTGCCAATAAGGACATTTTCCGGTAACTCCTCCCTCACGGTGTAATTCTTCTCCTGAGCCCCCGACTGAAACACGACGCAGACCAGTAAGACTGCCAAGAGGTAAGTCCCAGAAAGCAAGTCCATCTCCAGAACAGCTAAGGTGTTGTCCAGCTGAACACCAAGCAGAGCTAGAAAAAGAAAGAGACAGAAAGAAAGGTTGTATTAAAAATGAAATGGGAGAGAGCACTAATTTCATTTATTTTTTCCTCCATTTTTTTTTCTCCATCAGGGGTTGCCACAAAGACAAGGGAGTCAAAACTATTCCTGAAAGCACCTGAGGGCAGGACAAGAAGCAATGGACGGAAACTAATCAAGGAGAGAAGCAACTTAAAACTAAGGATGTATTAGTATGTTTAAGAAAGAGGGGAATTGATAGTGTGAAGGTGTGAGTGACTGAGAATGATGTTTTACGTTTTATTTTAGATTATGTTTGTTAGACATTATACCCTGTATTCTGTTCGGGGAAGTCTCGGGGGGGAGGGGGGGGGAAGATTACAAACTGATTGATTGCCAATGTACAGGAATAATTGAAGAATTAATTAAGTTGGAATGGTACAAAGTCGGGGCTGCTCAGCAACCACTCCAGAAGGGAAAGGGTAGGGAGAGAGGAGAAGAGAGAAGGAAGAAAGTAGGTAGGTAGGTAGGTAGGAAAGAAGGGAGGGGGAAGAAGGGATAGGAGGAGAAGAAGGAGGGGAAGTGAGAGGCTTAGAAAAGGTGGAAGTGAGAAGTGGGAAGGAGGAGGGGAAGTAGGAAAGTGAGGTGGAGGAAGGATGGGGAAAGTAGAAGAAGGTAGAGAAGGGTAGAAAAGATTTTAAGGAAGGGAGTGGCGGCTTGGCAGGCCCGAATGAGTACAATTTAAGGGAAGGAATAATTGTTGGATAACTGATTGTACTGTACACTGGTTAAATTGTTGGAAATATTATGGAAAATAAAAAGTTTAAAAAAAAAAAAGAACTAAGGAGAAATTTCCTGACAGGTAGAACAATTAATCAGTGGAACAACTTGCCTCCAGAAGTTGTTGTGAGGAAGTTTTTAAGAAGAGATTGGATAACCATTTGTCTGAAATTGGTTTCCTGCCTCAGGATTCCTGCCTGAGCAGGGGGTTGGTCTAGAACAGGGATCAGCAACCTGCGGCCCGGTTTTGCTCCCAGGGGGGTGCAGGAGGCCAACTGCTGCCTGTCACACCCACTGGCCACGCCCACCATGGCCACACCCACCCAGCCGGTCCTTAGGGCAGACTACCGGTTGTTAAATTATTTGTATCCCACCACTGAAGTAAGCTCAACTTACTTCACCAACTCAGTAAGCTCAAACTGCCCAAGGAGCTGCTGATTCAGTTCTACAGAGGAATTATTGAGTCTGTCATTTGCACCTCTATAACTGTCTGGTTCGGTTCTGCAACCCAACAAGAAAAACACTGACTTCAGAGGATAATTAGAACTGCAGAAAAAATAATTGCTACCAACCTGCCTTCCATTGAGGACCTGTATACTGCACGAATCAAGAAGAGGGCCATAAAAATATTTACAGACCCCTCGCATCCTGGACATAAACTGTTTCAACTCCTACCCTCAAAACGATGCTATAGAGCACTGCACACCAGAACAACTAGATACAAGGACAGTTTTTCCCCGAAGCCCATCACTCTGCTAAACAAATAATTCCATCAACACTGTCAAACTATTTACTGAATCTGCACTACTATTAATCTTCTCATAGTTCCCATCACCAATCTCTTTCCATTTATGACTGTATAGCTGGCAATCCTTATGATTTATATTGATATATTGACCATCAATTGTGTTGTAAATATTGTACCTTGATGAACGTATCTTTTCTTTTATGTACACTGAGAGCATATGCACCAAGACAAATTCCTTGTGTGTCCAATCACACTTGGCCAATAAAAATTCTATTCTATTCTAAAAAAAGTGGTCAGATGCCAAAACTAATGCTCCTCTCAGAGCAGTGCCTCCCTGATATGAAATTGAGGGAGCTCTCCCTTGTCATTGCCAGATCGTGCCATGATTACTATGGAAAGAAGGAAAAAGAAGAAAGGGGAAGAAGGAATGGAAAATGCAACGTAAGTTGAGGACTATCCGGAATGAAATGCTTCCGGTTCAGATCGGATCGCCTGATCCGGTAGCGATGGCAGCGGGTGGTTCGGAGAACCAGTAGCAAAAATCCAAGCCCCCTCCCCCCCATTTTTCTTCGGCCAAAAAAATGCTTTTAAAAGTTAAAAAAAAAGCCTTTGATGATTGTGCATCTCAGATGGGATTGTCAGAGCCTTTTTTTTTAAAAAAAATGCTTTTAAAAGGCTCTGATCCTAGCTGAGTTGCCTGATCGTCAGAGGCTTTTTTTTTCCTTTTAAAGGCAAAAAAAAAAAAAAAAATGCCGAAGAGGTTGTAGAAAAAATGCTTTTAAAAGTTAAAAAAGAAAGTTGACCAAGCCAACAAAACCTGTAGTAACATTTTTTTTACATTTCATCACTGGGACTATCTGTACTTTGGGATGTGCAGTTGCCAACACTAGTCTATTCCGTCTTGGGTTAGAAGCCGAATAGGTAAATTGAATAGTAAATATTTATAAAATAAATATTTATTTATAAAATACAATCTCTATGAGCTAGGGAAGGAAGTTAAAAATATAATTCCCCGCCCCCCCCACCCCCACAAACACATGGCAAACCATTTCTGTATAGCTGTCAAGAAAGCTCTACGGGAATATTTTCATGAAGTCATCAGGAATCAAGCACAGTTTGATGGAGTGTTGAGGGGTTTTTTTAAGAATTCAGGAAAATGACAAAAACAATCGCTCCCCCCCATGGTTTTAATTTCCATCCAACTTCTAGGAGAGAGAGAGAGAGAGCAGTAGTGCCTGATGGTTCTTAAAAAACACAGATAGCCCTGTCTGTTTCCTCACATGATAAATTCAGGGTGGCAAGGCAGAGTGAATCAGAATGATGCCCATCTGCCAGAATTTAGCCCGGAGTGGATGAAATGCATCTGAAAGTAATAAATGGAGCGTCCAAAAGTTGAAAGAAATAGCAAGTGGTTTTATAAACATCCAAAGAATTGATTGATCTACCTTTGCTGGCTTATTTCAAGAAGAGATCATGATGGCGAACCTCTTGTTGTGACCCAGGCCCAAGTAGGTAGTAATAAACTTACTCCGTGGAAAAACAAGCTTTATTCGAACAGCTGGGAATTACTTCATTCCCAACGTCCTTCAACTCAAAGTAAAACAAATGCCTCCCAACACAAATCCCTCAGTTATCTCACAAACCTTGGTCCAATTAGGCAAACTGCCAAAGGCCCTTCCTGGCAAACGTCCAGAAGCCATAAAAACGAAGCAGAAGACGGAGCAGAAGACACAGCTACAACATTGTTTTTCGGCAAAGCTGAAATGCCGGTGCTGGTCTGTTTTAAGCCTTATGGGACAGCCAGGAGTGGGATTTGAGAGTTCTCTGAACTCTGAACTCTGAACTGCACAGAAGGTGCACTAGAGGTTCTCCCGAACCCCTGCGAACCCCCAGCAGCCCACCCCTGGTTTTATACATAGGCTCTCCAACTCTCAACCTATTCAGGGTCCTCCAAGTAGTATAAGGGAGGTCAGATCCTTCAGCCATAGGATCACATACCATGCATTAACAATTACTGCGGGACACTACGGACAGCTGTCCAAGCATTCAAATAGCCAACAGATTTATTTCCTTTTCAGTGCAATGAACTCAGTGCAACACACACACACACACACACACACACATTTCAAATGAGAGCATTCATTAAAAAAAAAGCTTTCCTTTCAGAAATGTGCCATATAAGATTTATATGGCACATTTATTTATATGTGCTTTATTTATTTATATTTATTTATATGTGCTTTAATGCCCTCTTACAGAGTCAGCCTATTGCCCCCAACAATCAGGGTCCTCATTTTACTGACCTTGGAAGGATGGAAGGCTGAATCAACCTTGAGCTGGGATGGATGGATGGATGGATAGGGAAGGGAGGGAGGGAGGGAGGGAGGGAGGGAGGAAGGAATGAATGAATGAAGGAAGGAAGGAAGGAAGGAAGGAAGGAAAGTAGGTATAGCACTTAAGACTTATACACCACTTTATAGTGCTTTACAGCCCTCTCTAAGCGGTTTACAGAATCAGCCTATCACCCCCAAAGATCTGGCTTCCCATTTTACCGACCTCAGAAGGATGTAAGGCTGAGTCAACCTTGACCTGATCAGGACTGAACTCCTGGCTGTGGGCAGAGTTAGCCTGCAATACTGCATTCTAACCACTGTACCCAACTCATCCCCCAAATATTTTTCATCTCTTAGTTGGTTGTTTTTGTTTCCTCTTAACACTTCCTCTGATGCACTACTGTCTTTAAAGCATCAAGCAAGACAGTCCCATATATCGCCCTTGTAGGATAGGAATGGTGTATAACCAGGGATGAAATCCAGCAGGTTCTGACAGGTTCTGGAGAACCGATAGCGGAAATTTTGAGCAGTTCGGAGAACAGGCAAATGCCACCTCTGGCTGGCCCTAGAGTGGGGTGGGAATGGAGATTTTGCAATATCCTTCCCTTGGAGTGGGGAGGGAATGAGGATTTTGCAGCATCCTTCTCCTGCCATGCCCACCAAGCCACGCCCACGGAACCGGTAGTAAGAAAAATCGGATTTCGCCGCTGTGCATAACTATGGTGAGGTTAGATACATTCATAGCTACAAAGCACTTTTCCAGATTAATGACTGAAAAAGATTTATATTTACATGGGGGTACAATAAATATATACTTCCTCTGCGCCAAACGGCAAGATAGAATTAAACACCATAAAAATATGGCCTCTTTCTCTTCCCCCTCCCCTTTGAATATTGTTCTGTGTTCATAAAGCATTAATTTTCCTCTCTTTTTTTTCTTTTAAAATTGGATTGCATTGTAGCTAGCCAAACAATAAAAAGAAAACAAGCATTAAACAATCGCAGAATGAAGGCTTACACGGGATGGCTGGAGTTTGCTCTTATTAAAATAAATGGCTAATTGCCATCCGAGCATTGGGATTAGAAGAGCTCAGTACAGTCTCTTCCCTTCCGTATATTTTTTTTCTGCATTCAACCCACTTGTGAATCTATAAAGGCATAATAAAAGTCTACACACAACAAAAAAGAATTTTTCACCAAGTTTAAGCCCGATTTTTCCCTCCATATCTGTATAATTGTCCTTTAGGAACAAACTGGTACATGTTTTTAAATGAGGAGGGGGTTTTTTTTCCTACTTACTTTTTCCTGGTTTATTATTTGGGCAAAGATTGGGCCCTCCCTGCTCTTTTTTTTTTTAATTAATACACACACTGCACACAAACATCTATGTACATGTCTGCCATTAGAACTCCTTGAAGAAATAGCCACTACGGTAGCCTTGGCAAACCATTGATTCTATATCTCACCAATTACCAAAATTCGGGAAGGATCCCACTAAAAAGAAAGGGACTTAAATTGCAAAGCAAGAAAGTTGGACCACAAGACCACCAAGGTGCCTTCCAAATCTGTTGTTCTGTTATTTGTCTGGAATCGTATGGGCTTCCTGCTTGAGCAGGGGGTTGGACTAGAAGACCTCCAAGGTCCCTTCCAACCTTATTATTGGATGTTCTATGTTCTAGCCACTTATAGCTTTTATGCACACTGAGAACTTACGCACCGAAGACAAATTCCTTGTGTGTCCAATAAAGAATTCTATTCTATTCTATTCTATTCTATTCTATTCTATTCTATTCTATTCTATTCTATTCTATTCTATTCTATTCTATTCTAAAACTGCACTACTATTAATCTTCTCATCGTTCCCATCACCCATCTCCTTCCACTTATCACTGTAACTTTGTTGCTTGTATCCTTACAATTTATACTGATATTGTTTCGTGATTGCTTAATTGTAGCCTATGACTATCACTAAGTGTTGTATCATTAAGTGCTAAATTTGTACCCTATGACTATCATTAAGTGTTATAAGTGTTGTACCTTGATAAAGGTATCTTTTCTTTTCTGAACACTGAGAGCATATGCACCAAGACAAATTCCTTGTGTGTCCAATCACACTTGGCCAATAAAAAATTCTATTCTATTCTATTCTATTCTATTCTATTCTATTCTATTCTATTCTATTCTATTCTATTCTTCTATTCTAGTCTCGTCTCGTCTCGTTTCGTCTCGTCTCTTCTAGTCTAGTCTAATCTAGTCTATGTTCTAAAACCACCTTTAGATTTTCAGGACTCCTGAAAGAGTGTTTCCAGCTGCTTGTTCTCTCCTCCCTTTACCTCTCTTTTCGCATTCCAAATAACATATGGTTTTAAATTAACCATGCCATTCATTCTTTTCTGTATGCCAACGCATTGCAGGAAACGATAGCAAAATAATGGTTATAGATTTATGTATCTACACCTTTTCTAAACCGGCCTCCAAAGTTATTTGCTGGCAAAGTTACTCTTTGATCCCGGCCATTGAAGTTTGTGCTTCTAATCTTGAACCTATTGTTAAATCACTACAAACACGACCTTCCACAATCCATGTTGATCTTAAAGCAAGAGACATTTCTGATGCCCCCATCTATATTGAACGGGGAAACCATCTTTTATTAGAGTGGTATTTGGCTTACAGGATGGGATAGAAAATGTCCATCAATGGTCTCTAACAGCAGAGCTTTGAAAGTGGATGTAATTTCGGAGCTGGAAAATTTGTTCCTCGCCTTGCAGGCCCAATCACTGAAGCTTCTGCAACTTTTCAGATACTGAGAGTGACAACTTTCTCGCTCTTCTTGCCAATCCACAAAAGGAGAAGCACTTTGTCAATCCACAAAAGGAGTAGCACCGTGCTTGGGGTTGTGGTGGGAGAGGAAAGGCAGAAACATCTAGCCACAGAAGGTATGGGAACTGCCTGCCATATGAGCTTGGATGACAGGGATGCTATGGAAATGTTGTGCCTCGTCCTCCCTCCTCTCTTCAGCCGGGCCCCTCCCATCTCCTGCAGGGCCTGCTATCAGATTCAGAGTCTGATAATGAAGAGGAACGGCCTGGCATGCCTCCAGCCCCCAGCCCTGGCCCCATGCCTGGAGGGGATGTCAGGAATGAACAAACAAATCTCACTCACACACAGCCATCAGAGGAAGTCAGCCACGGATTGGAATTGCCCGGGCCTGCTCCTTCTGACCCCTCCCTTTCTCAAACAGCAGAAGACAATCTAAAGTGGGAGGATCATCGCTTCCGGAGATCTGAGAGGCGACTTCAGCAGAAGGAAGGGAGGGGCAGGCCTGGATAAGTGCTGAGTCATGGAGCCATACCCCATGGCCTATATAAAGGACCAGCTTGAGTCAAGCAACTTTGAGTCAAGCAAAGTCTCATCTGGTTTGCTGAAGTCACACCTTGGATTCCTGCCTGCCCTGAGAAATCTGAAAGGAATTTGGCAAAGCTGCAGAGGCTTCATGGCCACACTTGATACAGACTTCCCAGACCCGGTTGTCGGAGGGGGAGGGGGACACGACAGGAAACAACCGCAGGAGGAGGAGAAAACATGTAAGCAACAGGGAACATTGAGGAAGGCAGTAAATAGATGGAAAGAAGGATGGCAGGTACAAAAAAGTCAGCAAACCAGAGCAGTGTGCAGAAGCAACCTGCACCCTAATTCTAGAAGTTCCACTGATACTCCAATACTTGTTTTTCATAATGACCTAACCTTTTGAGCAGGATAGGAAAGAACCTGTGTCTTCGTAGCTTCTGGTTCTATATTGCCATCATGGCTAATATTGGCAACTTTATCACTACCCTCCTCTCCTTACCAAAAAAAAAAGAAGGAGGAGGAGGAGGAGAAGAATTCCCTCTAAGGCCATTGTATACCATATTTTGTGGCAGATAATTAAATAATACTATAGGCATTGTTTGAAAAAAAGCACTTGCAGGTGAGATGGATGGATGAATGGGCAGGTCATAGATAGAAGGATGAATGGAGGGATGGATTGATGGATGGATAGATAGATAGATAGATAGACAGACAGACAGACAGTAGATACATACATACATACATACATACATACATACGTACGTACATACGTACATACGATAGGTAGACAGACAGAAAACCAGACAGTAGATACATACATACATACATACATACGATAGACTGACAGACAGACAGACAGACAGATAGTAGATACATACATACGAGAGAGAGAGAGAGACAGACAGACAGACAGACAGACAGACTGTAGATACATACATACGATAGATAGACAGACAGACAGACGGACAGACGGACAGACGGATGATAGATAGATAGATAAATAGATAGATAGATAGATAGATAGATAGATAAACAGATAACATAAAATCATGCTGAAAAGTAAAATTAACACATGACCGAGATTAATTGTACCATGCCCCTTTTCCCTAAAACCTCACCACCATTTCAGGATTAGTCTAAATCCAAGCACCAACCCCCATGTTCTTATGTGTGTCTCCAAATAAAACAATTTCATATGTCATTAGAGCTGGTGGGAGGAAATGGGCACTTAGTTCCCCCAAAGAGTGAAAAATGGCCAGCAAGAACCCCATGAGTTGTGCCCATGCTTCGTCCTCTTCCAAACATTACATTTTCTTAAACAGCATTTCTTTTACTTTGGGCTCCTGCAAAGCGCGGTTTTGCCTTGCAGTTTCCTCAACCTTTCCTTTCGCTTTCCATCATTCCATGGCATCCGAAGCACCTGTTGTGGAACAGAGCAATTCGTTGGGCAACGTGAGATGAGAGTGTGGCTTTCTAACAGGCCCAGTCAAGCAGTACGTATCCCACTAGGCTATATTGCTCCATCAAATAAGAAATCATGTATACCTGCTGTGACTTTGTATTGCTTTGTATATCTATATGTAGTTCAAGTAACACCACCCACATTCATTGAAAGATCCCTCGGAATTGCAGAAATACTAGGGAATATTTACAGGGAAAAATCCACCAGCTAGAAGAGACAACCAGGAATGGGGTCGGGGGTAAAAGAGGGGTAAAAGAACCCATCCATTTTGGAATTGAGCACAAAAGGATGCGGTGGCTCAGTGGCTAAGACGCTGAGCTTGTCGACCAAAAGATCGGCAGTTCAAGGGTTTGAATCCCTAGCGCCGCATAACGGGGGAGGCTCCCGTGACTTGTCCCAGCTTCTGCCAACCTAGCAGTTTGAAAGCAGGTAAAAAATGTAAGTAGAAAAATAGGGACCACCTTTGGTGGGAAGGGAACAACGTTCCGTGTGCCTTTGGCGTTGAGTCATGCCGGCCACATGACCACGAGATGTCTTTGGACAGCGCTGGCTCTTCAGATTTGAAACAGAGATGAGCACCATCCCCTAGAGTCGGGAACGACTAGCACATATGTGCGAGGGGAACCTTTACCTTTACCTTATCAGTCCTATTATGGATACATTCTCACTTGAGAGATCATTATTCCCAACCCCATTTTTGGTTGCTGGTTCACCCCATGTGCCAACACTGCTTAGGTTCACACCGCTGTTTCAAAACCTAGGACTCCTTCAACAAGCGATCTGTGTCCCTCAATAGGATGAAGAGATGCACTCAGAAGGAATATGAACTTAACTCACCAACACCTCCTTTCAGCCTCCAGCCTTGCAAATCCAAGCTCTTGACATAGCAAAGTTCCAAGCCAAAAAAAAAAGGACAACTACCACAAAAATAAGAAATAATAATAAGAAAATAATAAGAAAAAATAAGGAAGGCTGAGCGCCAAAGAATTGAGGCCTTTGAACTACGGTGCACTATGGCGAGTCCCTTGGACTGCAAGACCATCAAACTGGTCAGTCCTAGAGGAGATCAACCTTGACTGCTCTTTAGAAGGCCAGATCCTGAAGATGAAACTCAAATACTTTGGCCACCTAATGAGAAGGAAGGACTTACTGAAGAAGAGCCTAACGCTGGGAACGACTGAGGGCAAAAGAAGAAGGGGATGGCAGAGAATGAGGTGGCTGGATGGAGTCACTGAAGCAGTTGGCATGAGCTTCAATGGACTCCAGAGGATGGTAGAGGACAGAAGGCCTGGAGGAATGTTGTCCATGGGGTCACAATGAGTCGGATACGACATTGCAACTAACAACAACGAAAACCATAAAAATTGTGATGAATGGGTTTTTCCCCCCCCCTTCACTTCACTGATGGCTACTAACAGCTGGTTATCAAATTTATACCCCGGACATCAGCCACAAGATTTATTAGGAGTCTGGTGGCTTAGCCTGTTTGCAAAAGTTGGGGAGGGGGCCCAGAACGGTTTTGCCTGCGAACAATGAACATCATTCTTCGACATCGCGAATGTCATGTTTTATTCAGCTCGCTTGCCAGTTTGGATGAGTGAAAACAAGGGGAAGGAGGGACATGGAATGATCAAGAGAAAGGAGGGGAAAAGGAGGGGGGGAAAAAGAAAGGAAAAAAGTAATGGAAGAAAGAAGAGATTTTTTTTTGACTCGGGACAGAGTCAAAATCCTCTGTAGAAGGATTTCTACACCCACTAGAATAGAATAGAATAGAATAGAATAGAACAGAACAGAACAGAACAGAACAGAACAGAACAGAACAGAACAGAACAGAACAGAATAGAATAGAATAGAATAGAATAGAATAGAACAGAATTTTATTGGCCAAGTGTGATTGGACACACAAGGAATTTGTCTTTGGTGCATAGGCTCTCAGTGTACATAAAAGAAAAGATACCTTCATCAAGGTACAACATTTACAACACAATTGATGGTGTTGTACTTTTCAACTATTTACTATTTAATTAAAGGTTATTTCTTTCCATAAATGTTCTACTCTTGTCAGTTTCGATATCCACTAATATTGAGAGGAGGGGAACATCCGCCTACCTCAGTAGCAGAAAAATGAATTTGTACCCCTTAATAGTTTAGACTTTCTCACCTCCTATTCTATTTGTATTTTAAAATAAAAATAATAATGGAGATACAATGGGACAATCTTCCATGCAAGCAACACATTTTATTACTAAATACTATGATCCACCAAAAAAGAAAAGAAAAGAATGAATCTTCTCATGAACTTTCTTCACCTGACGTCCTCCTTAAAGTGGCAGGACTGCAGGATTCTAACTTAGTAGGGTTATTGAGTTATGTAATTAATTTGCCATATATTTTGCCACAGTTATCAAACAATACAAGCTTAGAAAACTTGGAACTCCGTCGCCTTCGACAAGACCTAAGCTTAACTCACAGAATCATCTATTGTAATGTCCTTCCTGTTAAAGACTACTTCAGCTTTAATTGCAATAATACAAGAGCAACTAATAGATTTAAACTTAATGTCAACCGCTTTAATCTAGATTGCAGAAAATATGACTTCTGTAACAGAATCATCAGTGTTTGGAATACTTTACCTGACTCTGTGGTCTCTTCCCATAATCCTAAAAGCTTTAACCAAAAACTTTCTACTATTGACCTCACCCCATTCCTAAGAGGACCATAAGGGGCGTGCATAAGCGCACAAACGTGCCTACTGTTCCTGTCCTATTGTTTTTCTTTTCTTCTTCCTATATATATGCTTATACCTCCTTATATTTACCCATATATGTGTTTATTTACTATATAATCTTTTTGTATGATACCTACATATATTGTTGTGACAAAATAAAATAAATAAAATAAAAATAAATACAACAATAAAAAGGGAAGCAATGTTGACAGTACCGATTGGGAGAGAACTTTGAGATACCTTCAGCTTAGTTCAATTTTCCACCACTGTATCACATGCCCCTTTTCATTGGGAAATTAAGGGATAGAAAATGAAAACGGATGCCGAGAAATTAATACTGCAAGGCTTGAAAGATATTAAATATATAGGAAGACAGAATTTTTCAGCAGTTTCCTTGATGCTACTAAGATGAACCAGAGGTGGGTTTCAGCAGGTTCTGACCAGTTCTGGAGAACCAGTAGCAGAAATTTTGAGTCATTCGGAGAACCGTTGTTAGTGAAAATTCTGACTGGCCCTGCCCGCATCTATTCTCTGCCTCTCAATTCCCAGCTGATCGGAGGGAAATGGGGATTTTTGCAGTAACCTTCCCCTGGAGTGGGGAGGGAATGGAGATTTTACGGTATCCTTCCCCTGTCACGCCCACCAAACCATGCCCACCAAGCCAAGCCACACCCAATAAGCCACACCCACAGAACTGATAGTAAAAAAATTTGAAACCCACCAGACACGAACATGAGGAAAAGACCAAATATTTTGACTTGTTCTCATTCTTTCCGCAGGCATGAGGGCCTGAAAATTTCGCTGCTCAAATTCCTGAATTCTCATCCAGACATAGGTTGGATCAAACAAAATCAGAAGAAATTAACAGAAGCTAAAAGTCAGAATCACTTTCCTAACTCATTTTATTGGCAACGAAATTCCAATAAATATATTCCTTCAGTGGTAGAATTCTTTTTTTTTTTTTGAACTACCGGTTCTGTGGGAGTGGCTTGGTGGGTGTGGCAGGGGAAGGATACTGCAAAATACCCATTCCATTCCAGGAGAAGGATACTTCAAAATCCCCATTCCAACTTCTCTCCTGGGGGAAGGATATTGCAAAATCTCCATTCCCACCCCACTCTGGGGCCAGCCAGAGGTGGTATTTACCGGTTCTCCGAACTACTCAAAATTTCCACTACCGGTTCTCCGGAACCTGTGAGAACCTGCTGGATTTCACCCCTGTATTCCTTGGGTCATCAAGGGGGGGGGCTTGCAATTTAAGCACCTCAAAATGAACATTTGCTCCGACGTGGAGCTATATTGCATTTTCCAACACACGACTTCCTTGGCTACCAAATAGCCTCAATTTTTGATGCCCGGGGAAACATATTGTAGCTAAAAATATTTCCGATATCCAGAACTGCCATCCGTTTAATAATCACATGCTGCATTAACTCCTCTGATAAACTAGTAACACTCAGAAAATAGAGGGCAAAGCAAGACAGTGAGGAAATAGCCAGACCTTGTGCTCCAGCATCGGATGCAGAGAATGAGGACAAAAAGCACGGGAAAAAAGGTGAAGCGCTCCCTGCTGATAAGATATCTACTCCAATTTTCTTAGATGGAAAAACTACAGCCCACCCGAAAAAAAATAAAAAATGAAATCCGTAATGCAGGAAAATGGCACAGTTCAGTGTTCAAAACGGCACTTCCCAATAGCAATTAAAGCAATGAAGCAGTACACTTGGCACACACACACAAACACACACACAAAACACCACGCAAGAAAAGATCGGCATACCTAACATATAATTTTCAAATGAAAAAAATAAAATAAAACCATCCCTAAGACTATGCTTACGTTGTTGCTGAGATTGAATTTCTGCAGCACAATTTCCCATACCTAGAATTCAACCTCATATCCCAGTTGTAGTCATGCAATCTTCCCAAAACCAGATCTTCTCAAATCCATAGCGGACTTATTTGACTTAACAGGGACGTATTTATTTTTTCTCCAATTAATTTATGTAGGAAAGAAATCGTTTTGAGCCAATCCACCATTTTTCCTATTCTTATAGGGCATAAAATAAAGAGCCATGGTGGCGCAGTAGTTAGAATGCAGTACTGCAGGCTAATTCTGCCCACTGCCAGGAGTTTGATCCTGACCGGCTCAAGGTTTCACTCAGCCTTCCATCCTTCCGCAGTGGGCAAAATGAGCCCCCAGATTGCTGGGGGCAATAGGCTGACTCTGTAAACCGCTTAGAGAGGGCTGGAAAGCACTGTGAAGCGGTATATACTAAGTGCTATAGCTACTTACCTTCCTTCCTTCCTTCCTTCCTTCCTTCCTTCCTTCCTTCCTTCCTTCCTTCCTTCCTTCCTTCCTTCCTTCCTTCCTTCCCATGTGAAGCAAACTGTAGAGTATTGTGTGACCAGAGACTGTGAGTAGGGAAGTGGAAGTCTTTGTGATTATATTCAAGTTCAACCATGAAACGTCCTAGTGGAATTGAAGTCCTTCCTTCCTTCCTTCCTTCCTTCCTTCCTTCCTTCCTTCCTTCCTTCCTTCCTTCCTTCCTTCCCTCACTCCCTCCCTCCCTCCTCCCCTCCCCTCCCCTCCCTTCCCTATCCATCCATCCATCCATCCCAGCTCAAGGTTGATTCAGCCTTCCATCCTTCTGAGGTGGGTAATATGAGGACCCAGATTGTTAGGGGCAAGAGGCTGACTCTGTTAAACCACTTAGACTGGGCTGTAAAGCACTGTAAAATTGTATATAAGTCTAAGTGCTATGGCTATTGCAAATAGATTCATTTCGACCATCCACTTTTTTTTTTTTTTTTTTACAAATTGAGCTTGATTTTGGGCAATGTACATTATTCTCAGTTCAGTGGAGGTCACAAGATAAGGAATTTAGAATACTCCCCACCCAACTGATTGCTTTCATGTGAAGAGGCTGAAATGACTACATAGGAAAGTTTTGGTTCCTATTAAGAACTGGATAGCTCGAATTAAAGTAGGAAAACTACAGCTCTGAGGTAAACACTGTAAAGCAGAGGTGTGGGATATACTATACTTTCAGACTTACAAGGTTGATGTGGATCTCGTGAGGCAGGTAGGCAGACAGGAAACACAACCAAGGCAAAATAACTCTATTGTAAAGTTACATTAACAGAATTTTGCACGTCTCAAACAGTGGTGGGTTTCAAAAAATTTTACTACCAGCTCTGTGGGTGTAGCTTGGCGGGTGTGGCATGGCTAGGTGGGTGTGGCTTGGTGGGCGTGGCGGGGAAGGATTCTGTAAAATCTCCATTCCCACCCCACTCCAGGGGAAGGTTACTGCAAAATCCCCCTTTCCTGGGAACTGGGAGGCAGAGAATAGATGGGGGCGGGGCCACTCAGAATTTTTAACTACCGGCTCTCCCAACTACTCAGAATTTCCACTACCGGTTCTCCAGAACTGGTCAGAACCCGTTGAAACCCACCTCTGGTCTCAAAGCATGATTCTCCTTATCTATGGAGGTTCTCGGCTCCTGGTTGTCCTCTTGAAGACACTTCGCTTCACTTCAGAACTGGAGATGCTTTTTGGATACGAAGCAAAACATCTTCAAGGAAAAGCAAAGTCCAGTTGCCTGTTGAAGAAGCACCTTTGGGACAGGATTCTCTTTATGCCCTGTCTCCTTTACAGCTGGAGAAACTAGGGTAGGTTTCTTCTGTGCTTCTTGATCCGCCCACTATCCAACTGCAGGCTATGCTATCCCTTATCTAACCATTCCCTTGTGTTTCTTAGCCTGGTCTTTCCCACATATCATTACACTATCTGCTTGGTGGGTGTGGCTTGGTGGGCATGGCAGGGGAAGGATATTGCAAAATCTCCATTCCCATCACACTCCAGGGGAAGGATACTGCAAAATCTCCATTCCCACCCCACTCTGGGGCCAGCCAGAGGCGGCATTTGCCGGTTCTCCAAACTACTCAAAATTTCCGCTACTGGTTCTCCAGAACCTGTCAGAACCTGCTGGATTTCACCCCTGCTACTGACCTTCTCTGGAACTACTGACCTATCATTAACCCTTTCAAACATTTTTAACATGGCTGCAAAATTTGACTTTAGGTTTTTTAACTTACGGTAAACCATTTGCTTGTTTTTTTTCATTATTTTTTATCTCGCTTTGGAACTGTTTTAATACTGAACCAGCAGAACAGAAAAATCTACAAATAAAAACTCATTATCAACCATTATTGGTTTACCTCTACCAGCAATAAAACTGCCCAACTGACAGTAAACACATTTTATAAATCAGAAAGACCGCCATCAACAGCAGATCTCCACCTCCTTCTCCCAAATACTTTGAATATACTTCTAATCCAGAGGAATAAGTAAACGTGATAATATGTGTATCAAGATGGATAGACAGAATGTTATTTATTTAAATCAGTTGAAAAGTTGGTACAGACATGTTCACATTCACTGCCATGTTTAAACCAAAGGAATCATGGTTTAACGTGAACTCGCAAAAAGTATGTGCATGCAGTCCTCTATTCTTATGTCCTTTTACCCTAGGTACAAATTGAATGCACAACCTAGAAAACGGCAGTTTTCCACTCTGACATAAAACTGTCATTATTATCAAACACATACAAATAAGTTGCTATTGATAAAGCAGTTTGTAATTGACTCAGAAATTTTGAGTTCGGCAACAAGTATGTTCAGTTGTAGGAGCTAAAGAACCATAAGAAATGCTGAGCATCAAAGAATTGAGGCCTTTGAACTCTGGTGCTAGAGAAGACTCCTGCGAGTCCCTTGGACTGCAAGGCAATCAAACCGGTCAGTCCTAGAGGAGATCAACCTTGACTGCTCTTCAGAAGGCCAGATCCTGAAGATGAAACTCAAATACTTTGGCCACCTAATGAGAAGGAAGGTCTCACTGGAGAAGAGCCTAATACTTGAGGGCAAAAGAAGAAGGGGACGGCAGAGAACGAGGTGGCTGGATGGAGTCACTGAAGCTGTAAGCGTGAGCTTAAATGGACTCCAGAGGATGGTAGAGGACAGGAAGGCCTGGAGGAAAGTTGTCCATGGGGTCGCAATGGGTCAGACACGACTGAAACTAACAACAACAGGAACTAAAGAAATGTGCATACTAACTCACATGGACTTAAAGGAACATAGTGTGCTGCAGTTTTTTCCCCCTTCAACAAATACATAACTTTCCCCCTCAAGTTATTTATTCTTCAGGTATTGCATCTCGTATTCACTGTAGATTTGAATTTTCAGAGACTTAGGTTCATAGATTTAAGAAGTTGTCACTATCTTTATTTATTTACTCACTTTCTTAGCAAGTTTTATAATCCAGCCAAGTCCTGGAGGACCCTGGGTGTTGTACAGCACGGCATAAAACAAAAATGCATACTCATAAAACTCTTAGGGCCAAAGGCTCATTGTAACAACACAGCCTTGACTTGCTTATTGAAGATTAATAAAGTAAGGACAGTGTGTACCTCAAAGGGAGCTGTCCAGACAAGTCGTGAATCTCATATCCCCAAAATCTCATGAGTGAGGGACTTTTTACAAGATCTCTCTAGATTCTCAGATAGACAGATTCAGTCAAAGTTAAGGTAGAAATTAAGGGTGAAATGCTACCGGCTCACTCCGGTTCGGGAGAACCGGTAGTGATAAAAACTACTGGTTCGGGGAACCGGTAGTAAAAAAAATGCTTTAAAAAGTAAAGAAAGAGGTTCTGACAATCACAGCTATGATTTTTTAAAAAATATTTTTTTAAAGTATTTTTTTTACTACTGGTTGGGGCAAACAGGTAGGAAAAAAATGCTTTAAAAAGTTTTTAAAAGTTTTTAAAAGGTGATGGCGTGGCACAGCTGTGATCGTCGGAACCTTTTTTAACTTTTTAAAGCATTTTTTTTTTTACTACCGGTTCGGACGAATAGGTAGTAAAAAAAAATGCTTTAAAAAAGTAGGGGGGAAAAGTTGGCTACGCCCACCCTGTCACATGACTCGCCCACCAAGCCACACCCACAGAACCGGTAGGAGCAAATTTTACATTTCACCACTGGTAGAAATGCATAAGACTGTCCAACTTAGAATCTATTTACTCCGGCATAACAGTGAAAATAAAAGTGTTCAAAATCAAAGAAAAAAGAAATAACTCTCACTCACTTTCCTGTGCCTGAACCTAACAGACACCCACTCTTCCAACAGAATAAGATTAATGACCATTCTGGCCCAAAGCACAGGAGAAAAAACCCAGATCTTCATGAAAGGCTAATAGGGCTGAGGCACCCCAAACCTTGACAGAAGCTGATTCTGGAAGACAATTGCAGCAACGAGATTGTCTGAAGCCACATCATACAGGCTTAAAAGACATGTTTGAATTGGGCCCAGAAGACCACTGGAAACCAACAAACCAACTTTAGTACAGGTAACACACAACTTACAACAGTTTGTTTAGTAACCATTCAAGGTTACAACGGCACTCAAAAAAGTGACCGATGACCATTTTTCATGTTTACATCTGTCAAGTCTCCAAGTAACGTCTCCCACTACACATATGTTGTCTTCAGGGTCGACAACACCCTTTGAGGCATCCCCATGATCATGTGATCAAAAATCCTTTATAAGGTAGGTAAAATGAGGACCCAGATTGTTGGGGGGGATAATACAAGTTGACTTTGTATATAATATACAAATGGATGAGACTATTGCCTTACACAATGTAAGCCGCCCTGAGTCTTCAGAGAAGGGCGGGATATAAATTCAAATTAAATTAAAAAAAAATTGTATATTTGCCAACTGGTTCACCTTTATGGACAGTTCTGACCAACAAAATCCAGATTCATTTAACAACGGCGTTCTTAACTTATCAAGTGCAGTGATTCACTTAACGAAATGTGGCAAGAAAAGTTGTGAAATGGGGCAAAACTTACTCAACAAATTTCTCACTTAGGCAACCTAAATTTTGGCTTTCTCAACGGTGGTCGGAAGTCAAGGACTACCTGTATAGGGGTTATTCTACATTGACAGGTTCTCTCGCTACAATGCTCTCGTTACAACATTTGTTTCCAGTTTTAGCTGGATCTTCTTTAGCTCTTCGGTTGGTACCACCATACCCATATCTGTATTTATGCATGCGTGTATAAATAAAGTGTGCATGTGGGCCTATTTCCAGATTACCAAAACAATTGACCTATGGCCTTATTCCTCACACATAATTTTGGGCTTAGACAACTTAGAACTACGCCGCCTTCGGTCCGACCTAAGCGTAGTACCGTGTTTCCCTGAAAATAAGCCCTCCCCCCCAAATAAGCCCTCCCTTGAAAATATTTAAATGTATGTTCAGCTGGTCCCTGCCATTTCCTTTGGTTAGGGTTAGGGAGACAGAGCTGGAAATCAGGTAAGACGGCAAGAGGAGCCCCGTCTTGCTCCATGCACCCCAAAATAATAACACCTCCCTGAAAATAAGGCCAAGCGCTTATTTTAGGGTTCAAAGCAATATAAGACAGGGTCTTATTTTTGGGGAAACATGGTACACAAATGTCCTATCTGTCAATGACTACTTCAGCTTCAACCACAATAACACACAATAGATACAATCTTAGGGTAAACCGCTCCAAACTCGACTGCAGAAAATACGACTTCAGCAACAGAGTGATCAATGCCTGGAATGCAATACCTGACTCTGTGGTTACATCCCCAAACCCCCATAACTTTAACATTAGACTGTCCACTGTTGACCTCACCCCATTCCTAAGAGGTCTGTAAGGGGAATGCATAAGTGCACCAACGTGCCTACCATGCCTGTCCTACTGTCCCCATTTATTTGTATCCATTTCCTGTATTCATAATCATTTTTATACATATATCTGTTATCTTATACGTGCATGACAAATAAAGAATGAAAGAGATATATTAATAAAATAGTCTGCCAAAGAAACTGTGACACTAAAAAGAACGAGAGGAGAAGAGAGGAAAAACTGTAGCTAAGCTGAACATGGCATTATTTCCCAATAAACACAACGGGTAGATGTGCCGTTCTAAAATTGGATTGCCAGATTACAGCTTAATGCTGTTAAAGGGGAAAAAAATTTATTTTAATATTGGTTTCTTTCTCACGTCCTCTTAAGGCCATTTCAAATCGAGAGCACAGTAAGCGCACCATTTCCTGTTCTTGTTCTCATTGCTGCATAATGGTGAATTAAGGGCTCAACTTTACAATGCCTTGCGAAGCCTCAGCTGCAAAGAATGTGCCACTTCTACACAGGCTTAATTCTAATAGCCTACCACTAATCCTCTTGATTTTCAGTTTCGCATGTCATTCGGAGCACGGCGAATGCTGCCTCCTGTAGGACTATTACCTTGGATCGCTATATTGGTGATTGTATTGACTTACCAGATTTTTATGTCACAGCTTCAATGCCAGGCAGTGAAATCGTATCCAAGAAAAAAATTTAATATAAAACTGTTAGGTTAGAATCAATTTAAATCTCCGGGCGATATTCAAATCTTAGTGTCTACTTTTAAAACCCCAAACATCCCATACAGCCATGGCGGTGCAGTGTTAGAATGCAGTATTGCAGGCTAATTCTGCCCATTGCCAGGAGTTCTATCTTGATCGGCTTAAGGTTGACTCAGCCTTCTATCCTTCTAAAGTTGGTAAAATGAAGAGCCAGATTGTTGGGGGATATACATTAAACTCTGTCAACTCTGCGAACCGGTTGTTAAATTATGTGAAGTCCACCTCTGACGAAGTGGTCTATAAGTCTAAGTGTTATAGCTGTTGCTATAAACAGGGATTCCAAACCAGATTCCCCCAAATCATCAGAATATTTTAATATTGCCTTGATTACAACTTATATTATTTCCATCCCCCAAAACTATATGCAAGCCATTAACAGTTATAAGGTATATTGATACTTATGTTTTTTCCCCAAAAAACTGTAAATTACATGTGTTAGAAAAAATGTATGCATTAAATTAAATTTATCTGAAGAACATGACTGGGGAAGTGTAAATGCATTTTAATAGGCAGATCTTTCTGGGGGTGGGGGGGGAAAACTATTTTAAATTGGATGGAACTTAGTGATGAAAAAAATAATTGAGCAAAATCATAACTGTTCACCCATTCCTTCATTTGGATTTTTAAGTATGTATTGTTAAATGGGTTGCGTTTTCTATGACTTAGCTTTCTCTCCCAATCTGTAGGAAGAATCTGTGATCATTCCAATAATTAAATCATTAGATCTAAAAGGATCAGCTAGGATTTGTTTCAACCAGAGTTTGAGCATCAATAAAGGCCAAGGTAGAATCTCTTTTCCCAAGCAGATGTTTAGATTCTATTTTAGCTGGGGGGGGGGGAAGTTGAATAAAAATGTCCTCTTTAAGATTCATGCAACCATAACTACATGGTTTAAATATGTACAACTTCCAATGTCTCAAGGTGACAAAGCAAATATTCTTTTTCTCGTCTTTGCAACCAATTCTGTCAAGACGGTTGTCAGCAATGATTTACAAGCAATCTATAGACAACGTCTGGAGTTAAAAGAGATGGTTCTTCCAAGATAAAAACTAACTCGATTCATGCTGTTAGCCATGACCTAAATGAGAGATACTGAAGATGAAGCTCAAATACTTTGGCCACCTAATGAGAACAGAAGAAGACATCTTGGAAAAGACCTGCTTTTGGGAAAGATGGAGGGCAAAAGGACATGGGGACAGCAGAGGATGAGATGTTTAGATAGGATCACAGTGGAGGACAGGGGGGCCTGGCATACTATAGTCCATGGAGTCAGACATGACTCAGTGACTGAACAACATCAAAATGAATAAGAGATTGTGTGTGTTTTGAGAATAGAATGAACTGGAAAGGACTCTGGAGGTTTTCTAGTTCACCCCCTGCTCAAGCAGGAGAAAATATACCATTTCAGATAAGTGTCTGTCTAGACTCTTCTTAAAAACATCCAGTGATGGAACACCCATGATTTCTGAAGGCAACTTCTGTTCCACTGGTTAATTGTCATCACTGTTAGGAAGTTTCTCCTTAATTCCAGGTTGCTTCTCTCTTTGATTAGAGGGCTGTGAAAATATCTACAGACCCCTCACATCCTGAACATAAATTGTTTCAACTTCTACCCTCAAAAAGAAGCTATAGGGCACTGCACACCAAAACAACTAGACACAAGGACAGCTTTTTCCCAAATGCCATCACTCTGCTAAACAAATAATTCCCACCACACTGTCAAATAATTTGCAAAGTCTGTATTACTATTCTTCTTCTCTTCCTTACTAGTATCTCTCTCTTCCCACTTATTACTATAACCGTGTTGCTTGTATCTTTCAATTATATTGTTTTTGTTTCCTGTACGATTTGATAACTTATTAGTAACCTCGACTATCACTAAGTGTTGTATCATTTTACTCTTGAGGAATGTATTTTATTCTCCTTATGTACACTGGGAGCATATGCCCCAAAGACAAATTCCACAGTTGGCCAATAAAGAATACATACTGTTCTGTTCTGTTCTGTTCTGTTCTGTTCTGTTCTGTTCTGTTCTGTTCTGTTCTGTTCTGTTCTGTTCTGTTCTGTTCTGTTCCGTTCCATTCTATTCCATTCCATTCCATTCTTGTCCTGCCCTATGATGCTTTGGAGAATAATTTGACCCCCTCTTCTTTGTGGCAGCCCCTCAATTACTGAAATACTGCTATCCAATTGTGTGTGTGTGTGTGTGTGTGTGTGTGTGTGTGTGTGTGTGTGTTTAGTTGTTGAGAACATTTCGGATTCCATCTCCTTCAGGAGGAAGCTCCCTCTGACTCTTCTTTGTTTGACATTCCTCTCTTCACACTTTCCCACAAAGTGAAATGTCAAAGAAGCCATCCATTTCTGCCAATGCAAACTGGGCAAGAAGAGTCTGAATGATACAACTGATGACAGAACCTCCATAGAAATTTTCAGGTTAAAAGTGCAACATGTTTTTGCCATTTACTTACTCCTGGAGCTGTTTCTATAGCTTAATGAATTTCCTAGATGCTTTAAAAAAAAAAAGGAACGAAAAGAAAAAGAAATTGCTTCTGCCTTGAGAAGAGATGGGAAGAGAAAAACAAAAACTAAACAATAACACCATCAAAAAGGATCTATTCCCATTTCTTTTTCCCCTCTCGGATGAATTAAAATGTGTTAAAAGTGCCTGGATGGATCTATAAACCAGCTTCTTTATGTATTTTTCATTTTGTTAAGGTAAAGGTAAAGGTTCTCCTTGCACATATGTGCTAGTCATTCCCTACTCTAGGGGGCGGTGCTCATCTCCGTTTCAAAGCCGAAGAGCCAGCACTGTCCGAAGACGTCTCCGTGGTCATGTGGCCGGCATGACTCAATGCCAAGGGCGCACGGAACGCTGTTCCCTTCCCACCAAAGGTGGTCCCTATTTTTTCTACTTGCATTTTTTTTTACGTGCTTTCAAACTGCTAGGTTGGCAGAAGCTGGGACAAGTCATGGGAGCTCACCCCATTATGCGGCACTAGGGATTCGAACCGCTGAACTGCCGACCTTTCTGATCGACAAGCTCAGCATCTTAGCCACTGAGCCACCGTGTCCCTTTTCATTTTGAGGCACCTTCAATAAAGCAGCTGAATCAAGGCTGCCCAGCGAGCCAAACTAGACATGACAATTTAATGTGCATTTTGCATTTAATATGCAAGGTATCTGGTGTAGAAATTGAAACAAGGAACGTGATATCTTTGAGCTAAAAAAAACAAACCCTGTCACCCTAGCAAAACATGGGAAAAACACTTTCTATAGAAAGTTCAATCTCTTTCTCCCCCTCCCCCTTTGTTTGCAGATGGTTTCTTCTGGCTAGACCTTTGACAACTGAATCCCATGAGAACTATAAAGGAGCATTATAGGTGACCGCAAGATTTGGGTAAGAATGAACGGTTTTGGATAAATCCAGATGAGACACTCCAAGGAAAAAAATTCCACAGGCTAGTTTTTCTTTTTTTAATCTCTGTCATATTCCTGCAGAATTTCAAACTTGGTTCCCAATTTTCCTTGACGGAATCTCCAAAGGCTTTAGGAGACTGGCAAGGATGGGACTCAGCCAGTTTGGACCGGTTTGAGTGAACCGGATGTTAATTTTACTCTGGTTCGCCGAACTGGTAGTTAGAAGACCTGGCTGACCCCGCCCACCCCACCCCATCCCTCCCAGGAGTCTCCATGTGGCCCGTTTTGGATGCGAGGCAAGTGCAGGGACTGCACGGAGGCTGTGGGAGGGCGAAAAACGGGCCTACAGAAGTACCGGAAGTCCAGAAATGGGCCCATTTCAGGACTCGGGAGCCCAGGGGAGGCTGTTTTTGCCCTCCTGGAGGCTCGCAGAAAGCCTCTGGAGCCTTGGGAGGGCAAAATCGCCACCCACCCACCGTGATGCAGGAGGCAGAGTAGGCTACGCCCCCCATGGCCACACCCACCCAGCAACTGGGCAGCGTACCACTTGTTAAATTTTTCAATCCCACCGCTGGAGACTGGTGTTAGGTAGATGGAGTATCCTGGATTCAAAACCTAGTACGGATCAAGAGCCTTTTCCTTTGCTGTTAACGGTAAGAAAAAAATCCAATTGGAGTACATTATGCGAAATCCCAATAAATTATTACAGGTCAGCACGGCTCATAAAATGCTAACATCTCACGTTCATTTTGATAATACTAGGAAAATAATCTTTATTAAATTAGCTTTCTGGGTAACGCTAAAAAACTGTTCCACTTTATTTATAAATTTGCATAGTCTAAATTCCATATCCTAAACTGTCATGAAATAGAACTTCTTTTTCCTCTTGTTTTAGTTTAGTTACGTTTTGTGTTTCCCCCGGTAATATAAACAGCAAATGTTCTCAATCAAGTATTCATAGTCTGTCCATTTGAAGCACATAAGCTATATAAAAAGTTATTACAGTGGCAAACATTTTAAAGTTTTCCCAGTGCATCATTTGTCTATTCTTTCCTTCTTTCCTTCCTTCCTTCCTTCTTTCTTTCTTCCTTTCTCTCTCTCTCTTTCTCTCTCCCCTTCCTCCCTCCCTCGTTCCCTTCCTTCCTTCCTTCCTTCCTCTCCCCCTCTCCCTCTCCCTCTCCCCCTCCCTCCCTCCCTCCCCCCCCTCTCTTTCTTTCTTTCTCTCTCTCTCCTTCCTTCCTTCCGAGGTTTATTATGTTTTGCTTGGAAATCATAATCAAAAGCTTAGCTATGCAATTTCTCTATTAAGCAGCAGCAAGTATATATTTTATTCAGCAGTTACAAACATTCTCATTAACAAGAAAAAGCATAATATCTTCATAACGGTGCAACTTGGGGGGAAAAAACCCCCAAACAAAAGCAAAGCGAAGAGTTCTCTTACAAGTCTTCCTCTGGCAGAATGTGAAAAAGCTGAACAGGAAATAAAGGAAAATAATAAATAACGCCTATAGGGATTGAAATAGTACAAATAGCACTACGTGGTTCCTAACTCAAAACATTTTCCTAAAGAGTTCGGTGCATTTTAAGAAACTGGGAATGCATTATGCTACGCGATAGGACTGGTAGTTAGATTTGTCAAGAGAACAAAACGCAGGCATATTTTTGACTTAAGCTGCTTAAATCCTTGTTCCAGTGATCTAAAGCAGTGGCCTCCGAACCTTTTGACACCAGGGACTGGTTCCATGGAGAGAGATTTTTCTGTGGGCCAGAGGAGGTGTGGCTTGATGAGCTGCCTTCATCCTGTGGATGGAGTTTTGTTTGTTGGCATGGCCCGGTTTCTGGTATGCTGGTTCATGGACCGGGCTTGGGGACCCCTGTTCTAAACTTCAAGTTTCAAGTCCTCCAATCCTTAATGATAGAGAGGAGAGTCTTCCACGATCTTTTCAGCTATGGTGCAAACCTCTTCATTTACTCCTCTTTCTTGGTCTGATCTGAAGCCTTACAGCATCACCTACTGGCACCAGTAAGCGAGAATATTTGTCCTACAGGGTTGAACTGGTAACACCATCAGCCATGACATTAGCACCGATGATGCTAGTTTGATAATGAAACATCTGCAAGAAAACCACCAAGCTTAGAGAACAACAAGGACTCCACTGCCTATTGGATTTAGAACATACTGTAGAAGGACAGAGTTGGAAGGGGCCTTAGAGGTCTTCTAGTCCAACTCTCTGCTTGAGCAGAAGACCCTATGCCATTTCAGAGAAATGGCTGTCCAGTCTCTTTTGAAAGTCTCTAGTGATGGAGCACCCACACCTTCTGAAAGCAAGCTATTCCTTTGGTTGATTGTTCTGAAATTTCTCTTTCGTTTTAGGTTGCTTCTCTCCTTGGTTAGTTTCCATCCATTGGTCCTGTCTTGCCTTCTGGTGCTCTGCAAAATATTGATCCCCTTCTCTTTGTAGGAGTCCCTCAACTATTAGAACACTGCTATCACAATAACAGAGTTGGAAGGGACCTTGGGGGTCTTCTAGTCCAATCCCCTGGTTAGGCAAGAAACCCTACATCACTTCAGACAAATGGTTATCCAACATCTTCTTAAAAACTTCCAGTGTTGGAGCATTTACAACTTCTGGAGGCAAGTTGTTCCACTGATTAATTGTTCTCACTGTCAGGAAATTCCTCCTTAGTTCTAAGTTGCTTCTCTCCTTCATTAGTTTCCACCCATTGCTTCTTGTCCTGCCTTCAGGTGCTTTGGAGAATAGCTTGACTCCCTCTTCTTTGTGGCAGCCCCTGAGATATTAGAAACACTACTATCATGTCTCCCCTAGTCCTCCTTTTCATTTCACTAGAAATTCCCAATTCCTGCAACCGTTCTTTCGTATGTTTAGCCTCCAACCTCCTAATCAGCCTTATCATTACCCTAATCATTCCACGTTCAATCCCCATCCCATTGCTGGAGATATTTTATTTTATTTTATATTTTATTTTATTTTATTTTATTTTAATTTCATTTCATTTTATTTTATGTCATCATTTTTTTTCATTTCATTTCATTTCATTTTATCATTTCATTTCATTTCATTTCTTTACTATTTTATTTTATTTTATTTTATTTTATTTTTCACACCTGAACTCTCTATCTTCCTCTCTTGAGTTCCTTGCGGCTGCTACCCCCAAGGCCAGTCCATTGTTCCTAAGGCCTTGAACCCCTTGAACTTTGTAATGGCCCCGAAATGCTAAAATTTGCGGGAGTTATTTCCCTGTCAGACTCTCTGTTTTCTCCTCTGATATGTTTGTATGGTTTCCAGCTGGGCGCCCGATATGCAGTACTACAAATCATCTCTCTTGTCTAGCTTCCAGACAGAATACAGGACTGGTAGTTACTCCCTCTCTTTCTCTTTACTTTTCACAGTAATAATTTGCCTTTTCCTTCTACCTCCTTTGAAGCTGGCAAGTCAGGGAATGCAGCTGTTCCACTTACCCATCACCCTTCTCCTTTTTTTTTTATTAACTGCTCTCTTTATTTATTTATTTTTTTGGAGAAACCTGTTTGTGACGTACCCGTTAATTTCTATTTCTTTGTTTTCTCATTAAAACTCTCAGGGAATGGAGACAAGAAGATAAATTCTTGTCTCCGAGCAGCACGTACATCGGGTACTTAACTCTATTACAGGGGGATGAATGAGACAAAGGTTATTCACGTTTGGGTCCCTTGTATTTCTAGGGGGACACACGATGCTTTGAATTCACTTAGCCAAACATGGCAGGACCTTGTGATGAATAGAGCTAAGAGGTCACGCTGGCTAGCAATTCACCCAGCACCTTCATTGACTTACAATTACTCCAGACATCTGGGCTTAGTCCTCAACCTAACATAAATAGCCAAATGACAAAATGGTACTGTATGAACCTTAAGCCTTAATCCCTGGAAATGGTAGAGAGGAAATGAAAAGAAACCCCAACTTTCTACACACAGAGTTCATACAGTGGAATAGGAAAAGGTAAAGGTTCTCCTTGCACGTATGTGCTAGTCGTTCCCAACTCTAGGGGGCGGTGCTCATCTCCGTTTCAAAGCCCAAGAGCCAGTGCTGTCCGAAGACATCTCCGTGGTCATGTGGCTGGCATGACTAAACATCAAAGGCACACTGAACATTGTTACCTTCCCACCAGAGGTGGTCCCTATTTGTCTACTTGCATTTTTTACCTGCTTTCGAACTGCTAGGTTGGCAGAAGCTGGGACAAGTAACGGGAGCTCACCCCATTACGCAGCACTAGGGATTTGAACCGCTGAACTGCCAACCTTTTGATCGACAAGCTCTGCTTATTAGCCACCGAGCCACCTTTCTACACGCAGAGTTCATTCAATGGAATACAAACCTTTAAATCCGGTGGGCCAATTCAATAAATGTTTCCCTACCGAAGTGAGCAACCAAGCCATCAAAATCCATTAAGGATCTATAATTTATGTAAAACGGCTCTATAAAAAGCTATCAGATCCTGAAAGCCATCTAATGACATCTGGTCCAGCCAGTTCAGTTATATCTTGGCTAGGATCAGTCTCTCAAGTGTAGCAGACAAAGATGATCCCTTCCGATGTGTTAAAAGAATATAATTTGGGTCTTCTAACAGTAACAGTAACAGAGTTGGAAGGGAGCTTAGAGGTCATCTAGCCCAACCTCCCTGCTCACGCAAGAAACCCGTACTAGGGATTTGAACCGCCGAACTGCTGACCTCCAGATGTGAAACATGTGCTTTATCAGGGAGGACTTTTTTCCTGCCATTGTTAGTAGATTGAGTTTGTTTGTTTGTTTCTTTGTTTGTTTACTTACATTAAAAAATTCCAAATGACAGAATTTATTGGCCCTCATTGGAAAAGAAAAATAAAAGCCATGGATTTCCAAGCCTCTCTCTCTTTTCATCCTCCCATCAATGTCCCAACATGAAGTGCTAATTCTTGCCCACAGACCTGTCCTGACAAGGTAATGAAAAACTGTCCAATAATCTTTCCACCCTTAAAAACCAATAGATTTGAAACATCTCTCTTAATTGCATTATCAAAATGGTGATTTCTTCTTTGGTAAAATGACAACTCTGGATCAATAGTTTGTCATAACTGCCATTTGTATATGCTTGATAGGTAGGTGGGATTTTCCCCTCTCTCCTTACACACTTGTTTTAACCCACACGCACAGTGTTAGCTATCATTGTTTCTTTTTAGTTCACCCCTCACAAGTTTTGGCGTGGTATTTTTTTCTTCTTCTTTTCTGTTCTTTACCGGTTTTACATTTCTTACTCAGGAAACATCAGTATGCTTTAAATCTCCTTCACTCTTTCTCTATTTCTCTCTCCCTCCCTCCCTCTCCTGTCTGTCTCTCTGTTTCTCTCCTCCTCTCTCTCCCTCTTTCTCCTTCCCTTATTCCCTCTCTCTCTCTCTCCCTTCGCACACTCCCTCCCTCCCTGCCTTCATCCCACTCTCTCTTCCACTCTCCCTCTGTCTATATCTCCCTACCTCCCTCTGTCTATATCTCCCTACCTTTGCCCCCCCGCTCCCTCTATCTCTCCTTTCCTCCCTCTCCCTCTCTCCCTCCCTCCCTCTCTCTTCATGTCTGTCTGTCTGCCTGTCTGTCACCGGACTAGGTGGCTCGGTGGCTAAGACACTGAGCTTGTCGATCAGAAAGGTTGGCAGTTCGGTGGTTTGAATCCCTAGTACAAGTCTCCTGCGTGAGTAGGGGGATGGACTAGATGACCACCAAGGTCCCTTCCAACTCTGTTACCTGTTACCTGACTGACAAGGTCTCGGTCTCGGTCTCTGCCTCTCTCTCTCTCTCTCTCTCTCACACACACACACACACACATGGGAAACTGAAAACTGAGATCTTGAACGTCTCCAAGCTTCTTTTCATTGGCTTTCTGATTATTAAAAGTCCACCCTTTTTTTTTTAATTTGCATTTATATCCCGCCCTTCTCTGAAGACTCAGGGCGGCTTACACTATGTTAAGCAATAGTCTTCATCCATTTGTATATTAATTATATACAAAGTCAAGGGCCGCGGTGTGGCTCAGGCTGTAAGAAGCCTGTTATTAAAACACAGCTGCCTGCAATTACTGCAGGTTCTAGTCCCACCAGGTCCAAGGTTGACTCAGCCTTCCATCCTTTATAAGGTGGGTAAAATGAGGACCCAGATTGTTGGGGGGGCAATAAGTTGACTTTGTAAATATACAAATAGAATGAGACTATTGCCTTACACACTGTAAGCCGCCCTGAGTCTTCGGAGAAGGGCGGGATATAAATGTAAAAAAACAAACAAAAAGAAAAACTTTTATTGCCCCCAACAATCTGAGTCCTCATTTTACCTACCTTATAAAGGATGGAAGGCTGAGTCAACCTTGGGCCTGGTGGGACTAGAACCTGCAGTAATTGCAAGCAGACTGTGTTAATAACAGACTGTCTTAGCAGTCTGAGCCACCAGAGGCCCTGTGGGTGACGGATGGTTTTGTTTTGTTTTTTATGACTTGCAGCAGCTAAATACTGCAGACCAAGATAATGACGAGCCCTGACTGCGTTGCATAGTTGGGTAATGAAATATCTGCAAGCAAATAACTAAGCTCTGAGATCACCAAGGGACCCACAGTTCATCCCTGAGCTACAGAGAGGCTCTTCTATTGGAGTTAGAGATGAACCAATGGACTCAGTCCTTGAACGTATGTCAAGAAATCTAAATGGATAAAAGGATTTGGTAAAGGACTGTATGATAAAATGGGCACAGAATATTCAGGAACCAATAATGTTGGAAACATGGGAGAAAATTTGGGTTAGAAATATTAAGTTTACACAAGCACAGAATTTAAGGGAAAATTTTTATAAAATGTTTTATAGATGGCACTTAGATCCCAAAAAATTATCATGTATGTATCCTGATATCCAAGCGAAATGTTGGAGGTGTGATTGTGATGACGCTACATATTTTCATATTTGGTGGACTTGCAAGAAAATTAAGGCCTTTTGGATAAGAATTTGGTGGATTATTCAAAATGTACTGAAGAAGAAGATAAAGTTCCTGCCGCAATTTTTCCTTTTGGTAATTATAACGGATTGTACAGGGATTGAGACTAAATTGATTCTGAATTTAATAACAGCAGCAAGACTGTTGATTGGACAATACTGGAAGAAAGAAGAGGTACCTACAATAGAAGAATGGATATTGAAAGTCATTAATTTGGCTGAGATGGCTAAAATCTCAGCTTTTTTAAAAGACAATACGCAGGAAAGATATTTAATTGAATGGAAAAAATGGATTGATTATTTACAAAATAGATATCAGATTAAGAAATATCAGATTGCCTTTGAATAATTAGGAAGTATTATTTTATGTAATGGGGAGGGGGTTGGGAGATGAAAAGATTTGGATGAGGTTAATTGGATTAGAAGGAAAAATTTTACTCTATGTTTGGTTTATGTATAACAATACCTTGTGATTGACCCGGGAAGCTGGGGGGCGGGGGGAGGGGGTTTTCTGGGAGGGAGGGGGGGAAAAAGGGGGGGAAATGTTTTTGTTTTTAAAAACTTTTTCAATTAAAAAAAAAAGAAATCTAAATGGATCAGGATTAAAAGTGACGGAAAGATAAGAACATTTTACAGACCTAAAACTGAACACAATGGCTGTTCGATTTTTTTTTTTAAAGATGGAAATAAGAAACTGAACGGATCCACCCATCTACCAAGTTCTCATGAGATTTCAACATTTACTAGTGCTTTTAAGAAATTAGAAGCCATCTGTTCATCTTTAGCAAAAACACATTAATTGAAGAGAAGTGAAATGCATCATTATTGAAAACCCCCTAAAATCTTTCATGAAACAATGAACAGGTTCTGTTTTAACACATTTGAAACTTTCTGTAGCCCAAATACATTCCCTTTTCATCTGAATTTTTTTTCCCCCTGTAGCTGATGAAAGGAAAAATAGATTAAGATTTCACCACCCTGTTTTTTTTTTTAAAGAAGCAAAGTCTTGCAACATGTTCCTACTGCTTCCTACTTATTAGTACTATTTAAGTGTATGGTTCTTTTCGAACTGAAAGATTCCCCGAAGCATTTTGTAAGTGCTAAGTGGAGGGATTGGTCTTTTACATCACCAAAATTCAGTCCCAGCAACAGGACACTGAAGTGGCTTGGGGGAAAAGAATACAAAAAAAAAATAATAATTGATAAAATTGAACACTAGGGTACAAGAATTCAGCTTGGGCAGGAGGCAATTACTGAAATTTACCAAGATTGTGTCTTTTCCCCTGGAGCTACTACAACTTGATACTGTTGGTCTGGTAATGTGATCCTTGAACTTCAGCGACATTTCTCTGAGAAAAGATTTGTGAGCAAGTTATTATTTATTTAGCGTGTGGCATAGAACACATGGATAACAGTAATAAGATTATATAGAAGGAGCACACAACGTTATGGTACACGCATGAGGGAAATATGAGTAGAGTAGTGCGGTGGCCTAGAGACGGATTTCTCGCCTCACAATCAAGAGGCTGTGGGTTCGATCCTAGGTAGAGGCAGATATTTCTCTCTCTCTCTGGGCACACTGAGAATATATCTGCCGTACAAAACTCCGCACTGGCGACAGGAAGGGTATCCGGCCATTAAGACACTCTGCTAGCTCCATTCAGTTGCCCAGACTCCACCCCGAAAGGGATTATGTTAAAAGGAGATGATGATGATGATGAGGGAAATAGTTGTAAGGTTTGCGGAACTTAAGAAATTATATATAAGTTATATATAAGTTACATTTTAAAATACGATGATCCATAAGAGTAGAATACCGTATTTTTCGGAGTATAAGATGTACCCTTTTTCCCCCCAGAAAAGAGGGTGAAAATCTTATACTCTGAATGTAGCCCCGTCCAGCTTCTCAAACAGAGGCTTCTCAAACAGAGGCTTCTAACCCCGTCCAGCTTCTCAAAAAGAGGCACCTAAGACAAATTCTTTGTGTGTCTGATCACACTTGGCCAATAAAGAATTCTATTCTATTCTATTCTATTCTATTCTGTTCTGTTCTGTTCTGTTCTGTTCTGTTCTGTTCTCTCTTCTCTTTTCTTCTCTTCACCTAGTTAGCTAATGGAACATCTGGAAGAAAATAGCGAACCTCAGGGGCCCCCAAGGATCCAACAGTTCAATATAAACGTCTCTTATATTGGTGTTCTCATTTTATCTTTTGGATTTGGCATAACACCGTGCAGTGATCTCAACAAGACATCTTAAAATTCTTGCAGCTCTCAATTTGATGAAATCCCACATGCCTTTTCCAGATGTGTCTAAGCTCAATTTTCTATCAACCTTTGTCAGAAAAACAGTGGTTGAAGAACACTGGAAGTTGCAGTACATTCCAAGGCTAAGGAATATTTTTTTAAAAAAAACCCACCCCATATTTTATTTGTTCTATTTCACTCTACTGCAATTCTGTTCTAGTAGATATCTCTGAATTAACAACAGAGCTATCAGGGATCTGTTGATCAGCCCCAGAGAAATTATTTTCTCCTGAGATTTAGCTTTTGATTGGTGGCCCCCAGAATTTATTATAGCACCGAGCATCATTTTCACGAAGGAACAAAATGTTAGCTCTTCGAAGACAGAATAAATAATGGTTTCAAGGAAAGCTAGGCATCCTTCTTTAATTTTGTCCTGGGGGGGAAAAAAAAAAAGGCCCAACCTCCAAATTCCATCCACACTCAAGAGCATCTTTTTATGATTTTCAATTTTGTGTTGAAAGTGGAGACATTTCGCTATCAGCGCTTCCTCCCTCCTTTTTTTTTTTTTTAATAGGATGAACCCTAGCAGAAATGAGAAAAATACGGCTAACAAAACTGCAAACTTATGTAGTCCATTTGTTAAAGTAACCAAGGGAGATGCAATCTCTTCTGAAATGGGATTTTCATTGTCTTCCAAACTGCCTCATACTACTGGCAATTTCCTGCACTTCACGTTCTCTGTATTACTTCTCCTACTTCCAAGTAAGAACAACGGCCGGAATGATCGTGAAACGTAGTCTCGAAATTGCAAATCAAGTTTTTTAATGCGAGTTGGCAAAAGGCTACTGGCAGGAGCGTTTTATTTCCACATGTCGCACTCAGTCACACTAATCAACAGTTTCTGCGGCTGAAGCTTGGAAGGTACGTCAAGGCAAGTACATGCAGAACGATCACACTTAGCGCAGTAAGGAAAACAAGAGGAAATCTAGCAGAGAAGCAAACTCAGTGCATTTCATTAAAAAGAGGGTCATAAAATTTGCCTTCATCCGCTCCTAAAAATTCTGTGCATGGGGAAATGAAAGGGCACCCAGTTAGGTGATTCTTCATGAAGTTTTCAGGAGTCTCAATTTTTTTGAAGTACAGCTAGTCCTCGATGTATGACCATAACAGAACCCAAAATTTCTGTTGCTAAGCGAGACATTTAATCAAGGACCGGGGATTCATCGGAAACACGTCTAATCCACCATAGCTATTTTATGTAACAAATCTGGCAAAACCCTTTGCACTGCTTGTTCCTCTCCCTTATGGTATTAAACTGATTATGGGCCTCACAGCTTATGGATTGCAATTTTAATATCACTCTGCCAACAAAAGTGCGTATAGTCAAGGCTTCAGTTTTCCCAGTTGCAATGTATGGCTGTGAAAGTTGGACCATAAGGAAGGCTGAGTGCCAAAGAATTGAGGCCTTTGAACTCTGGTGCTGGAGAAGACTCTGTGAGTCCCTTGGACTGCAAGGTGAACAAACAAGTCAGTCCTAGAGGAGATCAACCCTGACTGCTCTTTAGAAGGCCAGATCCTGAAGACCAAACTCAAATACTTTGGCCACTTAATGAGAAGGAAGGACTCCCTGGAGAAGAGCCTCATGCTGGGAACGATGGAGGGCAAAAGAAGAAGGGGATGGCAGAGAAGGAGGTGGCTGGATGGAGTCACCAAAGCAGTAGACGTGAGCTTAAATGGACTCCAGGGGATGGTAGAGGACAGGAAGGCCTGGAGGAACGTTGTCCATGGGATCGCGATGGGTCGGACATGACTTCACAACTAACAACAACAACAACAATTTTAGTATGGTTAGATCATGTGTCTGACTACACTGGATTTTATCATAGATTTTTATCTATTGTTTATTATTTTCTTCTAGAATTTTTAATTCGAAATTCACTTAGGTTTTTATTTGTTCTGGTTTCTGGTTCATGACTGTAATAAACTGAACTGATTGATTAAGTCCTTCGGGAGATAGGGCGGTATACAAATACGAATAATAAAATAAATAAATAAATAAATAAATAAGCAAGACACTTGTTAAATGGATTTTGTCCCATTTTACAACTTCACTGCTGTTGATAAGTTAGTAACCCGGTTGTTAAGCGGATCTGCCTTCCCTAATAACTTTGCTTGTCAGAAGGTTTTTATTTTGTTACTTTTTCCAATTTATAGAGCCGGGGTGGCGCAGTGGTTAGAATGCAGTATTGCAGGCTATTTCTGCTGACTGCCGGCTACCTGCAATTTGGCAGTTCAAATTTCATCAGGCTCAAGGTTGACTCAGCCTTCCATCCTTCTGAGGTGGGTCAAATGAGGAGCCAGATTGTTGGGGGCAAGAGGCTGACTCTGTAAACTGCTTAGAGAGGGTTGTAAAGCACTGGTATATAAGTCTAAGATAATCTACAGAGCACTGCACACCAGAACAACTAGACACAAGAACAGTTTCTTCCCAAACGCCATCATTCTGCTAAACAATTCCCACAACACTGTCAAATTATTTACTAAGTCTGCACTACTATTAATCTTCTCATCATTCCTATCACCCATCTCCTCTCTCTTATGATTGATATTGATATTGATTGGTTCCTGATTGCTTATTTGTACCCTATGACTATCATTAAGTGTTGTTACCTTATGATTCTTGATGAACGTATCTTTTCTTTTATGTACACTGAGAGCGTATGCACCAAGACAAATTCCTCGTGTGTCCAATCACACTTGGCCAATAAAAAATTCTATTCTATTCTATTCTATTCTATTCTATTCTATTCTGTTCTGTTCTGTTCTGTTCTGTTCTGTTCTGTTCTATTCTATTCTATTCTATTCTATTCTATTCTATTCTATTCTATTCTTTGATTGATTATTTGTACCCTATGACTATCAGTGTTGTACCTTAGAATTCTTGATGATCTTTTCTTTTATGTACACTGAGAGCATATGCACCAAGACAAATTCCTTGTGTGTCCAATCACACTTGGGCAATAAAAAATTCTCTTCTGTTGCTATTGCTATTATCTCCTGCCTTGCTGACTAGCATATCAAAGGCAGCTCAGTAACCAATTGTGGCCCAGTTTGGTCCCCATAGGAGCATTAAAAGGATGTGCTTCCACAGGAGGTGTTTGCACAGAATGCATCTACCGGACAACAAAGCATGTCTCCCTTACCAACTACCCATACAAATTAGTAAACCCCCCTTGGTTGAAAAAGTTCCATGCAAGTTGCAACACCTTCTCCCCTAAGCATACGCTACATGCCACATCACTTTAAATGCAGAATCAGTGTAAGAAGATGGCCATGAAAGAAAGAAATTACTCCTTTAAAGTGAATCGAAGCACAGTTTATTTTCTGCTTCGGTGGAAATGATCAGAGATGAAATCTTTCAATGGAACACAAATGATCTCAATGAAAGAATATGGTTGTTCAGTACACCCTTGTATAGCTCATTGGCCTGGTTAAGAAAAGGTTCCAGCCCATCATTGATTGAGATGCCTTCAATGGAAGCTGAATAGCTAACCTATTACTCAAACAACTAATACAAAGAGAGCCTAAATTCTATTGAACCAAATAAAATTGTATTTGATTCAATGAAAAGTGTACTTACTTTTGTCCAAAGGCAGTATAAGGTATGATTTTAAACTATAGACATTTGACAGTCCCCCGCCCAAAACAATCAATGTATTAAATATAGACTATAATAGCATAAAATAGAATAGAATTTTTTATTGCCCAAGTGTGATTGGACACACAAGGAATTTGTCTTGGTGCATATGCTCTCAGTGTACATAAAAGAAAAGATATCTTCATCAAGGTACAACACTTACAACACTTAATGATGGTCATAGGGTACAAATTTAACACTTTATGATACAACACTTAATAGTTCCTGAATAATTCCAGGGGAAAGTGATAAGCATTAGCTGTAGTGAAGTTTTTATCTGGTATAATCTACTCTGTTGGCAGACAGGGAAGGGGAAGGGAAGGGAGAAGAAAGAGAAAGAAGGGGAGAAAAGCAAGGGAAAGGGAAAAGGAAGGAGATAGGGAAGAAAAAAGAGAGGAGGAAAGGAAAGAAGGAAAGGAAGTAAATGGATGAATAAGGGAGGGGAAGGGAAGGGAAGGAAGGAAAGGAAAGGAAAGGAAAGGAAAGGAAAGGAAAGGAAAGGAAAGGAAAGGAAAGGAAAGGAAAGGAAGTAAATGGATGAATAAGGGAAGGGGAGGGAAGGGAAGGGAAGGTAAAGGAAAGGAAAGGAAAGGAAAGGAAAGGGTAAAAAAAGAAAAGAAAAGGCAGCATCTATTACAAAAATCCAAATGAAAAATAATTATCTTTCCATCATCACCCTTGGCCCTCCTTTGGGGAATTACTATCACTCTGATGATGATGATGATTAGGCAAAGGATGGCACAGGCATTTCAATAAACTATATATGTCAATAATAACACAACGGTATTATTATGTAGTCCGTGCCCTTTGTGCAGAACGGTACCGCACCATTTCCATCACTATTATGAAATCGTAGCACTAATTGTCCTGCAGCCTAGGGATAATGAGTGAGCCTGCACACTCACGCACACACACCCCTCTCTCTCATTCAAAGCATTCTGCCAGTGCCCTTAGTTATGTTAAACCTGACATTAAATCAAACGAGCAGAAAAAATAACTCCGGAGAATAAACGCCGCCGATTTCTGCATCGCTAAACTGTACACACAACTCCCTCCCCCCCCTCCTCTGTTAAAAAATAAAAATAACATTAAAAAAATGTCCTTATTATTTGGGAGACGCTATTCAAGTCTGGAAGCCTGAGGATCAAATGTAAACTTGCAGAACTCTACAAATTTACAGAGCTGCGGTATAGAACGCTTGGATCTTTGAAAAGACGGAGCGAGGGGATGGAAAGCGGTGTGTTGTTGTGATGTCTACAAATCAAAGCATCCCAGGGAATAGTGGGAGCTCGGAATCAAAGCTGACGTTTTCTATGTGGAAGTCCAACATCTCCAATCACTAGTGGAAATGAGCCAGTCTAGAGCTCTGGAGAATCACCACCAGTTATTATTAACACTATTATTCCCTAGAGACCAACAGCTGGGCTTAGTCCAAGGCAGCCTCCTGGTTTTTTGTTGTTTTCCCCCCCGTTAGTTATTGATTTACAAACTGGAAGTTGGCAAGCTACTAAGCAAAATCTCTGCCTCTGATCTAACCTCTATTTACAAGCGTGCATTTGAACCGTACAGAGGTAGTGAGGAAAAAAATAAATGAATATTGCAAATGGTTACCGTCCTGTCTTTGGTTTGGACATATTTCCCCCCACCTTCCTGGCTATTTAAACGGAGTGGGGGGGGGAGAGACAAGAGATAAAAGAGGTAAAGGTAAAGGTTCCCCTCACACATATGTGCTAGTCGTTCCCGACTCTAGGGGACGGTGCTCATCTCTGTTTCAAAGCCGAAGAGCCAGCACTGTCCAAAGACATCTCCGTGGTCATGTGGCCGGCATGACTAAACACCAAAGGTTCATGGAATGCAGTTACCTTCCCACCAAAGGTGGTCCCTATTTTTCTATTTGTATTTTTTACGTGCTTTCTAACTGCTAAGTTGGCAGAAGCTGGGACAAGTAACGGGAACGGGGCACTAGGGATTCGAACCGCTGAACTGCCGACCTTTCAATTGACAAGCTCAACGTCCTAGTCACTGAGCCACCATGTCTCATAAAAGAGGTACAGAGAAGCAAAATTCTGGAAGATGCTCAATTTTGCTGTTTTGATTAAAGGTAGCCCTTGATTGGCAACTACCTTGTTTGGCGGCCATTCGAAATTACTGCAGAGAAGAAAAACGGCTTCACAACCAAGCCTTGCTTTTAAAAGCTAGGCAAGTCTGCAAAGCAAAGCTGAAGTAAAGCTGAAGTAAAGATGTTTGTCACAATCACGGTTTCACCGGGAGACAACTTCACTTAACCATCAAGTTGCCAATCCCAACCGTGGTAGCTAAACGAGGAGTACGGGATGGCAAAAGTCTATGGAGATCCTCAATCATGGTTGTCCCAAAGTTGTTGTTGTTGTTGTTGTTTTTCCAGGAGGCCACTGGACTTTCTTGCTTTTCTTGGAAGACGTTTTGCTTCTCATCCAAGAAGCTTCTTCAGCTCTGACAGGATGGTGGGGAATGGAAGGATTGATATTCCTTCAAGGGACTGGTCATTTGCATCCTTTTAGAGCAGGGATCCCCAAACTCGGCAGTCATCCAGGTCATGGTTCTCCCGAAGGGGCTATTTTCAGGAGACAACTGGACTTTCTTGTTTTTTTTTGTTTTGAAGACATTTCACTTCTCATCCAAGAAGCTTCTTCAGCTCTGCCAAGGATGGTGATGAGTGGAAGGATTTATATTTCGTGCAGACATTTGCATTCTTTTTAGAGAGTCGTTGAGGCCACTTGGAGGTTTATCTGTGTCCTCGGGGTCACCTGAGTGGTGCAACTGGATGTGGAGCCTTCTTGGAACTGCTGAAAGGACTGTGCTCTAGACCGGAGATAAATGATGTCATATCCCTCCCCCTGTTCAATTTTGACACAGATGGCCTCTTTCACCCCTCTTTCAAACCAGCGGTCCTCTCTGTCCAAAATGTGGACTTCAAAAGAGTGACCTTTGTCTTTCAAATGCAGAATGGACTGCTGACTCTTGTCCTGGTGGGTTTATTCTCCTGTTGTGTCTTGCCCGCTCTTACCGCAGCCGGGGCCTTCTTATCTGCTTCCAAACGCTGAGGAATGTCCTAGTATGCCTCCCGGCCCCAGCCCTGGCTCCATGCCCAGACAGGCTGAGGAGGAGGAAGCACCTCCCGGCCCCAGCCCTGGCTCCATGCCCAGGCAAACGGAGCAACTAGACTCCTCCCCCTCCCCCACAGCATGTGAGCCTGAGGGAGGTCAATTACCAACAGCTGCCGACTGGAGTGACCCTCGCTTCAGAAGAATTGATAGGCAGCGGCGTCAGAAGGAAGGGAGGGGCAGGCCTGGATAAGTGCTGAGTCATGGAGCCACACCCCATGGCCTATATAAAGGATCTGTTTTCTGGCATTCTCTGAGTCAGGCAAAGTCTACCTTATCTTGCTGAAGTCACTTTCTGGTCTCCTGCCTGCCTTGAGAACTTTGCTAGGACTTTGGCAGAGCTGCAGAGGCACGCCTGATTCGGATTTCCCTGACCCGGCCGTCAGCGGAGGAGTGGGACACGACATCTCCTACGTTATGCATTTATGAATGCATGGCAAATGATAAATTGCCTACTTTAACAGCCATTTTGAAGGAATGCTTTACAAGATGTTTCCAAAATGTCATAGTTGTCAACCTGCCCAAAATGTTTGGAGACCCTTGATTAAAAAAAGAAAAAAAATAGAGAACTTTTTTGGATGCCTAATTTCACTGGGCAGAAGCATTTTTTATTTATTTTTTGTTAAGAAGCTTCAACCGATATTAATGAAAGTACAGTAAAAGTTTTCCACCACAATAGCTTTCTTTCCACCAGCTTTTAAACAGATGCATGGGTGCTCAAACAGTCTCTGCCAGAATAATTATGTCACCGTTAGTCTACAAAAGCATTCCTAAAGCATTTCTTGCTCAGATACTGCCATTTTCTTATTCACCTACAAGAAGAAATTGCTTTTCACAAAAGGGAGGGGAAAAAAACGTATTTCCTATCAATTAAAAGCAGCAAGATGTGCTTTTTCTGGGCATCAAAAGAATAAAGATGGCACAAAGTCTAATTGTTCATTTTTATGCTGGGAGATATATTTTTTTTCCTGCAAAAAAAGAAAAAAGAAAAAGAAAAAAGCTACCAGACAAAATGAATGGGGGCGGGGGGGAAGAAAACCCTACGTGAGTTTTATGGCTCACGTTATTATGAATGGATTTCTTCCACCCCTCAACAGGGTCTCTATAGTCATTTGAAAAAATTCTCCCTTCTTTCATCTTCCCATCCGCTCAGCTATAAGTTGGCCACTTGAAGTATCGGCTTCTTTCGTCTTCCCAAAATTAACATAACATAACATCATAACAGAGTTGGAAGGGACCTTGGAGGTCTTCTAGTCCAACCCCCTGCCCAGGCAGGAAACCCTACACCATTTCAGACAAATGGCTATCCAACATTTTCTTAAAAATTTCCAGTGTTGGAGCACTCACAACTTCTGGAGGCAAGAAGTTGATGGACTACCTGTTCTTTGGAAAGACACCCTCTTCGCCTCAGCTTTGGGACTCTTTCAAAATGACGATCTACTCCAGGGGTGGGGCTGCTGGGAGTTTGCAGGGGTTCGGGAGAACCTCTAGCTAAGATTCTGTGCAGTTCGGAGAACCCCCAAATCCTGGCTGGCCACGCCCACCCTGTCCCTCCCAGGAATCCCCATATGGCCCATTTTGGATGCAGGTAAGTTCAGGGTACGTGCGGAGGCTCGGGGAGGGTGAAAAACGGGCCAAACTTCCCTTTGGGAAGGCCAGAAATAAACCTCCAGAGGGCCTCCGGAGCCTAGGGAAGCCCTTTTCGCCCTCTCGGAGGCTTGAGAAAAACCTCCAGAGCCCAGGGAGGGCAAAAATGCCACCCCCAGTCATGGTGCAGGAGGTCAACTAGGCCACACCCACCATGGCCATCAGGCAGGTAACCCTTTGCTAAATTTTTTAAAGCCTACCCCTGATTTACTCCCCTTTTATGAAAATGGGAAGAGAAAGATGGAAATGAGATTCCAGCTGCTTAGTAGCATCTCTGTCAACTAAACTATAATCATCCGTATGGGAAAGGCAACCAAATATCAATGGCTTTCTGTCTCTAAACTGAGAAATTATATGTTGGTGATGATGATTATGTCTTTAATAAAGCAAAACTGTTCAAAAAGGGGAGGAAGTGAAGCTACCCATCTGGCAGGGGCCAAAATGAAATTGAAAGGAAAGGCATAACATGTCCTGGGTTTTGTTGTTGTTGTTGCTGTTGTTGTTGTTGTTTTGCAACATCTTTTTTTTTTTTTTGCAGCAATGTGGTTTCTTCCTTGATGGCTCCTTGATGAGACCATTGTCTCTTCCTTGATTGATTGATTGATCAATGTGATGAGGTTCCCTGGGTATCTGGATGCTGGAGGAACTCAGCATCCCTACCAACGATGGTAGACCAAGTTATATATAAATGACTAGCAAACTCCACTCTCCCACGCATTAGTGATAATGTCACCTAACCTAGATTTCTGCACAAAAAGAAATGTCTATTAGGAAATGAAACTGGTGATCACCAAAAATCCAAAAGTTGAACTCTAAGCTACATCCATTCTCTACTCCTGGAAGCTCTCATAATTCATCCATTCTCTGCTATTCATCCATTCTCTGCTTGGCCTCAAAATTCTAATCCAAAAATGCATTTCTAAAGATAAGGAGCAAAGCAAAGGGCCTAATGCTAATCCCCCTTACCTTCATTCCTTGTTTGACCTCTTTCCTCACATATATTGCAATAAAAGGAAGAGAATAGAATCCTGCATTGTAGAAGCAGTCCCTATTCACCTTAGCTTCTCTTCTGTGCACATGTTAGGCACAGAGGAAGTTGGTGAGAGTAGCAAGATTTCTGAGTGACAGGACATTATAATGCCTTATAATGCCTTGGTAAGGCCATACTTGGAATACTGAATCCAGTTTTGGTCCCCACGATGTACAAAAGATGTGGAGACTCTAGAAAGAGTGCAGAGAATAGCAACAAAGATGATTAGGGGACTAAATTTATGAAGAATGTTTGCAGGAACTGGTTTAATGAAAAGAAGGACTAGGAGAGACATGATAGCAGTGTTCCAATATCTCAGGGGCTTCCACAAAGAAGAGGGAGTCAAGCTATTCTCCAAAGCACCTGTGGGCAGGACAAGAAGCAATGGGTGGAAACTAACAAAGGAGAGAAGCAACTTAGAACTAAGGAGAAATTTCCTGACAGTGAGAACAATTAATCAGTGGAACAACTTACCTCCAGAAGTTATGAATGCTGCAACACTGGAAGATTTTAAGAAGAGGTTGGATAATCATTTGTCTGAAGTGGTGTAGGATTTCCTGTCTAAGCAGGGGGTTGGACTAGAAGACTTTCAAGGTCCCTTCCAACGCTGTTATTCTATTCTATTCTATTATGCAAATACCTTATCAAGGATCCATACAAATCATCAGCCAGCAAGATAACAATGCGGTGAAGGAAGAGGCACACATACAGTAAGGGTAGTAAATGTATGAATGGACAAAGTATCTTATACTTCTAGAGATGGCCTACAAGGAAACAATGGATTGGGTGCCATGTCAAGGCTTTACAATGATGGATTAGTAAGTTTTTCAAAGCAAAGCATTTGCAAATCACTTGGCCAAGCTTTTCAATATCTTTCATCTCAGTGATCTGCAGTCTTAATTAAATACGTCCTGCTATTTTCAAAACTGTATTCATAAGGTCTCTTATGGGCCAGAAATAGCCCAGTTCTGCTACAGGTCAATCTTTGAGTGGTAAATTGTCTTCCTGTAATGACCATATAGCAAAAACGTCTACATCTCACATGGTCACAATCTGGAGACTTGGCAACCAGCTCATGTTACAGCCACTTTCAACGTTCTACAATGACATGACTACAATTTAGCAATAGGAATACCACTTAGACTTATATACCACTTTACAGTACTTTACAGCCCTCTCTAAGTGGTTTACAGAGTCAGCCTCTTGTCCCCAACAATCTGGGTCCTCCTTTTACCCACCTTGGAAGGATGGAAGGCTGAGTCAACCTTGAGCCAGTGAGACTCAAACTGCCAAATTGCAGGCAGCCGGCAGGCAGCAGAAGGAGCCTGCAATACTGCACTCTAACCACTGCGCCACAGCAGCTCTATTTACAATGTTTGTTGCTGTTTTTCAGCCCTTCTGACTGGTTTCTGGGAGGGGAGGAAAGCACCCATACAAATATAGGCATTTGCTTAAAGATCACTGCAAAAGAAGCAATAAAATAAAATCCAGTCATGTCGGTGCCTTGACTTACTGTACAACCGCCATGACTTACGATGGAAATTCTAGGCTCCATTATGATCATAAGTCAAGAACTGTCTGCCTGCATCTTCCCAGGAGGTGATGGGACTCTTACTACCTTGGAAAAGCATATTCGGTTCCTGAAAAATTAATCCATTTTCAAGTAGGGGAAATGTGGATAATCAGAATCTATGACAACTGACAAATATGCTGCAAGAGACTAAAATTCAAATGCCAATGATCAATGCCTGGTTTTGAACATCTACTGAAATTACGAACATGAACAAATAATGCCGCAACTCTCTCTGACCATCCACGAATCAAGAAGAGGGCCGTGAAAATATTTACAGATCCCTCACATCCAGGACATAAACTGTTTCAACTCCTACCCTCCAAACGACGCTATAGAGCACTGCACACCAGAACAACTAGACACAAGAACAGTTTTTTCCCGAAGGCCATCACTCTGCTAAACAAATAATTCCCTCAACACTGTCAAACTATTTACTAAATCTGCACTACTATTAATCTTCTCATTGTTCCCATCACCAACCTCTTTCCACTTATGACTGTATGACTGTAACTTTGTTGCTGGCAATCCTTATGATTTATATTGATATATTGACCATCAATTGTGTTGTAAATGTTGTACCTTGATGAAGGTATCTTTTCTTTTATGTACAGTGAGAGCATCTGCACCAAGACAAATTCCTTGTGTGTCCAATCACACTTGGCCAATAAAAAATTCTATTCTATTCTATAATCCCAAAAGATGATATTCTAGGGCAGGGATGGCAAACTTTTTCGGCACCAAGTGCCCAAACTGGAATGTGCGTGTGCGCCGGAGTCCCGGGAACATGAAGGCCAGCTGGCTAGTGTGCATGTGTGCACTGCCCACCTGATGTTCTGGTTTCCAGCGTGCGCATGCACGCTGGCCAGATTGTCTTCACGCACGCTGGAGAGCTGGAAACTCAAAGACCAGGCATGCGCATGCGCACCGACCAGCTGGTCTTGGGGTTTCTGGATCTACGGCATGCAGAAGATCAGCTGGCTGGCACACATGTGCACACCAGAAACCAGAAGAGCAGCTGGCAGCGGCACGCGTGCCCACAGAGGGGGCTCTGTCTGCCACCTCTGGCACGCATGCCATAGATTCGCCATCACAGTTCTGGGGAAAAAAGAAATTTAAACAAAAAGGAAAAGAGATTTTCCCTCAGGCAGGCCATATCATTATGCATTGTCATCAACTTTAACTACACTGGAAGATCTGCTTAATTTACATCTTTTGTGCAGAAAGTTTTATATAGGATCATATGATTTACAGAGGATATAGACTGATGCTATTCATTGTCCAAGTCAAGAGTATTACAATATTTCAATCAACGTACATTGTGTTTATTCCAAAAGAAAGCTTATTATTCCAGCCTATTGTTTTATGATTTTCAGAATCCCAAAAATAACAATTTCATAATTATGGTATTAAAAGTGCAAAATAAATAAGCAAGGTATTAAAGAAACATGCAATAGGAAAAGATTTAAGGAGCAGATCAAATGGACTCCACCATAGCATCTATGGGGTTACTTAGTGAAGTCAACTAGTTTTTATGATTTCTGACAATAAAGAGACCAAATCCTTCCATTCGCCAGTATCCTGTCAGAGCTGAAGAAATTTCTTGGATGAGAAGTGAAATGTAAGAGATTCAAAGAATCTTTGTCAGCTTTGGAAGCCATACTGGGCCTCTGTGGCTCAGACTGCTAATGCAGTCTGTTATTAACAGCAGCTGCCTGCAATTACTGCAGGTTCTAGTCCCACCAGGCCCAAGGTTGACTCAGCCTTCCATCCTTTATAAGGTAGGTAAAATGAGGAGCCAGATTGTTGGGGGCAATAAGTTGACTTTGTATATAAATATACAAATAGAATGAAGACTATTGCTAACATAGTGTAAGCCACCCTGAGTCTTCGGAGAAGGGCGGGATATAAATGCAAATAAAAAATAAAATAAAATAAAATAAAATACTAGACTCTTCTTCTTCAAAGAAAAAACAAGAAAATCCAGTTTCCTCCTGAAAAAAGCACTTTTGGGAGAACCATGAGCTGGATGACTGAGAATCTCTACGGACTTTTAGCTACACAATTTGGGATGAAGACCCTTTGAATGGTGTGGGAGTAGGAATGGATTCCCAGAGGAAAAATTGCAGACTACAGGAACCAGGAGCGCTACTCAGGTGACCCTGAGGACACCGATAAACCTCCAAGTGTTTCAATGACCCTCTAAAAGGATTCAGACAACCAGCTGTCTGCAAGGAATATCAATCCTTCCATTCCCCACCGTCCAGTCAGAGCAGAAGAAGCTTCTTGGATGAGAAGTGAAACGTCTTCAAAGAAAAAAACAAGAAAGTCCACTTGCCATTTTAAAAAAAGCACTTTTGGGACAACCATGACCTGGATGACTGAGAATCTCTACAGATTTTGAGACCAAACGGAATTAACAATAAGTAATTGAGAAGTTACTTAAAACCTATTTATTTCGTATGGCTGGACTGGCTTGATTTTTTTAAAAAAGAAAAATTTTAATTTGATTTAAATGATTTTTAAATTCCTGTAATTTTATAGGGTGTAATTTTATCTTAAATTTTTGGCCAATTGAATAAGTTTTTTAAGGGTTATTTTTAATATTGTATGTGTTTTGTTTCTTGTATTTTATTTGGTTGTTCACCGCCCTGAGTCCTTCGGGAGAAGGGCGGTATACAAATTAAATTATTATTATTATTATTATTATTATTATTATTATTATTATTATTATTATTATTATTATTATTATTATTATTATTATTATTATTATTAAGTAACCATTATGTTTGTAAATGTATATACAGAAGGGATGGATACTTTTAAACGTCCTTATATTGGAGGCAACAGAATTAACGGGGATTCTTATGGGTAATCATTTTCTAAGAGTAGGATTTTGAAACCGCTGTTATGAAGGACCACCACAGATAAAAGGTACGATCCTGATGTATCTTCCAGGCTTCTATCAACAGCTACAGCAGATAGAGCTTTTTGGAGGATGAGAACAACTAAATGTAAACAAATCGTTTATTTTCTTTTTTTTCTGAAAAAACACACCATGATTTTATAATACGTCCAAGAAAACTGTTTAATTGCAGTCAGAAACATGGGGCATGTTCCAGTATGCAATTATAACCTAGAACAAATTAAAATGATTTTATTTTTATGTATATGTATATGTATATTGAATTAAAAAGGCTGTCTTTCTGTGCCAAAGCATGAATAATGCAGCAATGAGTAGGAGGCAGAATGTAAGATGATGCGTTAGAATACGACATGGAAAATCATAGATTGTCTTTATTACTGCAAATTCCTCACAATACCTGCAGATTAGGTTCCAAGAGATGTCATTTTGTTATTTCACTGCTACCATAATTTAAAGTCCATCTAAATCATTTTGTAATTCTGTTGCATGGCCTCCAAACAGCTGATTGCTATAATGCATTTACTTCTCAAATTGCAGATACTTATAATTCTACCAACATCATACTCACTCATGATCTCATGAACACACACACACCCAGGGAGAAGGAGAGGGAGAGAGAGACAGAGAGAGACAGAGAGAGGCACAGAGGGAGGGAAAGACAGACAGACAGACAGAGACAGAGAGAGAGGAAGAGAGACGGAGAGAGAGGGAGAGAGAGAGAAAAAGAGAAAGACACACAGAGAGAGAGAGAGAGAAAGAGATGCACAGAGACAGAGACAAAGACAGAGAGAGAGAAAAAGGAGAAGAAAGACACAAAGAGAGAAAGACAGACACACACACAGAGAGAGAGAGAGGCACAGAGAGACAGAGAAAGACAGAAAGAGAGAGACAAAGAAGAGAGAGGGAGAGAGACAGAACGAAAACCTCAAATTTTCTGGATCTACACTGTCCGTGTTTGTATGTGTTTATTGACTGTAAATCCCCCTGTTTATTGCAACCTCCCAAAAGAATACAAAGCAGTTGCCTGATCTTTTTAGAAAACATAATTTTCTACTGTCCATTTATACAGGTAATCCTTAATTTAGAACAGTCCTCTTTTTTGGACCTTTGAAGTTAGAACGGCACTGAAAAAAAAGCAGCTTATGACTATTTTTCCCCCCACCCTTATGACGGTTGGAGCATCCCCATGGTCACGTGATCACAATTCAGCCACTGGATTTATAATGGCTCCGTTTTATGATGGTTGCTATGCCCTGGGGGGAAGGTCACATGATCCCCTTTTGCCACCTTCTGACAAGCAAAATCAATGGGCCTCTGGTGGCGCAACAGGCTAATGCAGCCTATTATTAACAGCAACTGCTTGCAATATTGCAGGTTCAAGTCCCACCAGGCCCAAGGTTGACTCAGCCTTCCATCCTTTATAAGGTAGGTAAAATGAGGACCCAGATTGTTGGGGGGCAATAAGCTGACTTTGTATATAGCATACAAATGGATGAAGACTATTGCTTGACATAGTGTAAGCCGCCCTGAGTCTTCGGAGAAGGGCGGGATATAAATGCAAAAAAAAAAAAAAAAAGCCACATTCACTTTGGGGCGAAACTCACTTAACCAATGTCTCACTTAGAGACGGACATTTGGGCTCAATGGTAGGTCTACCTGTATATGTATACCAAATGGGAAAAAAAAAAGCACTGATTTAATTCAATGAGAGATAGAATGCAGCGGTGGGTTGCTACCACTTCACCCCTGTTCAGGCGAACTAGTAGTGGCGGTGGTGGGAGGCTCTGCCCACCTGCTCAGATGTCATCAAAAAAGCTCTGCGCATGTGCAGAATGTTGTGACCCAGGCCCAAGTAGGTAGTAGGAAACTCAGTCAGTGAAAAAACAAACAAACTTTATTCGAACTTCTGAGAATTACTTCATTCCCAGCGTAGTTCAACTAAATTAAAGCAAATTCCTCCCAACACAAATTCCTCAGTCCTATCGCAAATCTTGGTCCAATTAGGCAAACTGCCAAAGGCCTTTCTTGGCAAAAGTTCAGAAGACACCAATACAAAAATAAATGCAAGACAACGAAGTACCAACGTTGTTTTCCGGCAAAGCCCAAATGCCGTTGCTGGTCTTTTAAGCCTTATGGGAGGGGCCAATCATCTCTTGGCCCTACTCCTGAGTCGTCCTCTTTGCTTGAGCTGCTCTTGCCTTCTGGCAACTCTTCTCATGCGTGTACTAGGAACAGGCTCCTCCTGTTCCTCTGCCTCACTACTATCAGTCTCTGGAGGCTCACCTCACTCCCCGATGGCCCTGGCCCCACCTCAGCCTCATCGCTGTCCGACTCCATTGCCAGCTCCGCAGGTTGCTGGCGAACCACAACACAGAACCTTCTGCACAGGTGCAGAAGCACCGTGCGCTCCCCATAGCGAACTAGTAGCGCCAGGAGTTGAAACCCACTGTTGTCACAAAAAATATCATAAACAGGCCTGCAAACGCCTGAAAAAATGCATTCAGGATTTCAGCGCTTGCCGTTTTGAAAAGATATGTTTCCCCTTATTCAACCCCGCAGGTCTCCCTTCCTACCTTTTCCTGTTGGCAAGGTAATTAAGTCTCTTGGATTATGCTCTTCGTGATAACGGAATTATAGAGTTCAGACACCGAATATTTGCATGGCAAGGGACATATGCATTTCAAAGCCAGGAACGGTGACCATCTCCTCGCCTGAAAAATTAATCCAAATCAGTGCATCCTTGTCACTTCCAACAATGAGAAAATACACTTTTTTTTCTTCCTGCCTATTTGGGACTTCATTACGGAGAATTAGCTGGAGCTAAGCCGCCGCCCCCCCCTTCCCCAAAGTTGCTGAGAAAGATGCTATATGCAAATCACTCTCCCTCCTCCAAGTGTAGCCCAAATTTACAGTGGTTGACCTCCTTAGAGAAAGACAAGTTTCATAAGGCATCTCTTACAATGAAATCTAAAGAGCTGACCAAAATATATCTTCCACAGGTCTGCCATCCCTGCCTTATTTTAGCAGCTGGGTGAGTTAAAAAAAAATGCCATTTCCCCAAAAATCAGACATCCCCTGATAATAAGCTCAATCAGGCTTTTGAGTGCATGTGCTAAAATAAGCCCCCCCTCACAAATAAGCCCTCCCCAAAAATATTTAACCGCATGCGCAGCCGGTCTCCATCATTTTCTCTGGTTAGGGTTAGGGAGACAGAGCCGGAAATCAGGTAAGACAGCAAGAGGAGACCCGTCTTGCTCCATGTGCCCCCAAATAATAAGACCTTCCTGAAAATAAAGCCAAGCGCTTATTTCAGTGTTCAAAAAATATAAGACAGGGTCTTATTTTCAGGGAAATACAGTAATCGAATTTTCAACCCCTAAACTCGTTTCCTGAGCATCACTGTTTGACAGTGAAGACCAAAATTTCTCCATTGAGAGTTTTCAGTCTTCTTCTCCAATTCCACTTTTAACACAAAAATATATATAACCAGGGGTGAAATCTACTTACCTTCCTAATCGGTTTGGAAGTGTACATGCCACGTGTAGACCTTCTGTGCATGTGCAAAAACTTCTGCGCATGCACAAAACCTTCTGCGCACGCGCAAAACCTTCTGCCCATGCGCAGAATGTAAAAAAAACCACATTACTTCCTGTTTAAAACCAGGAAGTAATGATGCCCCAGGTGGGTGGGCAGAGCTTTGCTCTGCCATCGCTACTGGATTGCCGAACTACCAGCCATGATCGCTACCAGATCGTGCGGTCCGGTCCAATCCGGGAGCATTTCACCCCTGTATATAACCAACAAAGATCCGTCCAGAATTTTCTGGGATATTGTCAAATCAGTTGGGATAGTCTCATCCCTAGACAATGGATTCTAGTGGCTAAAAGCTCCCTGGATAACTTGCATAGGGCCATTTTGGCGATATCAAAAGCATCCCTGCTTAACTTCCAAATCAGGCAAAAGTTACTGCATTATTCAGTGGGGTTGAAAAGGGTTCAAGATAAATGGAGAACCTGCAGAACTTTGAAAATTGTACTTCAGACGGATGCCTTTGGCTTCTAGGTATTCTTCTGAAAGGAGTGAGCGCATACTGTGTTGGCTCAAATGCAGTCCTTTTCTCCAACCAAGCACATCATTCTACCACTGGAAACCAAACAAATCGTAATTTAAAAAGAGAAGGTAACAAAGACAAAGGTCAAGAAGGCCTAACTATTCAGGGGCAGCCTCAAAGCAGAGAGGGATCTTTAATATCCAATAAATATTTGCGAAATATTCTTTGAGACTGTTGAGGGATGGTTATCATCAGGTGGTGATATTATCCATGTGAGTGTTTGTGTGTTTAAGCAATAAATTGAGGCATTAAGAATTTAAGCTACATTAAAAAAATAGAGCAACCTATCCTGTTCTTGGTCACTGTAAGCCAGTTCTGGTGTTACTGCGTCAATCAGGACTCTTAAGAGACGACAAGCCACACAAGAGTTTGTTATATGCCTCTTATTCAGACTGCTGAACTAGATCACATCTCCCTCTGGGCATCAATTGTGCATTTGCAAATATACATCTGCCTTATCGCTTTGATTTTTAAAAGACGTAAGCATTTGTAAATATCTACAGCAGATGCACTTACCCCTGGATTTATGAGACTTCGTTTGAGAAATCACTGACAACCAGAGGTCTACACTGATGGGTTGTTAGGAAGCAAAAAAATAATAATAAGCCACTCGGGGTGTTTTCCAGGAAGGCGGAGGCCCTGCTTAACCGATGATTTGGGGGTTCCTCTTTGATCCCATCTCCCATCCACTGGTATCTGGGAGCCCCCCAAAATTGGGCATTGAGAATGTGTACATGTACGAGAGAGAGAGAGAGAGAGAGAATGAGATCGCAAGGAGGAAAGACAAAGAAGCTTGTCAGAAAAGAAATGAGTAAGCTTCTAAAACAGGACACTCCCACTGGGGCGCACCACTTCAGCGACAAGTATTTTTAAAACTGCAGGTGTTCATCATTATTTGTAAAGAGAGAAAAACGATTACAAAGACCTTTAGGGAGATCATAATAGGTTACGGCAATTATCAAAGATCACAACGAGTTTACACATTACTTCTTGTGTGTATGTGTGTGTCTGGTGTGTTTTCAGGGGAAGGGAGGGAGGGAGGGAGGGAGAGACTTCTCCACTCAACACTGGTAAAATTGCCTGTGAATCTGTTTATTGCCAGCTCTGTTTTAAATCAGACTCAAAGGCTTACTTATTTTGAAGGAACAGTCCCACTGGACGTAGTAATGTAATTAAAACAACTTGGTATTACGAATTCCCCTCTATTGAGTCAGATATTTGGAGACCTATTTGCTCATTCTAGTAAATCGGGTGCTAGATCTTGATGTCAAATTCCTATTTTCAACAACACAACTCCACGGGTTGGGCATGTTCGGCCTTTGTATTGATTTTGATTCATTACGTGCCATCCAGTCATAATTGACTCCTAGCAACCCCCACAGATTTACACCACGATGATCTCTGCCTACCCTGGTCTTTCAGCTCTTCCAACATTGCCTCCATCACCACGGGATGAAGCTGAATCCATTAACTTTGCTGGTGGGAGCCTAGGACAACTCACCGTGGTCAACTCACTACAGCCAACTCACCGCGGGACAACTCGTTATGGCCAACTTATTTATTTGTTTGTTTGTTTGTCAAGAAGAACAAGGAAATAAGTAACAGTATAAACATAGACATGGACACATGAAAAAAATTGGCACCAAAAAGAAAGGATATAAATAGGCAAAACATAGCCATAAACACATAGAATGATTACATATAATTGGGAATAGTAGGACAGGGATGGTAGGCACGCTGGTGCTCTTATGCATGCCCACTTAGGGACCTCTTAAGAAATGTGAAAGGTCCTAGGTAGACAGTTTAAGGTAAAAGGTATGGGGGTTAGAGACACTTACAACAGGATCAGGTAGAGTGTTCCAGACATTTACTACGCTATTGCAGAAGTCATATTTCCTACAATTAAGATTAGAGCAAATTACATTGAGTTTAAATCTATTGATAGCCCTTGTGTTATTGTGGTTGAAATTAAAGTACTCATTTATAGGTAGAACGTTTTGATAAATTATCTTATGAACTAAACATAAGTCGGAATGTAGACGACGTAGTTCGAGGCTATCTAGACCTAAAATTTCAAGCCTGATGGGATACGGAATTTTATTTCGAGCAGAAGATTTGAGTACTCTTCTAGTAAAATATCTCTGGACACTCCCTAATGTAATGATGTCTGAAATATAGTGAGGGTTCCAGGCAGGTGGGACAAGTCACCGCGAGACAAGTGTTACACCAATGTATGAAGAAATAGTGGAATAGAATTGTTAAAGAAAGGATGCGAAAGGAGGGACAAAATGAAATGTGAGTGGCAAAAATTAAAATCATTTAAAAATTTAATTGAATTGTTGAATTGGCCCACAGCGACCATGGTCAATGCAAGTTGGCCATGGAAAGTTGACTACTGGTCATTCTTTTCTTCTATTTTTCTCACCTTTCCCAACCTTCTCCAGAGAGCTAGGTTTTCACATAATATGGCAAAGTAGGATAATTTGAGCTTGGTCATTTGTGCCTTAAGGGATTGACATCTTAATCACATGTTAAAAAAAAAGTAAAGTTATAAATTTTGAAATCTGTTCCGATGACAGAAATAAGACTCAGCCAATTCATAAAGGATAAGCCAGATACATATCCCTGGGATGTATTTTTGGATGTAGTTCTATCTCAACGTTTATAGATATATATATGTATATATTTTTGTAAAATATCTAGGTATGAAGTTTTAAATTGAGGATTATATCATGGAATTTGGAGCAGTGCCAAAACAGACGGGTAGGATAAGTGTGCTCTGTAACTACATATTAGTTCAGAAAATATGAATTAGGTCAAATCGTGTTAAATTAAAACTATTTAGTCCATCTTGCCTATGCATTGTCATCTTCAAAGCACTAAAAAAAAGAGGACAGATTTGACATTTTAATATTTCTCCCTCCTGGCTTGTATCACCCCACTTAACTTTCTAAAATCTGCATGCTCCAAAGAAAGCTTTAACAAGGGAAAACTTTTTTTTTTGCTCTTGTACTAACTCAATGCTCTACTGGCTCAAATCACAAATTCTGTGAGTCAGTGGTGAAATCCAAATTCTTTTACTACCAGTTCTGTGGGTGTGGCTTGTTGGGCGTGGCAAGGGAAGGACACTGCAAAATCTCCTTTCCCACCTTACTATAGGGGAAGGATACTGCAAAATCCCCATTCCTTCCCCCTCCTGGGGAAAGGATATTGCAAAATCTACATTCCCACCCCACTCTGGGGCCAGCCAGAGGTGGTAGTTGCCGGTTCTCCGAACTGCTCAAAATTTTCGCTATCGGTTCTCCAGAACCTGTCACAACCTGCTAGATTTCACCCCTGCTGTGAATGCTTCCTACTCATCTTTTGTCTCCTTCCAATAATCGTTATTCTGATCAGTGGCCTCAGCACCAAGTGTTAACAGAGTTATTTTAGATCCTTTCCACTTTACGGTGTAATTCCCTGTACATTTATTCAGCGATAAGTTTCCTTCCTACCATTCAACAGCATTTTCTTTGAAATTACACGCACATTGGTAATCCAAGATGCTAATTTTATTCTGCTATTGATAGAATAGTATAGTATAGTATAGTATAGTATAGTATAGAATAGAATAGAATAGAATAGAATAGAATAGAATAGAATAGAATAGAAGACAGAGTTGGAAGGGACTTTGGAGGTCTTCTAGTCCAACCCCCTGGTTAGGCAGGAAACCCTACACCACTTCAGACAAATGGTTATCCAATCTCTTCTTAAACATTTCCAGTGTTGGAGCATTCATAACTTCTGGAAGCAGGTTGTTCCGCTGATGAATTGTTCTCACTGTCAGGAAATTTTTCCTTAGTTTTAAGTTATAAATTAACTTAGAAATTAAGGTTTGTCTGTTCTGTACAGCAGCAGTTAGTCCTCGGATTACAAACAGTTCACTTAGTGACTGTTCGAAGTTACAACGGCACTGAAAAAAGTAAACTTATGACCATTTTTCACGCTTGTGACCGTGACTCAGCATCCCCGATGTAAATCACACGCAATTTACATTCGGCTACTTGGCAACTGACTCGCATTAGTGACGATTGCAGTGGTCCCGGGGTCATGTCATCCTCTTTGGCGACCTTCGGACAAGCAGAGTCAATGAGGAAACCAGATTCACTTAACAACCGTGTTACTCACCCACTGCAGCGGCTCACTTAACAAATGCGGCAAGAAAAGTCATAAAAATGGGGCAAAACTGATCTAACCGATTTCTCACTCAGCAACATCATTTTTGGTGCTCGATTATGGACGTAAATTCAGGATTACCTGTACTGTTTTCTGTTGCCTCTTTCTAGTTTTAGTTGTTGCATCTTCTAAAAGCACTTGTGTGTGTGTGTGTGTGTGTGTGTGTGTGTGTGTGTGTGTGTGTGTGTGTGTTTTCTGCCCTTTGAAATTGCCTAAATTGCCTAAATATAAGTGGTGGGTAAATTTTCCTCTTCTATGCATCTCTACAGACATCTGAAGTAATTCACAGCTATTCAGTTTGTTAAAGATACAGCAAAAGCAAAGGAAGCAGGAGATAATGATGGTGCAAGGGGGAAAAACCCCTAGAAATAAAATGAGATATATATTTTTTTAAATACAATCAAGCACTAGGCTCAGTTTAGGTATCAGTGGAATCACAGAAACATAAAAAGTGAGTCTTTTGGGGGGGGAAAAACCTCAGCCTTTATATTGACTCCTTTGTTTGCTTGTATATTTGTGCGCTCTAAATCGCTTGCTCTACTCAATAAAAAGGCACATAATTAAGGGGAAAAAATGACACAATGCTCGCCCGTAAGACTAGAGAAGGTATTTTGTCACCATTATAGCTCATTATATGAAATTGTCACCTCTTTGTAAGATATAGATGAGAAGTCCTGAATTAACATTATTTCCTCCTCCAGTGGTGCCAAGGAAAATAATCAAGATTAAAGACGAAGTAGCCGGTTGATTTTTCTCTCATTTGCTATTTCTTTTCCCCAGAACTGTTTAAAGGCAGTATATTGGGAATATTAGTTTAGTACATGGATGTATAATTGCCATTAGGCTATAGATTCCATTTTGCATGACCTACCAGCTTCTGAAACTTGGTAAAGCCAGGCTCCCCATCGGGATGTGGGAGGGGTGAGGGGAGACTAAAGTTAAAAAGGAATAAATGGCACGTTACATCTTTGCACAGCTAAAAGCACACATTAAGACCCTTACTTTCTCAACACCTAACTATGCCAATGACATACCCCTACTTGCTCAGAGAATCTGGACTATGGATACGCAAAGCACCCTGCTTTGGAATGGAAGATGCTGAGGATGACTAGAATGTTTGATTTGATTAAGATGGACCACACGGAACTGGTCTACCGTTTACAAGATGTAATTCATTCAGAACTGGTTCGTGATCATTTAGGCCAGTGGTGGGATTCAGCCGGTTCGAGTGAACCGGTAGTTAAATTGCTGGCTGGCTCCACCTCATCCAGGAGTTCCCACCTGCCCCATTTTGGCTCCCAGGTAAGTGCAGGGAGGCTTACTAGGCCCAAAACAGGACACAGGGGTGGCGTATTTCCCCCATGGCCCATTTTTGCTCCCAGGGGGGTGCAAGAGGCCAAGTGCTGCCTGTCACAACCCCTGGCCATGCCCACCATGGCCACGCCCAACCACCCGGTAAATAGGGCAGAGAACCGGTTGTTAAATTATTTGAATCCCACCACTGATTTAGGCGCGGTCTAGAGAGATCCATTTTATTTTATTTTTGTTTATTTATTTGTCAAACACAAAAGTATATATACAGTAACTATAAGCATGAAATAACCATACAAATTGGATACAATCAAAGGGAACCTTAGGATAGGAACGGTAGGCACGCTGGTGCTCTTATGCACGCCCCTTACAGACCTCTTAGGAATGGGGTGAGGTCAACAGTAGATATTTTTTGGTTGAAGCTTTGGGGATTTTGGGAAGAGACCATGGAGTCAGGTAGTGCATTCCAGGCATTAACAACTCTGTTACTGTCATATTTTCTGCAATCAAGATTGGAGCGGTTCACATTAAGTTTAAATCTATTGTGTGCTCGTGTATTGTTGCCATTGAAGCTGAAGTAGTCTTCAACAGGAAGGACATTGTAGCAGATGATTTTATGAGTTTTACTCAGGTCATGCCGAAGGCGGCGGGCTTCTAAATTTTCTAAATCCAGAATTTCAAGTCTGGTGGCATAAGGCATTTTGTTGGGAGCAGAGGAGTGGAGGACTCTTCTTGTAAAATATTTCTGGACACGCTCAATTGTATTAATGTCCGAAATGCGGTGTGGGTTCCAGACAGATGAGCTGTAATCGAGAATTGGTCTAGCAAATGTTTTATATGCTCTGGTTAGTAGTGTAATCTTTCTGGAGAAGAAGCTACGCAAGATTAAGTTTACAACTCTTAAAGCCTTTTGTGATGTAGTTGCAGTGGGCTTTGGCACTTAGATCATTTGATATGAAAACTCCAAGGTCTTTGACAGGGTGAGGGTCATCTACAAGGTAATGTCCATCAAGCTTGTATTTAGTGTTCTGATTCTTTTTTTTTGTTTTGTTCTGTTTTCACAATATTTGGCATTTTGGATGGGCATGTCCTACAGAAAAGCCACAATGTTCTATCCCCCAAATTGTTCATTTATACACAGAAGTCCGGACCCAGAAAATAGTGGTGGAGGGTCATATTTTTACATGTGATCTACTAGGGGTTGTTCAACCTCTTTCTAAGGATTCTCACCACTGACCGTATTAATGCAGACTAAGTTCCATTGATCCTTATCTACCTCTAACTAGGTGTTGACTGTTAGTTTAAGATTTCTGTGCATAGGCTTTTTAACTATAAATCGGTTTAATTGAAGCTTCATGAGGGGACCTGGTCTTTCACACCTGACAGATGGATTCTCAAAACATTGGAAGGGGGAAATTGTGTATCACAATCAGAAGAGGGGAAGGCCTAATCTATACATTCATGACAAACAGAATCAAAGGTACTTAACCCAACCTTAGTTTAATGAGTTGCATGAAATCAGCCCAAGAGTTCCGTTAAGGGTTTAAGATGTTGTGTGAATCCAGAAAATTTGATTAATTGAATAAACCATAGTTCTACAAAGGAATTATTGAGTCTGTTGTCTGAACCTCTATAACTGTCTGGTTTAGTTTTGCAACCCAACAAGACAGACACAGACTTCAGAGGATCATTAGAACTGCAAAAAACAAACAAACAAACAAACAATGGCTACCAACCTGCCTTCCAATGAGGACCTGTATACTGCACGAATCAAAAAGAGGACTGTGAAAATATTTAGACCCCTCGCATCCTGGACATAAACTGTTTCAACCCCACCCTCAAAACAATAATATAGAGCACTGCACACCAGAACAACTAGACACAAAAACAGTTTTTTTCCCGAACGCCATCACTCTGCTAAAGAAATAATTCCCTCAACACTGTCAAACTATTTACTACGTCTGCATTACTATTAATCTTCTCATCATTCCTATCACCCATCTCCTCCCTCTTATGACTGCATGACTGTAACCTGTTGCTGTATCCTTACAATTTATATTGACTGTTTCCTAGTTTGATTCAATTGCTTATTTGTACCCTATGACTATCATTATGATTCTTGATGAATGTATCTTTTCTTTTTCTGTACACTATGCACCAAAGACAAATTCCTTGTGTGTTCAATCACACTTGGCCAATAAAGAATTCTATTCTATTCTAAAAGGCAGATTTTTATGAACACCGTTTCAGCAGCTAAAAAAAAAATGTGAGAAGCACAATAGTGTATCACGGAGTGGATGAATTCCATACTGTATAAAAAAATTGATTTACAGAGGAATTTTTGCAACACGTGTATGTGTGCTTGACAAATTTCCTCACGCTGGACTCTGCTCAAAATTGTGGAAAGGTTTGATTTGGCTGCACCACTGTGAGCATCGAGCTGTTTTCGTTAAAACAGAGAATGAACCAATACTCACAGTATTATGCAGAATCATGCCTCGTTTAAGGGGAGGCTTCAGTTTTTTCTTCAAAATATCTCTCATTTCAACATTTCCATCTCTTTCAAGAAACTGTGCTTCCTTTTTTCCAAGCTGAATAGAACCTCCACCTTGCAAAGTATATTTATTAATAAGCCTTATAAGACTGGGAGAGTCCGGACAATATTCAATTGGCTTAGGACCGAGATATCTACGAGACCGCCTTCTGCCGCCAATAGCCTCCCAACAACCAGTGTGCTCCCACAGAGCGGGCCTCCTCCGGGTGCCGTCGACCAAGCAATGTAGGTTGGCGACCCCCAGGGGGAGGGCCTTCTCTGTGGCAGCGAGCTTCCTCCAGGGTTACGGCAACTCCCTGACCTCCGGGCCTTCAGACGTGAACTGAAGACTATTATTTCAGCGAGCTGGACTAGCCTAAGAATAAAATATTTTTAGTTAATTTTAATGGGTTTTAACTGGTTTTCACCGTTTTAGTGATTTGGCTATTATAATATTTTGTTTTAATTGGGTTTTAAATTGCTTATTTATTTTGTTGTATTTTTAATATGCCTGTGAACCGCCCTGAGTCCTACGGGAGATGGTGCGGTATAAAAGTATAAAAATAAATAACTAAATAAATAAAATAAAAATTAATCACTTGCAGGTTGCAAATAATATTGAAATTTACCTGTAGCGTGTAGGACAATAATCCTAATAAGGCTCATTTCATATCAGATTTTTATCTCCACCCCAAAATAAACTGCCATTTGGGTTTGCAAGAATATTATGGCTTTGTGGTATATGTGAATCTTAATATATAACAAATCCCTGTGTGCAGGGATAGGATTCAGCCGGTTTGGAACAGTTCAGGCAAACCGGATGCTAATTTTACATCCGATTCGCCAAACCGGTAGTTGCAAGGACCGGCTGGCCCTGCCCACCCCACCCCACTCCTCCCAGGAATCTCCACGTGGCCTGTTTTAGATGCCAGGTAAGTGGAGCGCCCATGCAGAAGCTCTGTGAGGATGAATAGCGGGCCTCCTGGAAGTTCTGGAAGTCTGGAAATGGGCCTGTTTCTGGCCTCTGAAGGGCCTCTGGACCCTGGGGAGGCTGTATTTGTCCTCCCAGAGGTTTGAGGAAAGCCTCCAGAGCTTAAGGAAGGTGAAAAACGGGCTCCCGGAAGGTCTGGAAGTCTGGAAATGGGCCCATTTCTGGCCTCTGGGGGGCCTCCAGAGCCCAGGGATGGCTGTTTTTGCCCTCCCAGAGGCTCGAAGAAAGCCTCCTGAGCCTGGGGAGGGCAAAAAATGGGCCTGTTTGGAAGTTCCAGAAGTCTGGAAATGGGCCCGTTTCTGGCCTCTGGAGGGCCTCCAGAGCCCAGGGGAGGCTGTATTCCTCCTCCCAGAGGCTTGAGGAAAGCCTCCAGAGCTTGGGGAAGGCAAAAACGTCCCATCCCTGGCATGGTGCAGGCGGCTGACTAGGTCACACCCACCATGGCCACGCCCACCCAGCAACCGGGCAGAGAATCAGTTGCTAGCATTTTTGAATCCCACCCCTGCCTGTGTGTCTTATTTCTGAAGCTTTGAGGGAAAAGAAATCTCTCTCCCTTTTAACACTAATGACTAAAAGATAAGACACAGTCAGAATCGGAAAGAAATCCGGCTGGAGAAGGAACTTTGGACAAGATGTCAAAGACCAAAATCTTATTAGAGACAAATTTACAAAGAATGGCATACTGCCGAGTGGAGGATAGGCAGCCATAGCTTAACTAACTCCAACCACCATTGTTTAAACTAGCAAAAAAAAAAAAAAAAGCAGAAATAATACCTCCAGCCTTTTGCCACTGTCATTAACTTTTTTTTTTTTTTTTCATTTTCAGCACAAAAGGACAAGGACATCATTTGTCAGAGAAGGGATAAAATGCAGAAGTTGGTAAGAAAGAAAGCCATTGCTAACTCTACTCTTGCCAGCTGTTTTTATATCAATTTATTTAGAACCTTATTTAAGTGTGGAACATGGAAAGGATCAGGGTTAAACTTGAGCATCAAATTCAAAATGTTCTGGTTTATGAGCCACTGGGCCAGGATGGGTATCAATCTGGCATATCTGCAGGAATTTCAAATATGCTCTAGTTTCAGATTCCTTCTAAATGAAGTATGGGAGTTCTTTTTAGTGCATCCTATCAACTAAGATTGTTTTCTAACATTATTTCCTTCCTTCCTTCCTTCCTTCCTTCCTTCCTTCCTTCCTTCCTCCCTCCCTCCCTCCCTCCCTCCCTCTTCCTTCCCCTGTGAAGCAAACTGTATTGTATGACCACAGGCTGTGAGTAGGGAAGTGGAAGTCCTTGTGACTATGTCCAAGCTCAACCGTGAAGCTTCCTAGTGGAATTGAAGTCTGTCCTTCCTTCCTTCCTTCCTTCCTTCCTTCCTTCCTTCCTTTCCTTTCCTTTCCTTTCCTTTCCTTTCTTTCCTTGGGAAGCAACTGTAGAGCATTGTGTGACCACAGGCTGTGAGTAGGGAAGTGGAAGTCTTTGTGATTACATCCAAGCTCAACCGTGAAACTTACTAATGGAATTGAAGTGTGTCCTTCCTTCCTTCCTTCCTTCCTTCCTTCCTTCCTTCCTTCCTTCCTTCCTTCCCTTCCCTTCCCTTCCCTTCCCTTCCCTTCCCTTGTGAAGCAACTGTAAAGCATTGTGTGACCACAGGCTGTGAGTAGGGAAGTGGAAGTCCTTGTGACTATGTCCAAGCTCAACCGTGAAGCTTCCTAGTGGAATTGAAGTCCTTCCTTCCTTCCTTTCCTTTCCTTTCCTTTCCTTTCCTTTCCTTTCCTTTCCTTTCCTTTCCTTTCCTTTCCTTTCCTTCCCTTCCCTTCCCTTTCCTTGTGAAGCAACTGTAGAGCATTGTGTACAGGCTGTGAGTAGGGAAGTGGAAGTCTTTGTGATTACATCCAAGCTCAACCGTGAAACTTCCTAGTGGAATTGAAGTCTGTCCTCCCTCCCTCCCTCCTTCCCTCCCTCCCTCCCTCCCTCTTAAAGGACTATTCCTTTCATTCATATTCAACATTCTGACCTGCTACTCCTTCTTTACTGGCCACAACATGATTTTTACCAACTCATCCTAGCACCACCCATGCAGTTCCGCTCAACAAATGAGGCTATAATGATCTGTATTTAATTAGCGTGCACAATAGCTGCTTTATTGATTTTACTGATATATGTCTAGTTATAGGAGTATGCTAATTAAGTAATTGATCACAGGACATATCTGCTGAGTTACAGAAATCTTGTAACAAATTGCAAGCCCGATGTTAAACAAGTTTCCCCAAGCAGCGCCATTTGCTTCCTGAGCTCCATTCTTCTCCTTCACCCCTACTGATTGGTGCTTCCTAGTTCTATTTAAAAGCAATGTGATATTTCTTTGTCCTAAGGCCCTTTCAGATTTTGCCCATGGACTAGCCAAGGCAGCACATTATGAAGTAGAAGGGAGGTTTAATAAACCTTTACCAAAAAGTTTAGAAAAAGCATTCACAATACTTCCTTTCTCAGAAACATATAGAACTAGTTTAAAGGTGGAGCGAGTTCAGGGTCACCCTCTTTACCCTGCAACCCACAGAGATTGACAAAAATCATAATCGCTATCAAACTGTGGGAAACTCCATAGATTGTAAGGTTGGAAGTTGGCCCAACTCTAGGACAGCCATTTGACTTTCAAGTTTTGGAAACTGGTTGAGGTTTATGATGTTCTGATATTTTGGACAGCAGAATGCGATCATTGTCAGTTCATTAGTGTTTGACTTCACTGCCCACTATATTTATCATTCTTATTATTTGTTTGGATGTTTATAAATAAGATTCGCGTCTGAGGAATTTTTTTGTTATTGTAGCGTGCAATATGCAGTAAATGAAGTCAACTTCCTTTTTATTGCAGGAAGTTCAGAATGAAAAGACCCAAAGAAATGGTACTTCTGCCTCCACTTGAAGATGCTAACTGAATGAAACCAAATTCATTGCTACTGAATTCTGCTAAAAGGTAAAGGTAAAGGTTCCCCTCGCACATATGTGCTAGTCATTCCTGATTCTAGGGGGCTGTTTCAAAGCCGAAGAGCCAGCACTGTCCGAAGACATCTCCATGGTCATGTGGCTGGCATAACTAAATGCCCAAGATGCATGGAACACTGTTACCTTCCTACCAAAGGTGGTCCCTATTTTTCTACTTGCATTTTTTACGTGCTTTCAAACTGCTAGGTTGGCAGAAGCTGGGACAAGTCACGGGAACTCACCCCATTATGTGGCACTAGGGATTCAAACCGCTGAACTGCCAACCTTTCGATTGACAAGCTCAGCGTCTTAGCCACTGAGACACCGCATCCTCTATTTTGCTACTCAGTTTTGCTACTCAATTGCTAATGCCCAGCCTAGACTCTCCCCTTTGTAATTTATGTTTATTACACCAAGACCGCTCCCCTGGGTCAACACATAATGCAGCACTTTGTCCTTTTAAATTTGTTTGCAACACAAATTCAGCTTCAGGATAGAAACAGGCCGAATATATATATGAATAATTTAAGCAGAGTTAAGGAGGCCCAACTGCAAGCATGGAAGATCTCATGGGCATCATATTTGGATAAGCAACTTCTGTTGCTTATCTACTTTTTTGTTTTATTTTGTTTTCCAACTTGGACCGTTTGAAGGATTCTGGAGAGTTCAAAAGCTTCTACCTTCCTTCATGCATGCCATTATGATTATACCTTCTAAAGTTGTTGATCCACCTGTACTTCTTCATGGCAATGTTGGTCTTCGTCTGTGTGTCCCCCCCACTTCCTCAAATAGGGGCCTCTGTGGCTCAGACTGGTAAGACAGTCTGTTATTAACAGCAGCTGCTAGCAATTACTGCAGGTTCAAGCCCCACCAGGCCGAAGGTTGACTCAGCCTTCCATCCTTATAAGGTAGGTAAAATGAGGACCCAGATTGTTGGGGGCAATAAGTTGACTTTGTATATAATATACAAATGGATGAAAACTATTGCTTGACATAGTGTAAGCCGCCCTGAGTCTTCGGAGAAGGGCGGGATATAAATGCAAATAATAATTTAAAAAAACAGACATAATTGTTTCTGAAATAGTGATAGAGGCTAACTGCACGCTCTAAGGTGCAAGAACAAGGATAGAAAAATTTAAGAACTCTTTGAGAGTGAAAGTTTTATTCCCGTTTTATGAATTCCTAGTTGAGCAGTGGGAAGAAATACATAATTGGAAAGAGCTGCAGTGAGCCTTTAAAATCATAATTTTGCAAAGGTTCTCTCATGCCCAAAGGTACCTAAGCTTGTTGAACTATATGAAAATCTTTACATACAGATAGAATATTTGATGTTCAATAATAAGAAACAGGTGAGAATCTTCTGGCTTAATTTGGAGTTATACCTTGACTTTAGTTCTCTCATCCAGAGCTATAGAAAAAAAAAAAACAACTGGAAAAGATAAGACATAGGCAGCCAATAAAAATGGCTAGAATAACCACTATATTCCAATAAAAATGGCTAGAATAACTACTATAAGCAGGAAGAATATATCCATGTTTTGCAATCTGTACAGATTTTCAAATCAAAACGCTTAAGAGACAGGTTCAAATTGAAAAAGGACGCATGAATCAAGTTCACAATTTAGGCTCCGGTTGTTGTTTTCCGTATTAGCTGAAGTCAGTTGTGTCTGAGTCTTTCATTTTTCTAATCGACTCCATTTTATTCACAGCCCAAAGGCCCCAAAGCAAATTACAAATATAATCTAAACTCGGCATTAAATTGTTTTTCTGTTTTTCTGTTAAATGCATAAAATTAATACTACATGCAGGCACGGCTGTTAAGGAATCTGGATGAGGGCTATTTTCAAAAAAAAGCGCAGCAATGGTGAACTCTATTTAGAAGCGCAAATTGAAGTTAGAAACATTAGTTAGATGATAAGACATTCTGGAATTCTTAAGAAAGTAGGGCAGGATGTAAGACATGCGCTTATCAAAACCTACATTGGTACGTTTCACTTAGCAGCACACAATCAACCGACAGCAAGAGAGATAATATAGTTTTAGAGGAAGACCCGCCTTCTTATTTGCTGCAGAAATACAAAATAATAGTGTAAAAGTCATTTTTGAAGGGACTCAACCGTAAACAGTTCTGGAGGCCCAGTTTAATTTGTGAAGTGCAAATTGTTTTTCAAACACAACTTCCCCCTGGTACAGACTTACACTTTAAGCATTCCTAAATGCTTAAAGCTATCTTAATGTCACTGTAATAAATTAGGTTATCTGCCACTATCTACTGATTGCCATAGTAAAACACAGTCTGGGGGGGAGGAGGGGGCTTCCTGGATTCCCAACTACTGCTGGATGGACAATTGGAGGTCAGGTCCAAGAGGGATTGGCCAGCTTTGTCTAGCACAGGAGTCGGCAACCTGTGGCTCTGGAGCCGCATGTGGCTCTTTCAACCCTCTACTGTGGATCCCTGCCACCAGTCGGTAAAAGGATGCCATGCTAGGAGGAGAGTCTATGGTGAGGGAACCGGATTTCCGGTCGGCAGAGGAAAAAGGATGCCGCGCTAGGAGGAGACTCTATGATGGTGGGGGGAACCAGGCTTCTGGTCGGCAGAGGAAAAAGGACACCACTCTAGGAAGAGACTCTATGGTGGGGGGAACCGGACTTCCAGTTGGCTCCAGAATTCAATGGGGGGGGGCCTTCCGGTTAGGACCTTTGTGGCTCTTTGAGTGTTTAAGGTTGCCGACCCCTGGTCTAGCACACTAAATGAAGCCCTTCCTAGAGGAGGAGATCCTATTAATGATGATTGATGCTTTGATCACCATGTACTGAGTTTGCTGCAATGTGCTGTCTTCAAAGACAACTTGGAAACTATGCCAAAGATGCTTTTCAAAAGGCAACTGGACTTGCTTGGGTTTTTTTCTTTGAAAACCTTTCACTTCTCATCCAAGAGCAATGGGTGGAAACTAATCAAGAAGAGAAGCAATCTAGAACTAAGGAGAAATTTCCTGACATTTAGAACAATTAATCAGTGGAACAACTTGCCTCCAGAAGTTGTGGATGCTCCAACACTGGAGATTTTTAAGAAGTGGTTGGCTAGCCATTTGTCTGCAGTGGTGTAGGGTTTCCTGCCTAAGCGGGGGGTTGGACTGGAAGACCTCCAAGGTCCCTTCCAACACTGTTTATTCTATTCTATTCTATTCTATTCTATTCTATTCTATTCTATTCTATTCTAAGAAGCTTCTTCCATTCTCTTCAGTTCAAGAAAAAAAATAAACTCCAGATGCCTTTTGAAGAGCAACTTTGGGACAACCACGACTTGGATGATTGAGACTCTCCATAGACAACTTGGAAACTACAATTCCTAAACATGTAGACACCTGTCTGTTGGCAGTGAAAGCAGTCACAAATGTATAACAACTTTAACTTGCCGTTATCTTCCAAAGTGTGGTTGGGCACAATTCAAAGGACTGTTTTGAATACATAGCTTGGCTCTTAAGAGGACAAAGACATTCAGGATGGCTTCTACCAAATAGAATTTAACTATTTGCTCTTTACATTAAAAAAATAATAATCCTCATTTTGAAGAAATATAGGAGTAGGGGCCTGGAAGCAGCGTTTTTCAAAAGTCAAAGTGGGGTAGACTTTTCCAAAGGCTAATGAAAATACTTTGGAGAAGAAGGAGCAAGTAGTCACTCTGACTTGGTTGGCTAAGCTGTTGCCGATGTCGATTATGAATGTTTTGGCATTTTGTTACAACACCAGAAGTGTATTATGTGATCATGACAGCACACAAAACTGATAAACAAATATTCCATATGACTAATTTGAACAGGGATGAAAACCTGGAAGAGGCCTCAGCCTATAACTGCTGCAGTGCCTTACCACTGTCCATGAAAGCTGAATTCCAGCACATTTAAAGGACAGATTGCTAAATCCTGTTTGTTTTCCCACTGAGCTGCATTTCCTCAACCAAAATCTGTGGCAGCCAACATTTCAGCAAGTGGCGTGGCCAGAATCAGAGGTACATAGAATTGCACAGCCTATTCTTATTTGGCATTTGCATCCAGATATTCCTTTTTGCATGATATCTATTTTATAGGTTTTGTAGTTGAGAAGCACAGAGTGGTGCATAAGAAATCAAAGAACCAAGATCAGATTTAGTCCAAAGTCCTGTTTCCTGATCTGTGAATGGATAACTAGCCTTAAAAATATATTTTTTAAAAAAATATCAGTAAATTAGCATCAGCTTTGACAATTAAAAAAAAAACCTAGAAAGTTCAAATATTCATAATTCTGGTTATAAGCCTCATATCAGAAGGACTTCTGTTGAATATGGGTCAATTGTTCCATTAAGAGCAACGTCCACCAAAAATGGACTTTTTCTTACCAAAATTTACATTGGTTCCATAGAAGCAACATTTTGTTTCCAATACAGAAAACTGAGGAATGGGTGGCGAGATAGCTAGGTGGACAGATGGGGTGGGGGTGGGGGAATAGTTCGATGGTTGGGTAGAAGGGGAGATGGATGGATGGATGGATGGATGGATGGATGGATGGATAGATGATGGTTAGATAGAATAGATAGATAGATAGATAGATAGATAGATAGATAGATAGATAGATAGATAGATAGATAGATAGATGGATGGATGGTTGGATGGATAGATGATGGATGGATAGATATGAATGGATGGATGGATGGATGGTTGGATGGATGGATGGATAGATGATGGATAGATAATAGATAGATAGATAGATAGATAGATAGATAGATAGATAGATAGATAGATAGATAGATAGATAGAAGAGAGAGAAATGGATGGTTGGATGGATGGATAGATGATGGATGGATAGATATGGATGGATGGATGGATGGATGGATGGATGGTTGGATGAATAGATGATGGATCAATGATGGTTGGATGGATAGATATTGATGGTTGGATGGATAGATGATGGATAGTGAGAGAGAGAGAGAGAGAGAGACGGAATGTTTTCCCTACAGTAAGTTGCTTTGAGTGCTTTTTAGCAAAGTACTCATCTTACAATATCTGAAATAATAGCTGCACACAGGGAGTGTGGCTTATCAAGCCACAAATTCCATAGAGTGATTTCTAGACTGTTCATATACCACAACAAGAACTCCTTCATGGGAGTTGGCTATAGCTCAGTCAGCCGTCACATTTAATTAATTCTTATACTTAAAACTCTTCATCTCCCCCGGGAGATTCAAGATTAGGCACACAGGTGTTATCACCTCCAGTAAATCAAGGGTTGCTTATGTGTCACAACAGACTCTTCTGTGTCAAGAGAAAGCACTGGAAAAGAGGCCCCCTAAGCTAATATTACCCACCAAAAGCCCGTAGATCCCAAGAGGCGCTATTAATTATCCCGGGACAGAGAAAGTTGAAAGCTTACTTTCCCCGTTTATAATCAAAATTCTGATGATGGTAATCAGGGGGTGTACGCAGATCTGAGAAATTCTATTCAGCTTGCAATTTCCTGCCTTTTCAAAGGCAAGAATCCAATAACATGAATTGTGTGATCTAGTTCTGGTCTTTTTTTTTTTAATTGTAGCTTCACAGGAGGTCAAGATGTGTACCACTACTAGGCTGCGATAGCTGTATAAGCCTTAATGCTTATCCGTTCCTCTGGAAACTGTGTGCAGCTGTACAAAACATAATCTGGTATTCTTTTGCCCTTCTTCTCCTTTCGTTTGAAAGCATGGGATAGGTATTTGAAGAAGGGGAATAAAGCACTAAGCATAAAAAAAGTATAGAAAACCCAATCCTTTGTAATTTTAGCTGACATATTAGCTAAATCGTACCTCACTGTGCTGTCTGAAAAATCAAAATGATGTTCCAGGTTGGATCAGATTGATTGAAAGCGAGTTGCAGCTATACAAAAACATATGAATGCTCTAGAGAGGAGATACCAAATCCTAAATTAAAGGCTGTTTGTTTACTGGTGGATCAGAATCTCAATGCCAGGAAATCTGCAGGTCAGGAGTGGGCTGCTGGGGGTTCGCAGGGGTTCGGGCGAACCTCTAGCTAAGATTCTGTGCAGTTTGGAGAACCTCCAAATCCCATTCCTGTCTGGCCCCGCCCACCCTGCCCCGCCCCCTTCCAAGAGTCTCCACACAGCCCGTTTTGGAAGCAGGTTAGTGCAGGGCATGAATGGAGGCTCAGGGAGGACAAAAAATGGGCCTACCGGAAGTTATCCTAATTGGTTATCACAGACAAAAGCCCATATATGGACTACCATTATCATATACCATCCGGATACATATGTTGATGCATACATTGCTATCCCCTTTCTTACCACATATAGTTACTGGAACAGGTTACAAATAACAGTTTGTAGAAATATTTCTGCACTTTCCCGAAAGCTTGCAACACCACACCTCTACCCAACAGTATACTTCTGCTTTCACTATAGTAATTTTCCATGAGTGATACATAGATTTATAGATTTAGCTTTTGGGGCTCACCTTATACCCTATATTGGGGTCCTTCTTCACTACTACCCTACTGACTTTGCTTATTGGGAAGGTTGCAAGTGGCAACCATATGAGCAACTGTTGTAAATGTGTGACAGTTGCCAAGTACCTGGATCACAAACACAGGAACATGGCAATGCTACAACGGTCGTTAGTGTGAGGACCAGATGTAAGTCACATTTTCCAGCACTGTTGTAACTTCAAAGAGTTCCTAAACAAATGGTTATAAGCTGAGGACCAGCTGTAGTGAAATAGATTAGTTGAACCACTTCCTTCACAAACACTTTGCCTGAGGAAATGAATGTTGAAGAGCTATCTAACACCCCATTAGCAAAACATCTGTTAGCATTCAGACAATCTCAAGAGGTAATGGAAATATAGACCTTCTCCTCCACCGACTGCTTTTTACTGTCAACTTGCAAAACATTGGCTTGCTCTTGAGTTGCCATAGGCCAGGGGGGGATGGGAAACTGGCGAAATGGCACAGCAGCCAATGACAGATGCAGATTCCATGCTTATACCTCTAAAGGCTGTATCCCAGGGTTACCTACAGCAGCCAAGGGGAATGACCTCTACAAACCGTGAAATTGCTCTGTTGGCAATGGGATTGATGACACACCCTGGGGGGAGGGGGGGAAACAGGGTCATAATGGGAGTGTAAATTACGTAGGGTCAGAGCTGGCTTCACTTGGGAACATGCCGACATAAAGCTCCTAATAAATAACTGGATTTCTTTTGAAGCTTGGCTCGAGACTCATGTTTTAATTAGGGCATCGTAGGAACCCTAATTCCTACAATGTTTACTTTTCAAACAAAAACCTTTTGACTTGCTATGAAAGGTAATGGCACACTTATTTAAATTATCCTCCTAGCTGTCTGACTTAAGAGATCCAGGAAACAAGTATAAACGGCAGCTGGTGGTATGGCCGATTTCTGATAATGTGGCATTCGCTATAAAAAGACCCTCTCAACATTTCCACAGACTGGAACTTGTAGTCAGCACGTTAGAATTCCAACCCACTGCCAAGCACCGGGGAAATCAGGAGATTTCAGGCAGTTCAAATGAGCCTAAAGATTTATTGCAAGCTTAAATCTCTCTACAAGAATCTGGCCAACTAACAGTCAAGGGAAATGAGCGGGGGATAAGAAGGGCATTCAAAGTGGGTTGGACTTAGATGTCTTGCGGGAGATCAGGGACACCTATGACAATTTGAACCCTTTCTGGGGCTCAGCCTAGTCATCTCTTACCCCTCACTGCAATCCCACCAACTTTCAATTGGTCCAGGGAAATATATAAAGAGCACAATGAACTTTTTTTTTTTTAAAAAAAAGGCAGATTTTCATCTATAGCAGCAATGAAGCCAAGCTCTTTGTTTTATCAGTATGTTTTACCCATTTACTAGAGCGAGCATCAAAAGCCTATCCCAACTTAATGCCCCCGAGGTACCCAGATTCCGGTTCCTGCAAAGTATGTAAAAGAGACAAACAATAAAGTGATGGATCATCAGGGGAACTTAATGAAATTTGAGCAGAAATCAGAAGTAATTTATCAGAGAGCTATTCACTGTAGAAAAACAAGCTAGCATGAGGGATTTTGAGAAATAAAGAGAATAAGCTCTTTGTATAGTTGAGAAATAACTCAAATAATGGGGAATTCGGAGTGGTGAAATAAAAGGATTACTCTCATCTGATTCTCATGGCATCCACATTTTCTTGTGTCAAAAAAAGATTTGTAGAGACATTCATGGCAAAGCTCAGGAGAGGAAAATTTAAGCATTCTTGTCTTGTCCATATGTTGTCACTGCATCTATACAATAATTACTTAATCCCCCAAAGCCCAGACCAGCAATAAATCATACTCCAGGCCACATACCAAATCGTGGTGTTAACAATGTAATGAGACATATCCCAAATGTGTTATTTCAGCAATTCATTTTATTAATAATACTCTGTTAGCAAATCTTTGTAAAAAAGGCAGCAAATGTTTTGATTTAATGAGAAAAAACTCCAAATACTATAGCAGTGGCAAACTTAGAAAAAAGTTTTCAGAACTGAAGCAGGATAGCTATCGTATGTTCCCATGTGGTTTCCACCAGACTTAGATGGAAGTTATAGTCATGAAAGCATGCTGATTTGTAGAAAATTCATCATCATCATCATTAAGGTTAAGATTCCAAAGCCCGGGTTCAAGACCCGAGTGCCACGCCAAGGGGGTGAGCTCCTGTCCTTGCACCAGCTCCTGTCAACCTAGCACTTCAAAAGCATGCAAATGCGAGTGGATAAATAGGTACCACTTCAGTGAGAAGGTAACAGTGCTCCATGACGTCATGCTGGCCACATGACCATGCCAACATCTTCAGACAGTGCTGGCTCAATAGCCTTGAAACAAAGATGTTTCTATGTTCGAAGACGTTCAAAGATGACCACTATAGGGGGTAGTCTTCAACAAAGACCACCCAGTGGTGGGATTCAGCCAGTTCGCAACACTTCGGGAGAACCGGTTGTTAACTTTCTGAGCAGTTTGGCAAACTGGTTGTTGGAAGAAATCATTAGAGAAGAGAACCGGTTGTTAAATTACTTGAATCCCACCACTGGACCACTCCCTATAGTTCAGAACAACTAGCAGAATAAAATCCACATGGACTTCTTTACCAAAGCCAAGAAAGACACAGAGTTGTTTCTAAGCATTTTCCTTTATTGTTCCACATCTGTAGACAGAATCTTACCAAACTATCATTAAATCATACTTGACACTCTTCCTCCCAACCAAACTATCTAAACTGCATGAAGACACAACCCCCCCAAAAAATTGAACAATGAAAGATGGCAGCTGAATGATGAAGTTTTACACGTGTCTCCTTGGAGCAAAACTCTGCTGAACTGAACTGAACGATGAATAAGAATTTAGTCTTAAGCTTTCACGAATAATGTTGCTAGTAACAAAAAATAATAATAATTTACAGAACTTGTACACCGTCTGATTCTCAACAACTCTGGGCGGCTCACAACTCTCAAAGAAATGGCGATGCTACATGGAATAATTTTGAACCCGAAGTGAAGTATTCAGCATTTCTTTACCTTAAAACATCATTTAACACACAAGCTTGCAGGTATAGACAATTTTTAAACTACATTCATACTAATTACTCATGCATTTAAGAAGGCTCAAGGGAAGCAGATGCAAGTCCCAAGCCCACTCTACTCTTGCATTCCTCTATGTAAGTATTTAAGCCTTTTTAAAAAAAAAACACACAAAAAATAAATTATCGCTTGAGAACATTCCTTTGTTCGTTTGAGGGTGATTTTGAACCACTAATCCTGGCCCATCATAATATCCCAAGCCCTAATTTTATTGTAACAGCCCAACAGCATAAATGTATCCACAACTAAAGAGAGGATGCCTGGAAGAAAAGCAAGTAATTAAAACTTCTGTACCCATTACTACAGGAGAAATCCAGTAAGAATTCCCACTTTGTTAATCACTTATAAAACTCATTCATCCAATGTCTAATCACATCAAAGGCACCATATTTAGTTGGGCCCTAGGCCAGTTGTGATACTTGGAAAGTACATTGTTTAGAGGAAAACTAAGCCCACCCTTCATCTATTCAGACTATTTAAGGCTAAAATCATGGTTTTCTACATAGAGGTACACATTCAAAAAGTGCCAAACAGCACTGCGGTCTTGTATTAGCTCCAGAACAATTTTCATCCTGAGAGGTAGTTTATGCCTTCATTTAAAGCAATCACTCAGTTATTCATGCATTCACACTGATCTTTAGCCAAAGACAATGTCATTTTTAACACCAAAAGGAAATATCAAAAGAATATCCACAGTCAATTCTTTGTTCATTTTCACATGCATAGATTACATTTTACAGAACACTTTCCCCTATAAAGGCAAGAAAAGTCAAATCTAAGGAGCAATGCTTATACTGACTGAATCGGATTTTGGGGTGCATGTACGTGTGCCTCAATGTTCCTTTAAAATGCCTCCAACATAGATAGATTGATAGATGATAGATAGATAGATAGATAGATAGATAGGGGGTGAGGGAGAAAGGGAGGAAGAGAAGAGAAGAGAAGAGAAGAGAAGAGAAGAGAAGAGAAGAGAAGAGAAGAGAAGAGAAGAGAAAATTTCTGCTGCAAACCCCATACAGGTGTCAGGAAGGGCATCTGGCCAGTAAAGGCTCAGCTTTATCCAGTCATCCTGACTCTTCCCTGAATTAAGGGATTACAGGTTCATAAAAAGGAAACAGACAGACAGACAGACAGTACACAAGATAACACATAAGCACACTCCCTTATTTTAGAGAATTATAGCATGATTTTCATGAATCAATGAAAATGTTTTGTACTTTTCAGTCTGATCATCAAGCAAATCTTGGAATGCCGAAAGTCATAGAAACAATATCAGTTGTTTACAAGCTAGTCTGACTTAACGATTGGGTGTATAACATCAGGATAAGCCATGAATTGATCAATCATAATCTATCAAATAAACAACTGGTTGGATTTGGACGTGTTAAGCTGTACTTTCTACACTGACTCTTGTTACTTGATTACTACAGGTTAAACACTAAATTAAGCCGGCTCTACTGAAATTTAATGTGTGAACCTCTCGGCATTTATTTAATTTCTCTTTCATTCAAGAGTAGAAGGTTGGATGGAGACAGAAGGATGGGCCCAGATCAGGGGTGAAATCCATCAGGTTCTGACAGGTTCTGGAGAACCGGTAGCGGAAATTTTGTGCAGTTCAGAGAACTGGTAGCTGAAACTTTGAGTAGTTCAGAGAACCGGAAAATACCACCTCTGATTGGCCCCAGAGTGGGGTGGAAATGGAAATTTTGCAGTATCCTTCCCCTAGGAGTGGGGTGGGAATGGAGATTTGGCAATATCTTCCCCTGCCACGCCCACCAAGCTCCGCCACGCCCACCATGCCACGCCCACAGAATGGGTAGTAAAAATATTTGAATTTCACCACTGGCCCAGAGTCATTCACTGAGCTTCTGTGAGCTTTGAAGTCAATGATGGCTCTTGTGATGTAGGGCAAACAACCTTTTGAAACTAGGAAAAGTTGTAGACATTGCTGTCGAGCACGGAATCCACAAACTGACATGCAAGCCAACAAAACAAACAGGAATCCATGGGTGCTGAGTTCTGACTGCTTATTTCATCTTGATCCCTAAAGAAAAGCCAGTGTGTTTTAGACTCACTCTCATCATTAACTGCTATTTCGTACCAGCACTCCTAACACAGAAAACCTCTACAAAACACACTTTTTCTGGCACACCCTCATGCTGTTCAGTTAATCTCAGACAATCAATATCTTATAGTAGTTTCACCACCATCATCATTAACAGACTAGCATGCTGACTTGTAAGCAGTTAAAACCACGAGTATCGGTGTGTGCTTGTCTCTCCCTCTCTCTCTCTCTCTGTGTGTCTCAAGTGTGCGTATGGAACATAAACCCACCGCTATCTAAAGCAGAGGAACGTATCTCCTGCTTCTTACTCGGCAAAGCTCTTCATTTTATTGGGCATCTGTTTATATTGAGGACAAGGAACTGGTATTAAAAGTAAAATACGACATCCAGTAGCTCAGTTTGCAAGATCGTGTCACAACATGCCTACTCGTAGGCTTGTTCTTAAGTGTTGTGACCGAGGCCCAAGTAAGCGATCACCAGACACAATTCAGTCCTGAACAAACTTATTTTATTAGATCAGCTGAGAATTAATTCATTCTCAGCTTAGACCAAACCAAATTCTTCATAAACAATCCTTCGGCCTTATCACCAACCTTTGTCTTCTTTGGCACCCTGCCAAAGGCTTTTCTTGGCAGGGTGCCAAAGCCAAAGCTTTGCTGGCTGAGGAATTCTGGGAGTTGAAGTCTGCCAGGCTTAAGGTTGCCAAGGTTGGAGACCCCTGGACTAGATGGCCTCCAAGGTCCCTTCCAACTCTGTTATTCTATTCTATTGTAAAACAAATCATTCAGGCCAAAGTAGAAATCCCCCAAATCAGACTTTTTCCAGTTTGTTTGTTTGTTTGTTTGTTTGTTTGTTTATTTGTCACATCATTATATATAAGCATAAGCATAAGCATGAAATAACTATAAGATAATAACTATATGAAATTGTATACAATCAAAGGGAACATTAGGACAGGAACGGTAGGCACGTTGGTGCTCTTATGCACGCCCCTTACAGACCTCTTAGGAATGGGGTGAGGTCAATAGTAGATAGTCTTTGGTTAAAGCTTTGGGGATTTTGGGAAGAGACCACAGAGTCTAGTAGTGCATTCCAGGCATTAACAACTCTGTTACTAAAGTCATATTTTCTGCAATCAAGATTGGAGCGGTTCAGATTAAGCCTAAATCTATTGTGTGCTCGTGTATTGTTGTGATTGAAGCTGAAGTAGTCTTCAATAGGAAGGACGTTGTAACAGATGATTCTATAAATCATCGTTCTCCTAGCAAGTCAGTCATGGATTACCGCTATCCCTCATCTTTCCCCCACCAAAAAAAAAAAAGTCTTCTTCAAGCCTTTCCAAAGATGGAACCCTGACATGGTTGCCTGTTTGGATTTCAAGAGGCATACTAACTGACCTGTTCTATTTTCACATTCCCTGCTCTGGTCTCTGAACTCCAATTAGGACCTGTGTTGTGGAGTTTGAGGTTGATGACCACAGATTTTCTCAAAAGAGGCATTGGGTCTGCTTTTTTACTTCTCGGCTCCTCGAGAATGACATTGAATACTTTATGCATGGCATTATTTCCGCATCGCCCTTCTTCCTCTAACAGAATAACAGCCACCAGAAGGGATGGTGGTTGAAGGGTTGTCTAACACCTCAAGCATTCAAATCGCCTCAGGGGCTGCTGAGGGAAAAGGAGACTGACTCAGTCAAGACATCTAGGATCGGGATTTCGATTAAAGGAAACCTCAACAATGTTCCGCTTTGTCTGGGGTGCTGCTTTTCTTTTAGGGAACGAGGGAGCGAAAGAGTTTCTCTTTCCCCCCGCTCACCCAAATGTCCACGTATGCCACGTTCTCTGTTCCCATAAGAGCGAAGCCTCAGAGCACCAATCTCCGAGCTAAAAAGGCTCTTCTTTTAAAAAGATCTGAAAATGTCACAAACTTTTTTTTTTATCAGTGACAGATATGCCCATTAAAGTGGATACTGCGAGATGGATGGATATGCCTATCAAAGCAATTTTTTTAAAAAAAAGAAAGAAAGAAAAGGAAGACACATTTTATTAGCCAAAAAAAATAAAAAAAATAAAAAAATCCAACACGCTGCTGTAACAGGTTACTATGGTTACTGTTTAACAAATCCAGCCCTCCACAGTCAAGTCAATTGTATGCCATAAACAGGACCAGAAATGAACATTTGATGCATCTAAGCGGCACTCTTGCAAGACCAGAATTGTTCTCCTGTCTTTATAGGACGTGGATTCCTGTCAAAGGATCAGCAGATAATCTTCAGGCAGAGTTTTCTAAAATTGTTAACTGGAGACAATTTTTTCTCCCTGCAGCAAGACTGCATTAAAATTGTCAGCGGGACTCAAACTGGCATGTTGAAATTTGCAATTGCTGGACAAAAAAACATTAAGAAAGTTATATATTTTGTTTTCTTCATTTCTCAAAAGGAAGAAAAACAAACCCTAACAACTACTGAAAAGTAGGCTGTCCTCAGGAAGGGCATATAATTAACAACACAGCCACAGCCACACATACAAATAAATAAATGGAATGAATGAATGAATGAATGAATGAAATGAATGAATGAATGAATGAATGAATGAATGAATGAATGAATGAATGAATGAAAAGAAATTCCAGAATGAATTCCTAAATGGACTCCAGGGGATAGTAGAGGACAGGAAGTTCCTGGAGGAACCTTGTCCATGGGATCGCGATGGGTTGGACATGACTTCGCAACTAACAGCAACGATCAATATGGAGGTCCATCTTAGTCTGGAGAAGACAACTCTACTAGAGCTTAGGGTTTCCTATTAAATATGATTGGTTCTGGATAGAACCCTTCCCAGAATGTCCCCCCCCCAAAAAAAAATGAAGACTTTTTTTCTCCCGTAAGGTACACATTCCCAACCATCTTCCCTGTAAATAATACTTTCCTAATTTTGCTTTTTGTAAAAGTCCTTATTGTGAACATTCCCAACAACTGCAACTGGAATCCACAGCTGATTGATCATGTCCCAAGAAGTTAGTGCGAACTCTTAGCCTCCCTGCAGATCAACCTTCTTTCTCCAGGATGATCTGGCTCCAACCGGATCCCTCAGGTCTTCCGACCCACAAGACAAGTGGAAGGTTTTCGCCACTTTCAGCAGAAATGCTTACTAATTATTTTTACCGTTTAGGAACTTATAGGGAAATCATAAAAAGTTGGAAGGGGCTCAGTGCAGAAGTTCAAAGCAAGACAGCCCTGACAGATGGTTGCCCAGCTTCTGCTCGAATTCATCCAGTAAAATGTAATTAGTTCCACTATCAGCAGTTGAAATCAGCAGGCAAAATACAACTGCACTATCCCAGAGGAAATGCATACAAGCTACCTTCAGAGACCGTGCTAAGCCACTGCTTGCTGAACCATGCTTGTTAATCAAGCCCTAATTGACTGGATTTACACTAACACACTAAGCCAAACCCAAACAAACTACACCGCAGCTTAGCGATGATACGTAAACCCAAATAACAAAGACATTGAACCCTTCTCGACTGGGTATTATTAATAATTAGAATTCCAAAACCTCCATGTGAAAGCAGGAAACGGCAAGTTTGAAAATGGTTCTCCAGCCTATGCCTTCCATTCATGAAGGTTTCCATATTCATGAGGAAAAAAAAAAAATCAGGGGCTGGATTGGCTAAGCGCATGGGGTTAGGCCCACGAGGAAACAAATCATGGCTCAGCCAAATAAGACGACTATTATTCATGCAGCCATTATGAATGTGCACAATTAGGTCTGTGTTAAGCTGAATGCAAATGTTTTTGTCATTCCGTAAATTATAAATGAAACTGGATTGTGTATTTCCAGCTATCTTCCATGCGCTCCTCTCTCTCCCTGTCTCTCTCTATCTCTCTGTCTCTCTGTCTGTCTGTCTCTGTGTGTGTCTCCCTGTCTCTCTTTCTCTCTCTGTCTCTCTCTGTCTCTCTCTCTGTGTGTCTCCCTCTCTGTCTCTCTCTTTCTGTCTGTCTCTGTGTATGTCTCCCTCTCTTTCTCTCTCTGTCTCTCTCTGTCTCTGTCTCTCTATCTACCTATCTGTGTGTCTCCCTCTCTGTCTCTGTCTCTCTCTCTGTGTATGTCTCCCTCTCTCTGTCTGTCTCTGTCCGTTTCTCTCTCTCTCTCTGTCTCTGTCTCTCTCTCTCTGTCTCTGTGTATGTCTCCCTGTCTCTCTTTCTCTCTTTATCTCTCTCTCTCTCTCTATCTGTGTGTCTCCCTCTCTGTCTCTGTCTCTCTCTGTCTCTGTGTATGTCTCCCTCTCTGTCTCTCTTTCTCTCTCTGTCTCTGTGTGTCTCTCTCTGTCTCTGTCTCTCTGTCTCTGTGTATGTCTCTCTCTCTCTGTCTGTCTCTGTCCGTTTCTCTCTCTGTCTCTCTCTCTGTCTCTCTCTCTCTCTGTCTCTGTATATGTCTCCCTGTCTCTCTTTCTCTCTCTCTCTCTATCTCTCTCTATCTGTGTGTCTCCCTCTCTGTCTCTGTCTCTCTCTGTCTCTGTGTATGTCTCTCTCTCTGTCTCTCTTTCTCTCTCTGTCTCTCTCTCTATCTGTGTGTCTCCCTCTCTGTCTCTCTGTCTCTCTGTCTCTGTGTATGTCTCTCTCTCTCTGTCTGTCTCTGTCCGTTTCTCTCTCTGTCTCTGTGTCTGTCTCTCTCTGTGTCTTTCTTTCTCTCTCTCTATGTGTGTGCCTTCCTGTCTGTGTCTGTGTCTTTGTCTCTGTCTGTCTCTCTGTCTCTCTCTGTGTGTGTGTCTCCCCCCTCTTTATCTCACTCTCTCTGTCTCTCTGTCTGTGTGTGTGTGTGTGTGTGTGTGTGTGTGTGTATGTGTGTCTCTGTCTCTTTCTCTATGTGTGTGTCTCCCTCTCTCTCTCTCTCCATGCATTTTTATTTCTTGCAAAGGAAAACCAACAGCTTGTTTGAACATTGGCTGGCCCTGAATTAGTGTACAGAGAGCGGTAACTCCCCACCTTTTTTTTTTTTTAAAAAAAAACTAGTTTGACTTTTTTTGCTCCACCTACAGTCATGTGAAAAAGGAAGACAAGCACTTAATTTCATTGCCATGACATGGCCCACATTCCTTCACTCTCCTTATTTCGAGGGAAGGCAGACCTGCGACTGAAGGAATTTCTGTACAAATTTGTACCAGCCAAGGAGAAAGCCTCCAGATCTGTCAGAACTATCAAAGGAAAGGGGAGAGAAAAAAAAACACCCAAAGCCCAGATCCACTGTTCTCTCTTTCTCTAAGGGAGAATATAAAACGGACACCTTTGTTCACCGTGGCTGAAACAAATGCTTTTTACACCAGGAGTGTTTCCAGTTTCTTTTGTCTTCCCATTTGGACGAAAAGAAATAGAATTTGCTTCCTGTAAAAGACCTTTAAAAAAATCAAGGTAAGCAGCTGGAGCGCTGGCATAAAACTCAACGCCGGTCTTGACGCTTAGCCTGGAGCTTTGGAGCTTTTCTGATGGTGTTTGGGAAGAAAACGTCTATATTTCTTACCTTTTGAAGAAAAAAAAAATACCAGTGGTGGTAACACCTCCAAAGAGGCCCCGGAAAAAAAACAGGCTCGGGTTTTGCTGAGGTGCTAAAAGCTGCAGGAGAGGCTCTCTGCATCAACCATGCTAAGGGGGGGAATCCAAATTCAGATGGATTATCCTGGGGTTGAAAACAAGCAGAACTCCACGGAGAGTTCCTGATGACTTGGGTCTCCTCCAACTTAGCTAGTGGCACTTTCCTCATCCAAGAAATTGCTTTAAGAGACTTTGCTTCATCTTTCAGCCAAAGCGTGGCCTTTTCTTTTTCTTTTTTCAAATAATCTATAATCAAGAGTGCCTCCCCTTGCCCAAGGCTAAAAGGATACCAATGTTCACTTCCTTTTTGTGCATTCTTTCAGCATCCAGCTAGGAAGATGCATGGCACCTTCCGTTTTTTGTAAGCGTAGCAACATTTAAATATTCTGACCGGTAACAAATAAAAGTATTTGTAGCTCAGGGTTGAAATGAGCGGGCCCAGGGTGCTCTCAGAGCTTGGCTATTTTCTTGCAGGCATTTCTTTTCTTCTTCTTTTTAAAATAGTTTCTACTGAACATTTTCCAAGTTTAAAAATCACAAGTAAGAAAGACGAAAAGAAAAAGAAGAAAAAAATACCAGCGAGTAAAGTACACAAACAACACAGCAATATAGTATAATTTTACAGCTTTCCGTATCCGCGGGTATGTTCTGCTTTCGTGATTCGCTATTCAGTATTTGCCTCCTCATATATTTTTTACAATTCCAGTAACAGTATAATGATTATATTGTAATAATAATATAACATAGTATATTCTGATTATATGTATATACAGTTATCTTCATATTATAATCAATGGTTTTGAACGTTTATTTCTTGTTTGGGCTTCTATTCTCTAGCCACTTGTAGAGTCTACTCCAAATTTTATAATAGTCTGACTCTTTCTTTTAACTCCTGTTCATTCCAGCACATTCAAGTATCTTCCTAATTACCATTTCATCGGGGGCGGGGGTGTGGTGTAGTTTTTTTGTTTCCGGTTTTGTGCGAAAGCGATCCTAGCAAAAGTTAGTATATGTAGTATTATATATTGATAATTCTTATCTATTTTTTTTTATTTGCATTTATATCCTGCCCTTCTCCGAAGACTCAGGGCGGCTTACACTATGTCAAGCAATAGTCTTCATCCATTTGTATATTATATACAAAGTCAACTTTATTGCCCCCAACAATCTGGGTCCTCATTTTACCTACCTTATAGAGGATGGAAGGCTGAGTCAACCTTGGGCCTGCTGGGACTTGAACCTGCAATAATTGCAAGCAGCTGCTGTTAATAACAGACTGTCTTACCAGTCTGAGCCACAGAGGCCCTAGTATTTTGGATCTAGTATGCCTAATAAACCTAGTTCTGGTTTCAATTCTATCCTACGTTCCATGATTCCTTCCAGCCATTTTTTATTTTTTTCTTGCAGATGTTTCATTACCCAACTTGATGATATCATCAGCACTACAATGGAGTGGGGTTTGAGGGGAGGAGGAGGAGGAGGAGGAGGAGGAGGAGGAGGAGGAGGAGGACGACGACAACTGTGGGGTCCTTGGTGCTCTCTAAGCTTAGCTATTTTCTTTCAGACATTTCATTACCAAACTAGGTAATATCATCAGGGCTCTGACTCTCTAACAGCACTGATGATGTTATTTAGTTTGGGTAATGAAACATCTGCAAGAAAACAACGAAGCTCAGAAAGCGCCAAGGACCTCTTATTCTGACTGTGTTTTCTACTAAGCCTCATTTGAGCCATAGTTTATTTTTCTAAAACGGTGTGATTAGCCAAGAAGGTAAGCTACAAGCACACCAAGCCAACACACCCACACAACCAACCAACCCCAAACGAAACTGTATCTGAACACTGATATTTAATTGCTAGTAGACTCTTCTGATGTAACTGGATTTAGGAACATAGAAACTACCATAGATTGGTCCCGAACCAGAGGTGCTATTCAGCAGGTTTTGACAGGTTATGGAGAAACGGTAGCAGAAATTTTGAGTAGTTCGGAAAACCAGCAAATACCACCTTTGGCTGGCCCCAGAGTGGGGTGGGAATGGGGATTTTGCAGTATCCTTCCCCCAGGAGTTGGGAGGAAATGGGGATTTTGCAGTATCCTTCCCCCAGGAGAGGGGAGGGAATGGGGAGTTTGCAGTATCCTTCCCCAGCCATGCCCACCAAGCCACGCCCACCAAGCCACGCCCACAGAACCGGTAGTAAAAAAAAATTTGAATTCCACCAGTGGCCCAAACACAATTTCTACGACTGGCATTTTCAGATTCCCACTCTCTTGAACGAGGAATAGAAGGTTCTCTGAAATTTGGTCTTTGTCTAAAAGATTTGGTGAGATGTCCTCTTGAAATGGAGGCAAGCATACGTGCCCCAGGATAATGTTGCAAGATCCAATCTGGGTCGGTCACGGGGGCGAGAGGTCTGATACCAGGTTTGATTACACAAAGGGTAAATAAAAAAATGCAATGGGCACCCTCAGTGGACAACACGGCCCATCTCGTTGATCGAGTTTGTACAATCTGTTAGCAGAGAACATCATTTGGGGGTGTTCTGCCCCCCTCCCCACTTCACAGAGCAAACGCAAGATGCATGTCTCCCAGTCTTTTTATTTGCTACAGACCTGATTTTCTTCAGTTGAGGAAATACTTGGCAGTGACCATGCAAAGGCCTGCCAAGTTCTGAGTCCATTATCTCGTGTCCAAGATCTGTTGCCAAAAACTTACTGACAAAGTCCTTTAACCCTCCAACAACCGAGCTATAGTGCACCCTTGGTAGCCTTTTTGTCCGTCACAAGGGCCACATGGCAACTCTACCCACTTTTATACCCTGTGGGGTGTGGCTCAGTGACTCAGCAATCTCTGAGCCTGCCACACCTCTTCCTCTGCTGCTCACGCCTATCTTTTCGTCGCTGCCTTGGATCAATCCATGATTGATTGTCTGCAGCTGGGACTTGAGGCGTTGCCAGGGAGGAAGAGGGTGCGGGAGAGGGAGGCCTTGTCAGCTCCTTCTCCTGGCTTGTAGCTGAAACTTGGGGTGGTGCCAGCGAGGAGGGTCCTGGCGAGGGAGGCCTTCCTGGCTCCTTTCCCTCACTCTCTGAATCACTCTCCTCCATGAGGACATGTTTGGGGGCCGGAGTCAGAACAGGGGGTGATTGGGAGCCCGACCTAAATGTTTTGGGGAATTCAAGGGCCACAGTGAGTTTGACAAAAGAGGTGAGCATGGCTTGAGGTCTGCGCCATTGTTTTGCTTCTAATGATGTTGATTCTACTAAGAACTTAAGCTCCAGTTGTCATCATATTGTTTCCTAACTCAAAAGAAACCACCAGGGAACTATCAAATGTTTTCCTCTTCTCCTTTAGGTCACCAATACGGAGGTATCAAAAAAAAAATGGTTTGTGGGGGGTGACAGACTCCCCAATTTTAAGCTAAGCCACCAAGTGTTTTCTTTGCAAATCCTGTTACTTATTCGGTAAAACAGCACTAAGCCTAGCACAGCTCAGCATGATGTGTGTCTCAAATCTTAGAAATTCCATCCTGGAATGATCAAAGTCATAACAAAATTAATAAGAGGCAGAGTAAGCTTACAGCTCTAATCTTTTTTTCCCCTGCAACTTCCTTAAGGTACAGTTAAGACTCAGGCAATTATTACTGCAAACCCCGTAACGCGGTCTGTTGGTTTTTAACACATGAGGTGCCCTAAGCTTATTTGGCTTGTAAACTATGGCTTGTTATCTGACCCTGTTATAGATGGGATTTAGGCACGCCAAACAAATCATGGCTTACCGTGCTGTCTAAATATCTCGAATTACAGATTTGCCCCAAGCAGAGGAGATAGGACCTAGATTGTTGGGGGCAATATGCTGACTTAGAGAGGGCTGTAAAGCACTGTGAAGTGGCATACAAGTCTAAGGGGTATTGCTATTGCCCTTCCTTCCTTCCTTTTCTTCCTTCCTTCCCTCCCAGTGGTTAGAATGAAGTATTGCAGGCTAACTTCGCATTCCTACTGCTAGCAGTTTGATCCTGAACGGCTCAAGGTTGACTCAGCCTTCCATCCTTCTGAGGTTGGTAAAATGAGGACTCAGATTGTTGTGGGCAATAGGCTGAGTCTGTAAACCACTTAGAGAGGGCTGTAAAGCATTGTGAAGTGGTATATAGGTCTAAGTGCAATTGTTATTTTCCTTCCTTCCTTCCTTCCTTCCTTCCTTCCTTCCTTCCTTCCTTCCTTCCTTCCTTCCTTCCTTCCTTCCTTCCCTCCCAGTGGTTAGAATGCGGTATTGCAGGCTAATTCTTTATTCCCACTGCTAGCAGTTCGATCCTGACTGGTTCAAGGTTGACTCAGCCTTCCATCCTTCCGAGGTGGGTAAAATGAGGACTCAGATTGTTGTGGGCAATAGGCTGACTCTGTAAACCGCTTAGAGAGGGCTGTAAAGCACTGTGAAGTGGTTTATAAGTCTAAGTGCTATTGCTATAGCACTTAGACTTATATAGATGTTGTTATTATGGGATGGGAAACTTTGCCTTAGCAGTCTTCCACCAGCTACCCTCGGGGAAATCCTTCCAGTTTTTCATCCAGCATTCCTTAAACCAATTTTTGCTAACACCATGGAATTTCCCTTTTCTTCTCCTTCTTTGAAACCCAATGTATGAATCACAAAACTGCTCGAGTAGCTCCTCAGAGCCTTGAAAGCAGATTTGAGGTTTTAAAGAAAAAAAAAATAGTGGAAAAAAAAAACCAACCAAAAACCGCCAGCCTTGTTCCGACAGAATAGTCTGTGTTCCTGCCAGGCTGAAAAAAAAATAAAAAACAAAGATGGATATGTCGAACATTTTGCATTGTCTCACACGCAAAGAGAAAATCAACTGCCTTCGGATTCACATTAAGTCTTGTGGCAGTAACCCAGCTAGCTCAAAATCAGTTTAGACTAACCGTGCTGAAGAACACAGGTCATTAGGAGAATAACTGTGGATTATATTCTCTACAGTTTTATTTCTGAGGATAGACTTATTTCAGGGTATACGGTAGCCCGGTTTTTGGGTTTTTGTTGGGTTTTTTGTTTCCCCAGGCAAGCTAAACACAGACGCAGAATTCATTAATAGTTCTAACTGACTCCGGAAGAGCGCTTCGACTTTTAAATCTTGGCGTTCAGGTTAAGTGTCACTGTGGAGCTGGCAAAAGATATATATATATATATATATATATATATATATATATATATATATATATATATATATATATATATATATATATATATATATATATAGCTCACCAGCTCAAATCCCTGCAGCACAGACTAGACTGAGCACAACCAAGCCCCCACCAACACAGGACACACCCCAGCCAATCAGAGCACAGAAAACCCCATCCAATCAGAGCACAGCCAAGCTCCCACCCAATCAGTTCAAACCCCACTAGCAGTTAAAAGGAAGAAACAGCTGCGATCACATTGCTATATATTCCAGATGAAAAAAAGATAGGGTGGGGAAAAAAAACTAAGAAGGAGATGCAGCTACCTTATTAGGGCCATCATTTTCACCAAACAGCGGGGTTTTTAAGATAATGGCAACATGCAGCTACTTGCAAGCTGTTAACCTTAACACTTGGCTGTAGCTGCCAAAATCTCAGCAATGGTTTCTGGCTTTCTTCCTAAAAAAAAAAATAAAAAAAATTGAAAGCTCTTATGACAGGAGAGAGAGTGAGATGACCAGACAACATTTCGGGAGTGCTTTGCATGCATATAAAATAATTAAGCTTCTGAAAGATGACCTGACCCAGTTGTAAAAGTCCAATAGACAGATGAGACGCGCAATATCCACAAATCAACTGACTCAGAAATCAGATGTAATTATTTGAAGGCATACTTAATTAGGCCTTTATGTATCAGCTTCGGAATTCTTGCAAGCTGAATGGACAACCTTTCGGAGAAGAAAGGGCAGCCGGCCGGTAAAGCTTCGATCGACGAGGGGGTAGGGGGGAAAATAGCAAAAAGAATTTTCGCAATTGATTGTGAATTCATTGCCTGTGCTTAAACTGGACACAGGTAGTCCTCGACTTACGGCCAAAATTGAGCCCACAATTTCTGTTGTTACGTGAGATCTGTGCTAAGTGAGTTTTGCACCGTTTTATGACCTTCCTTGCCACGGTTGCTAAGAGAATCCCTGCAGTTGATAACATTAGTGACCTGGTTGTTAAGTGAATCTGGCTTTCCCATTGACTTGGCTGGTCAGAAGGCTGCCAAAGGGGATCACGTGACCTTGGGACACAGCAACGTTCATAAGTATGAGCCAATTGCCGAGCGTCACGTGATTTTGATGGGGATGCTTCAAAGGTCATAACTCTGAAAAACCGTCATAAGTCACATTTTTTTAGTGGCATTGTAACTTTGAAAAGTTACAAGCTGATACTAGTTCGATCCTAGGTAGAGGTAGATATTTCTCTCTCTGGGCACAATGAGAATATATCTGCCGAACAAAACTCCGCCTTGGCAACAGGAAGGGCATCCGGCCAGTAAACACTCAGCTCCATTCAGTTGCCCCGACTCCACCCCGCAAAGGGATTATGGGGTCATTAAAAGAAGATGATTGTAACTTTGAACAGTCACTAAATGAACTCTTGTAAGTCAAGGACTACCTGTGCTTGCTTTGGGAAGGATCTTGCGTTTAGATTTGTCAAAGTCATCCTGATGCAGATACCTGAAAACCTTCAAGTAGAAATAAAACTTATTTTTTTGAAGTGGAGAGGAGATTTGTTGTTGTTCAGTCACTAAGTCATGTGTGATGCCCATGGACCATAGCATGCCAGGTTTCACTGCCCTCCACTATCTCCCAGAGTTTACCCAAATTCATGTTCATTGCATCTATGTCACTATCAAACCAAGGTGAGATTAGCCTTGCATTAAACCAGGCAGCATTGGGTTTCCAATATTGTTACCAGCGGTTCGCCATGCACACTCACTTTGCATGCATGTGTGCCTTCTGCACACACGCCTGGCCTTCTGCGCATGTGCTTTGCTCTCTCACGCGCCTTCCACACATGCACCCGGCCTTGAAAACATGCCTAAATGTTGTGGTCCGCCAGCAGCCTGCAGAACTGGCAATGGAGTCGGACAGCGATGAGGCTGAGGTGAGGCCAGGGCCATTGGGAAGTGAGGTGCGGACTCCAGAGCCTCTGTAGTGAGGCAGAGGAACAGGAGGAGCCTGTTCCTAATGCACGCATGAGAAGAGCTGCCAGAAGGCAAGAGCAGCTCAAGCAGAGAGGACAACTCGGGAGTAGGGCCAAGAGATGATTGGCCCCTCCCATAAGGCTTAAAACAGACCAACAACGGCGTTTGGGCTTTACCAGAAAACAACGTTGGTAGCTTCGTCTTCTAGTTCGTCTACATCTTGCATTTATTTTTATGACTTCTTTGTCAAGAAAGGCCTTTGGCAGTTTGCCTAATTGGACCAAGGTTTGCGATAGGACTGAGGAATTTGTGTTGGGAGGAATTTGTTTTAATTTGAGTTGAACAACGCTGGGAATGAAGTCACTCTCAGCTGTTCGAATAAAGTTTGCTTGTTTTTTCACGGACTGAGTTTCCTACTACCTACTTGGCCCTGGGTCACAACACTAAATAGGACGGCATAAAGCCGGGCCTGGGGGGTGGAGTGGGAAGCGGGCAGGCCCACCCACGATCTCCACTACCAGTTCACCCAAACCGGTACAATCCAGGTGACCAGCAGCTCTGAAACCAGGAGATAAAACAGATTGAAGGAGAAACCTTCTGCCCTTCAACAGATCCCAAGTGACTCTCATCTCTAAAACCAAAATGCTGCAGTTTTTTGGGGAAAAGTCTTCATAACATGGCATATATAAAAGGTAATGTAGGGGTTATTTTAAGACAGCGCTGATAAAGAATTCTCTCCCCCCCACATACACACACACTCACAGATGTGAGTTTCTGCTCAGGTTTAATGCCAATGTTTCCCATAAGGATAACGCCTCCAATGTGCAAAGTGGAGCAAACCCACAGGAATCAACTTGAAAAACTGAAACTGATTGAATTGCAAATCACACCGGAACTGATGACCTTGATTACAAAAGGCAGAATGTTGAAGACAATATTAAGTCCATCATTTTCTTTGTGGGGGGGGACTTAATATTGTCTTTAACAAAACCACCCTGGATTTTCTCCATCTCTAGTTCAAGAGCTTCTGGGTGGTTGACTCTGGCTCCTTTTTCTTTTGCAAAGAAAGCTCTTTGAGCCAACTGAGGTCAGTTCTCCTTAAGAAGTTTGGAGCTTGACTGTGAATCTGACAGTGGGCCACAGAAGTCTTCCACTGAGATAGATTTTCAGCTACAGCCCAAGAAGACTTATTACTTACTACGTTGTCACGAATGATGGAATGTTATTTTTTTCCCCTCTACTTCTAACTGACCACCGCTACCTTCCTTTCTTCAGATTCCATTTCGAGAAAATATTCCGAAGTATGGTTGCTGTTGTTTTTTTTTGTAAATATTTTCCAAATTGTATATTTTCTTCATTTCTAAAAAAATAAAATAAAAATAAACCTGTGTTTTTGTCTTCTTTCATTTCCCCCTCCCTCCCGCCCCAGGGTATTTACAATATTTTCCATCCGTAAGTCTGCAAAGTCTCTCAAGAGATTAATTAAAAACCTAAATATGGATTGCTTTTCTTGACAACAAATGATATTCTGATAATGCTTTCTAATAATGAAGTTGTTTCAAGGGAAATTAGAGTTCATATTTATTTCCCTCCCAGCGCGACTGACAATTCAAGCCAAGGTAACGTTGCATGATTGAAGTGCAGCACTTTGGGTTGAAAAGCAGTGGAAGGTAGAAGACGAGAAAAAGAAAAAAAGTAGAATAGTGTACAAGAAAACATAACTCACAGAAAATGACCATTCCAGGCCAGTGTAAGAGGAAACTATTTACACATCAACAAAGCAGAGTTCCCAAAATGAAAAATACTATCTTGTGCCATATAGATCAGCGGTTCTCAACCTGTGGGTCGCGATCCCGTTGGGGGGGGTCGAATGACGATTTGCCAGGGGTCGCCTAAGACCATCGGAAATTATGGGAAGTATACTTGCGAGTCGAAGAATCGCGCTCCAATGGTTGACTCCACAAGCCAGCTGCAGGCTCTTCAAATCACTAGCCGAATTCGGCTTCAGGCGCGATGAATTGAAAAAGAGAGAAATCTTTGCTCTGATGTTTCCCTCTCAAGCCAGCTGCAATCACTCCCAATCACTAGCCTAATCTGGCTTCAGATGTGATAAACTTAATAGAGGAGGAGTCTCCGCTTTAATGCCTCCGTCCTCAAGGCAATCACAAGCAGTTCAGATCGCTAGCCAATACGGCTTCAGGCGGCGATAAATTCAAAACGAAAATAATTTTACGGTTGGGGTCGCCACATCGTGGGGAATTGTATTAAAGGGGTCGCAGCACTATAAAGGTTGAGAACCACTGATATAGATAGATATGTTGGATTACAACAGTTCATTTAGTCTCTGTTCAAAGCTACAGGGGCCCTGAAAAAAGTGACTTATTACCATTTTCCATACCATTTTATGACTGTTTACAGCATCCCTATAGTCACGTGATCAAAATTCAGACGGTTGGCAACCAGCTGCAATATCCTGGGCAGAGGTGAAATCCAGCAGTTTCTGACAGGTTCTGAAGAACCGGTAGCGGAAATTTTGAGTAGTTCGGAGAATCGACAAATACCACCTCTAGCTGGCCCCAGAGTGGGGTGGGAATAAAGATTTTGCAATATCCTTCCCCTTGAGTGGGGAGGGAATGGAGATTTTGCAGTATCTTTCCCCTGCCACGCCCACCAAGCCACACCACGCCCATCAAGCCACGCCCACAGAACAGGTAGTAAAAAAAAATTGAATTCCACCACTGGTCCCTGGGTCATGTGATCTCCTTTTGCAACCTCTTAGGGCCTCTGTGGCTCAGACTGGTAAAACAGTCTGTTATTAACAGCAGCTGCTTGCAATTACTGCAGGTTCAAGCCCCACCAGGCCCAAGGTTGACTCAGCCTTCCATCCTTTTATAAGGCAGGTAAAATGAGGACCCAGATTGTTGGGGGCAATAAAAAGTTGACTTTGTATATAAATATACAAATGGATGAAGACTATTGCTTGACATAGTGTAAGCTGCCCTGAGTCTTCGGAGAAGGGCGGGATATAAATGCAAATTTAAAAAAAAAAACCCTTCTGAGAAGCAAGAAATGCAAAACAAGACAGATTTGGGTGTCTGGGTGCAAATACGGTAGAATGTGGCTTGAAGTGGACCTTCAATAAAATGCGGTGTTGATATTGGCCCTTCCCAAGACTGGTGACCTCTTCAGCTGCATTTATAAGGATTAACTGAGCAAGACCCATGCATCAAAATACTTCCATAACTAGAGGAACATCTGAAAGCTATGAGCACGATTAAGTGGGGAAGTCAGATCACTTAACAACCGTGTCCTGCGGCAAGAAAGGTTGTAAAAGGTCACTTAACAAATCGCTCACTTAGCAACAGAAATTTTGGGCAAGACCTTATCAACCTTCTTCTTAATAACTCTTGCAAACCTTCCAGTTTTGCAAATGCTATCTATGCTGCAATAAGAAACAAGGCCAGGACCAAACAGATAGATACTTGATGCCACTAAGTGAGTTGACAAAACCTTTCCCCGACCACTACATTTCCACAAAAGCTTTGGAAGTTGTCACTTGTAAACACAGAAAGAAGGTGCAAGAACAACAACAACAACAACCCAAACATCTAGTCTCAACCCTCCAATAAATGGAGATGAGGAATACGTTGCATGATGCTTGAAATCCATTTACGAAGGCAGATCCAGCTCGTTTTCCTTACAAATGAGTTTCAGAGAATGAAGCATCCGCATTATAAACCCTGCTTCTAAATCCCAAGGAGGAACATTTTTCAATTTTGCAAGACTGCGTGGTGCACCATTTTCCACATCAATTTTGCATTAGGAGATGTAAAATATACCCGTGCCATCTTGCCAATCTTTCAGAGGAAAGCCATGTCAAACACCTCGCTAAAATCCAGAGACAAATTATTTCCTTCCCTTTCGATAATGCACTCGTCAATCAAGAAGGAGACACCTGGACTACTCTAAGCAGGAAAGAGGAACTTTCCATGGGGCACCACCTCAACTCTTGCTAAGTAGGGGCACCGCCATCTACAACCTACTCTCTGTAAGACCGTATCTTTTTGACATCTAGCCCTCCAAAGAGGAGAACTCTGGCAGACGAAAACTGCTCAGAAATTGGCGATTCAAAACAAAAAAAAACTACACACGCAAACCCATGTAACCGCAGAAGGACCCATCTTGCCACAGATAATCAGTGCAGGAATGTGTCAGAAGAGAGATCTGACCTCATCTTCCAAGGCACGAGGCTTAATTAAGTCAGCTGTTAAAATCTGCAAGCCAACTTTGCCCACACCAGCCAATTTGCACGTAACGTTAACACATTTTCCACGTTGCTCGGGCCCAGGAGTGCATCTTGGTGCCACTTGCCACCTGCAGCTTCTATAAATGTTTGTGTTTAAACAAAACTAAACAAAAGGCAGATCAGCTGGGCAGTTAATCAGGGAAGGACCCTTTCATCTCGGTGATGTCAATTAAATTAATGATCACAGTACTGTGGCTGCCTCTTTTGAGAAGGTTGATATGAATTTGCTGTCTAGGATGCACAACTAATAATAAATTTGCAAGAACAAACCCAGAGGGAATACTTTATCTACTCTCTTCGCTGTAAGACTGCTGCCGAGAACTGGTCTTAAAGTGACTTTTTTTTTTATTTCTTTTTGTCACAACAGTATACACAAACAATTGTCATAGATAAAACAACATATTTTGAAGAAAATATATACATATATGTAAAAAAATATGCATCAACTATATTAATTGGATATAATGAAAGAAAACAATAGGACAGGAACGGTAGGCACTTTTGTGCTCTTATGCACGCCCCTTACAGCCCTCTTAGGAATGGGGTGAGGTCAATAGTAGACAGTTTTTGGTTGAAGATTTTGGGATTTTGAGTAGAGACTATGGAGTCAGGTAATGAGTTCCAAGCATTGAACTTTCCCCAACCCTTCACTCAGCTAATACAGGTAGTTATTAACTTACGACGGTAATTTGAGCCCAACCTTTTATATCGTGAGACATTTGTTAAGTGAGTTTTGTCACATTTTACGACCTTTCTTGCTGTAGTTGTTAAGTGGATCACTGTGGTTCTTCAGTTAGCAGCACTTCAGTTGGTTGTTAAGGGAATCCGGCTTCCCTACGGACATTGCTTGCCAGAAGATCAGAAAAGGTCAGCTGTCATAAATATGAGTCATTTGCCAAGTGTCTGAATTTTGATCACCATGAGGACGCCACAATGGTCATCATTGTGAAAAAGGGTCATAAGTCACTTTTTTCAGTCCTCCGGTAACTTTCAACGGTCACTAAATGAACCGTTGTAAGTCGAGAACGATCTGTAATTACAGCTACTATAGCCAGTTTGGATGTTGGAAGTCTAACAGCCAGAGAATAAGGAAGACTTCTGGCTGGGGAAGATTCAGGAGTCCCTTAGTCACTAACGGAGGACTATACGAGGTGTGAACTGGGGGGAACGGGGGAGGGGGAGAAATAGTACAGGTAGTCCTCGATTTACAACAGTTTGTTTAGTGACCGTTCAAAGTTACAACGCCACTGAAAAATAGAATTTTTTATTGGCCAAGTGTGATTGGACACACAAGGAATTTGTCTTGGTGCATATGCTCTCAGTGTACATAAAAGAAAAGATACCTTCATCAAGGTACAACATTTACAACACAATTGATGGTCAATATATCAATATAAATCATAAGGATTGCCAGCAACAAGTTATAGTCATACAGTCATAAGTGGAAAGAGATGGGTGATGGGAACGATGAGACGATTAATAGTAGTGCAGATTCAGTAAATAGTCTGACAGTGTTGAGGGAATTATTTGTTTAGCAGAGTGATGGCCTTCGGGAAAAAACTGTTTTTGTGTCTAGTTGTTCTGGTGTGCAGTGCTCTATAGCGTCGTTTTGAGGGTAGGAGTTGAAACAGTTTATGTCCTGGATGCGAGGCATCTGTAAATATTTTCACGGCCCTCTTCTTGATTCGTGCAGTATACAGGTCCTCAATGGAAGGCAGGTTGGTAGCAATTATTTTTTCTGCAGTTCTAATTATCCTCTGAAGTCTGTGTTTTTTAAAAGGTGACTTATGACCGTTTTTCACAGTTACAACCTTTGAAGCATCCCCATGACTATATGATCAAAATTCGGATGAGCCTCGGTGGTGCAGTGGTTAGAGTGCAGTACTGCAGGCTACTTCTGCTGACTGTCGGCTGCCTGCAATTTGGCAGTTCGACTCAGCCTTCTAAGTCTCAGTGCTTCTTAGCACTTAAGATTCCTTCCTTCCTTCCTTCCTTCCTTCCTTCCTTCCCTCTCTTCCTCTCCTCTCCCCTCCCCTATCCATCCATCCATCCATCCCAGCTCAAGGATGACTCAGCCTTCCATCCTTCCGTGGTTGGTAAAATGAGGACCCAGATTGTGGGGGGCGATAGGCTGACTCCGTAAACCGCTTAGAGAGAGATGTAAAGCACTGAGAAGCAGTATGTAAGTCTAAGTGCTATTGCTAAGTGCTAGTGTTATTGCTTGGCCACTGGTTCACACTTATGACCGTTGCTGTGCCCCAAGGTCACGCGATCCCCTTCTCGGAAGCAAATTCAGTGGGGAAGCCAGATTCACTTAACAACAGGGTTATTCCCTGATCAACTGCCCTGATTCGCTTAACAACGGCAGCAAGAAAGCTCGTAAAATGGGGGCAAAACTCAACAAACGTCTCGGTTAGCCATGGAAATGCTGGGCTCATTTGTGGCCGTAAGTCGAGGACTTCTGGTTTAAGAGTCAAAAGCAGCTGGGCACCTTGACACAACAGAGTAGGGTAGCTTCAACAAGTTTCCTCCTTCCAAGCAATGTCAGTTCATTTTCCTTCCCTCGGTCTATTAATCGTCTCATTGTTCCCACCACCCATCTCCTTCCACTTATGACTGTATGACTTTAACCTTGTTGCTTGTATCCTTACGGTTTATATTGATATTGTTTCCTGATTGCTTATTTGTAGCCTATGACTATCATTAAGTGTTGCACCTTATGATTCTTGATCAGCGGTTCTCAACCTGTGGGTCGCGACCCCGTTGGGGGGGGTCGAATGACAATTTGCCAGAGATCACCTAACACCATCGGAAATATGGGAAGTATACTTGCGAGTCGAAGAATCGCGCTCCAATGGTTGACTCCACAAGCCAGCTGCAGGCTCTTCAAATCGCTAGCCGAATTCGGATTCAGGCGCGATAAGTTAAAAAAGAGAGAAATCTTTGCTCTGATGTCTCCCTCTCAAGCCAGTTGCAATCACTCCCAATCGCTAGCCTAATCTGGCTTCTGGTGCAATAAACTTAATAGAGGAGGAGTCTCCGCTTTAATGCCTCCATCCTCAAGGCAATCGCAAGCACTTCAGATCACTAGCCAATACGGCTTCAGGCACGATAAATTCAAAACAAAAATAATTTTACAGTTGGGGTCGCCACATCGTGGGGAATTGTATTAAAGGGGTCGCAGAACTATAAAGGTTGAGAACTACTGTTCTTGATGAAGGTATCTTTTCTTTTATGTATGCTGACAGCATATGCACCAAGACAAATTCCTTGTGTGTCCAATCACACTTGGCCAATAAAAAATTCTATTCTATTCTATTCTATTCTATTCTATTCTATTCTATTCTATTCTATTCTATTCTATTCTATTCTATTCCCTCGGTCTGCCTAGAAGCAACATGCTAAATGATTCGATTCCTTTTCTCCATTTATATTTAGAACCTGGGCCATCCTTCTCCAGTTCCCACACTGCTGAAGCATCGCAGCAGATACTTCCACAGCACAACCGCAACAGTGAAGATGCCTCCCGCTGGCTCACATCCACCCACCTACACACCTCAAAATAACCGCAACAGCAAGCAGGAAGGCAGCTTGCGGGAAAGAATTCTACTGCTCCCACCTCAGGAACCTGAACGCCACATCCTATCAGCATGAGAGCTCCTGAGGAACCTAAGATGTATATTTTAGGAGTTCGAAACCCCTCTAAAATTCTCTTTCATCAGACCTCTCGACATAGCTAAGATTTTGTTCCATCCTCGTTTGTATTTCTTGTTTTGGTGTCCCATTTTTTTTTCTTGTTCTATTTCAAGCCAAAATATGATACAGTTAGCCCTCAACGTACGACCACGATGGAGCCCAAAGCTTTTGTTACCAAGCGAGACTGCTGTTAAGTGTACGTTGCCCTATTTTGCAACCTTTCTTGTTGCAGTTGCAAAGTGAACCATGGCAGTTGTTAAGTTAGTCAGAGGTTGTTAAATGAATCCACCCTCCCCGTTGACGTTGCCACAAAAGGAGTATGACATGACCCTGGGGCACTGGGACTTGCCCAAAATTTCTGTTTCTAAGTCAACAATTTGTTAAGTGACCTTTTACAACCTTGCTTGCCACAAGTGTGGAGAGAATCCCTGAAGTTGTTAAGTTAGTGACTTAGTTGCTAGGTGAATCTGGCTTCCCCACTGACTCCGCTTGTCAGAAGGTGGCAAAAGGGTAATCACGTGACACTATAACCATCATAAGTATGAGTCAGTTGACCACGGGGATGCTGCCATGATGGTAAGTGTGAAAAATGGCTACAAGTTCCTTTTTCCAGTGCAATTGTAACTTCAAACGGTTGCAGAATAGAGTAGAGTAGAGTAGAGTAGAGTAGAGTAGAGTAGAGTAGAGTAGAGTAGAAAAGAGTACAGTAGAATAGAGTAGAGTAGAGTAGAGTAGAAAAGAGTAGAGTGGAGTGAGATAGAGTGAGTAGAGTGGAGAGTGAGTAGAGTAGAGTAGAGTAGAGAAGAATAGAGTAGAGTAGAGTAGAGTAGAGTAGAGTAGAGTAGAGTAGAGAAGAATAGAATAGAGTAGAGTAGAGTAGAGTAGAGTAGAGTAGAGAAGAATAGAGTAGAGTAGAGTAGAGTAGAGTAAATAGAGTAGAGTAGAGAGGAGTACAGTAGAATAGAGTAGAGTAGAGTAGAGTAGAGTAGAGTAGAATAGAATAGAATAGAATAGAATAGAATAGAATAGAATAGAATACAATAGAATACAATAGAATAGAATAGAATAGAATAACAAAGTTGAAAGGCACCTTGGAGGTTTTCTAGTCCAACCCCCTGCTCAGGCAGGATACCTTACACCACCTCAGACAAATGGTTGTCCTATCTCTTCTTAAAAACCTCCAGTGTTGGAGCATTTACAACTTCTGGAGGCAAGTTGTTCAACTGGTTAATTGTTCTAACTGCCAGGAAATTTCTCCTTAGTTCTAAGTTGCTTCTCTCCTTGATCAGTTTCCACCCATTGCTTCTTGTTCTACCCTCAGGGGCTTTGGAGAATAGCTTGACTCCCTCTCCTTTGTGGCAACCCCTGAGATATTGGAAGACTGCTATCATGTCTCCCCTAATCCTTCTTTTCTTTAAACTAGACATACCCAGTTCCTGCAACCGTTCTTCATATGTTTTAGCCTCCAGTCCCCTAATCATCTTTGTTGCTCTTCTCTGCACTCTTTCAATAAAGCTACTGTTATAAACCAAGGATTAACTCTACAGCAGGGGTCCCCAATCCTCGATCCATTTACCGACACGGCGGGGCCACAGCATACCAGAAACCGGGCCACGCAAACAAGCGAAGCCCCATCCATGGGATGCAGGCAACACACGAAATCACACACCCTCCGGTCCATGGAAAAATGTCTTTCCACAGACCCGGTCCGTGGTGCCCACAAGGTTGGGAGCCACTATTGTACAGCCCCAAACACTGGCAAAAAAAAATTAGACAGTGAGGGGAAAACGGGTCCTTCCAGCCCCAATTCTTTTTCTTGTTCCCTCTGCCTTTCCTTCAATGACTTCAGATTCCAAATCTGACCAAATGGGCTCAGCTGCTCCTGTCTGATACTGTTATCCCACTAACGCCTGCCACAATTTGTTCAGCAAAAAAAAAAAAAAGGCAGCCCTTTTTGCTTGAAAGTGACTCAAATCCTGACAGCGATCCAATACCCTGAAATGACAGCATTTTCAGAACTTGGTTAATCCCCCCCAAAAGTCATATGGCACCTGCCTCTTTCTCAAAAAAATCACTAAGTCTAAAACCTTTTTTTTCTCTCAATTATTTCCTTCAAAAAGTTGGTAATACAATAAATTCTGGAAACCCTGCGCATTCCAAGATGAATTACGCACAGGGAGGTGAAACTAAGGGCATATCCAAATAGGAGTTTCTGACAAATAGGGCCTTTTAATGCGAAACTGTAATTGAAAGGATAAGGGGGAGAGAGAGAAAAAATATATGCCCCTGAGGATTATACAAACATATTGTCTGTTCCAGCATCTGATCTCCAGAAGGAGAACATGATTTCAGTCGCTGTTCATTATTATCACTGTGTGTCAAGCAGCAACAGACTGAGCATTCAACTTTTTATCTTAATTCCTGTAGTCATGTGAAAAAATATCAGAAATTCAGTCGGCTGTTTTCGAGCAAAAATCGAGGGCTAAAAGATGAAGGGGAACTGGCCAAAAAAAGCAAGCGAAGCCAACATTGTTAAGGCTTTTTCTGTGCTCGTCATAGTGTTTTGGGTTTTTTTTGCATGACTGCTCAGAATTAAAATCAATAAAAATCGATGGGGACTAACTCCTCAGGTCAAGCTGCAGAAGGCAGCCTTAACGTCATCTGCATCAGATAAAGCACAAGGTTTGTGAATGGCTGATAGAAGCTAGATAGAAAGCTTCTTACGGGACCGCCTGCTGTTACCTTATGCCTCCCACCGACCCGTACGCTCTCACAGAGAGGGTCTTCTCAAGGTGCTGTCCGCCAAGCAATGTCGGCTGGCGGCCCCCAGGGGAAGGGCCTTCTCTGTTGGAGCACCTACCCTCTGGAACGAACTTCCCCCCCGGTTTGCGCCAACTATCTGACCTTCGGACCTTTCGCCGTGAATTGAAAACTTATTTGTTTATCCAAGCGGGACTGGCTTGATTTTTAAATTTTCAAATTTTGAATTTTTAATAATTTTATATGGGGTATTTTAGTTTGGGTCAATTTGACGGTTTTAATTTGGCCATTATTGAATATGTATTTTAACTGATATTTTAATTTTGTATATTTAATTGTTTTAATCCTGGCTGTACACCGCCCTGAGTCCTTCGTGAGAAGGGCGGTATAAAAATTTAAATAAATAAATAAATAAATAAGAAAGAAGAAAGAAAAAAAAAGGGGGGGGGGAAACAAAGGGCAAAAAAAGTTCCAAAGATAGCCAGAAACGCACTTCAGATCTGTAGGAAAAGTTAACTTATTTGGCTTAATCCATTTACCATTGTCAAACTGAGAGAATATATTCAGGGTTTCCCCGTCTAACAAGCATTTGATTTAATTATGTCGATTGTTGGGGTTACAAATTATTCAAACCAGAAGTGGGTTTCAGCAGGTTCTGACCAGTTCTGGAGAACAGGTAGCGGAAATTTTGAGTAGTTCGGAGAACTGGTAGTAAAAATTCTGCCTGATCGGGAGGAAATGGGGATTTTTGCAGTAACCTTCCCCTGGAGTGGGGTAGGAATGGAGATTTTACATTATCCTTCCCCTTGAGTGGGGAAGGAATGGAGATTTTACATTATCCTTCCCCTGGAGTGGGGAGGGAATGGAGATTTTACAGTATCCTTCCCCTGGAGTGGGGAGGGAATGGAGATTTTACAGTATCCTTCCCCTGGAGTGGGGTGGGAATGGAGATTTTACAGTATCCTTTCCCTGGAGTGGGGTGGGAATGGAGATTTTACGGTATCCTTTCCCCTGGCGTGGGGAGGGAATGGAGATTTTACAGTATCCTTCCCCTGGAGTGGGGTGGGAATGGAGATTTTACAGTATCCTTCCCCTGGAGTGGGGTGGGAATGGAGATTTTACAGTATCCTTCCCCTGGAGTGGGGTGGGAATGGAGATTTTACAGTATCCTTCCCCTGGAGTGGGGAGGGAATGGAGATTTTACAGTATCCTTCCCCTGGAGTGGGGAGGGAATGGAGATTTTACAGTATCCTTTCCCCTGCCATGCTCACCAAGCCACGCCCACCAAGCCATGCCACGCCCACCAAGCCACGCCCACAGAACCGGGTAGTTAAAAAAAAATTGAAACCCACCACTGATCCAAACCCTCAATCCTGATTTGTAAGAACCAGGGTCGTTACGACTTATTCAATAGTTTTAGCAAACCATGCAGAGTTCGGTTCAATTTTCTTTCATTCACTGCCATTGAAGTTGGCTGCTTCACTGCAGGGAATGACGGGCTTCTGCATATACAGGTAGTCCTTGACTTATAGCAGTTCATTTAGTGACGGTTCAAAGTTACAACGGCACTGAAGGAAGGGACTTATGGCCATTTTTCACATTTACGGCCGTGGCAGCATCCCCAGGGGTCACGTGATCAAAAATTCGGACCCTTGGGATTTGGATTCATTTTACGATGGTCGCAATGTCCCGGGGTCAATGTGATTTATTAACTTAACAACCTCTGTGATTTGTTTAACAACAACTCTGGCAAGAAAGGTCACACAACGGGGCGAAATTCACTTAAATGTCTCGCTTAGCAACATAAATGTTGGTCTCAACTGCGGTCATAAGTCGAGGACTACCTATAGTCTAGTTATACTAAAAAGGATGAGTACCAAACAAGTCATGTGACCCTTTGTTCCTGTCTATCCCTTTTTTCCCCCCAATGTCTATGACCTTCCCACCATGGCTGACTTCCAGTCCGCCCTCTTGGGGCTGTCCCCCCCCCATTTCCTGTTTATTCTCTGTAGTCGCTATAGCAACAATCTCACCATGGTTGACTTCCTGTCCATCCTCCACAACTGTCCCCCTTTTGCATTGGCCGCCAAAAGAACACAACATTTTCACAACAAAATGTGTCAAGTACCAAATTCCGCGAGTTTTCGGAGCTGATGAAGACCCAGGTACCCCTGTATATTTTTATTCTCCTTTGAAGTTGCAGCCTTTTAAGTTTTGAAGAGAATTTAGATATGCTTATTTCAGTGCTGTGGGTTGATGCTCAGCCCAACCTACCTCGCAAGGTTGTTGTTGTGGGGAAAACAGGAAGAGAAAAATGGGTTGGATAGGCTGGCCCGCCATGAGCCATTGATAAAAATAATATAAATAAATAAAAAAGTAAAATAATAATAATAATTATTATTATCCAGCTTGATTCGAGCTTCGGATCAACTCAAATATTTCCGTATAGTCACGAATGAGGTCAAATATAAAGTGTTGTATAATATAAATGAATAAAAAATTCATTTACCCTCAGAAAATTTAAATCAAAAGTTTTCGTCAAGCAGGCTTGGCTTAGCTCTATTGAGGCAGGTTTTGGAAGTTTTTCTGCCATTTGTCAGAAATGGTGTAGGGTCTCCTGCTTGGGCGGGGGCGGGGGGTTGGACTAGATGACCTACAAGGTCCCTTCCAATTCTATTAATCCGTTTTTTAAAAAATCTGTTTGTCTGCTTTTAAAATGTTTTATGAGTACAAAAATATTACCTGTAATGAAAGAGAAACTTGGCATACAGATCAAGAATGAAGCGCCTAAGCTAAGGAATGCATATGCATCTCATTTTGTGGGATGTGATGTGAATTAGAATTAGAATTAGAATTCTTCACTGGAGATTAGACACACAAGGAATTTGTCTCCATTGCATAAGTTCTCAGTGTACATACAACAATAGTGATAGATCATTATGAGTGTGTGTGTGTGTGTGTGTGTGTGTATAGATAGATAGATGATAGATAGATAGATAGATAGATAGATAGATAGATAGATAGATAGATAGATAGATACACACACACACTAAATACGTAGGCTAAAAAGGGAGAGATCTTTTTTTATTTGCAGTTCATTTGCAGCGTCACGTCGTCATGTTCAGTTGTCGCGTCGATGCGTTTCATCCCATTTTCGCAGGGATGTGAAAAAAAGGAGGAACAAACATCCACAAGACCTACTGACTGCATTTAAAAAATGCATTTCCTTTTACAACGTGGGCACTATAGGCTGTTTCGTCTAAGAAAAATTCCCAAATGCCCGAGCCATGAGTTGCGCTGCAAAATCTGGAGAAGCATGAAATCCAAAGGGCAGCTGCACGCTGAGCTGCACATTAATCAGGGAGATAAGGGATCAGATTGCTTTGTGTCACAAGCCACAATGGACTAATTCCTCAAGCATTCCGATTCGTGGCTCTTTCTACCGTCCTATGGCTTGGAAGCATTTGTCACGCAAGTGGTGAAGGAGAAGTTTAACATAGATACAATGGCTTTCATGGCAGCAAAAGGCTTTATAACCATGGACCGGCGATCCCAAGAGTTTGCAAACTTTGCAACCTTATATTCCATGCAAGCAACGCACATGGAAACACTACAGGTTAGTCCTCGACTTTACAACGGCTCGTTTAGTGACCGTTCGAAGTTAGAACGGCACTGAAAAAAGTGACCGTTGCAGCATCCCCACAGTTACGTGATCAAAATTCAGACTCATATTTATGACGGTTGCAGTCTCCCGGGGTCCTATGGTCACCTTTTACAGCCTTTTGATAAGCAAAGTCAACCTTGCTTCAAACTTGATTGCAGAAAATATGACTTTTGTAACAGAGTTGTTAACGCTTGGAACTCACTACCTGACTCCATAGTCTCTACTCAAAATCCCAAAATCTTTAACCAAAAACTGTCTACTATTGACCTCACCCCATTCCTAAGAGGACTATAAGGGGCGTGCATAAGAGCACAAAAGTGCCGACCGTTCCTGTCCTTCATTATAGTATCATATGCATACTTTTACTTATACTTTTACTTATATATACTTTTTTCTCTCATGATGGGTTGTTTATGTTGATGATTGTATATACTGTTGTGACAAAATAAAAAATAAAAAATCAACGGGGAAGCCCGATTCACTTAACAATGGGGGTGAACTAATTTAACAACTGCCACAACTCTGGCCAGAAAGGTCTTAAAAACGGGGCAAAATTTACTCAGCGAATGTCTCGCTCAGCAATAATAAAGCTTCGTAACAAGAAACAGCAAGCCGAAAGGTTTGCGACCTTGCCCCATTATTACCCGTGCAAGCAATGCCCATGGAAATAGTTCTTAGTCCACTTAGTGACCGCTCCAAGTTACAAAACAGCACCGAAAAAAGTGACTTATGACCAGCTTTCATACCTACAACCGTTGAAGCATCACGTTATTCAAATTCAGATGCTTGGCAGCTGGCTCATATTTACAACGGTGGCAGGGGTCACGTGATCCCCTTTTGCCACCTTCTGACAAGGGGGAAGCCAGATTCACTTAACAACCGTGTGACTCACTTAACAACTGTGGCAAGAAAGCTTGTGAAATGGGGAAAAACAAATGTCTCGCTCAGCTGCGTAAACTTTGTGCTTAACTGTGGTCATAATTCAAGGGCTAGACCTGTATTACGGTACATGCAATATTTGACCTGCAGAGCCACAGTGCAGCGTGAGCGTGTAGCTTCAGAATCTAACAGCCTGGGTTTTTTTATATAAATGGGCTCTGCAAAGGTATAAAGAGATGTGAACATCCTGTGGAAAGTTAGCACCCACCCCTCTCATAGAAGAATGAAATATTTTAGGAAATATTAAAAAGGCAGAATATTATAGTTCTCCTAATAGAGAAATAGAAATCTTAAGGAAGACCGACATTCAGCGCTTCAGCTCCCTGCCCCCAGCAGATTTTTGGTGCCCATTTGAGAAGGACTGGGCCAGCCTGTCTACAAAACAAAAGACCTTCAGATCCAGGGTGATGGGATTAATTAAGACATGACCCTCCAGGACATAACAGGATTGTCTAGCAGCAGGGCTCACTGCATTACAAAATCAACTGGGGACATTGCATCACCCTCCAAGCTTCAACCAAACTTGATTCAGACAAACATGACCCCACATGGCCTCATATGGGAATCTGACTATAGCCAATAGAATGCATTTCTTGCACAGGAACAGGAAGCTCAAGGGCAAGGCGCAAGAGAGGGTATAAATAACCCTCATTCTCCACTCCATGTGTTCAGCTGCCCAAGACCTCAAACCGATGTGGTCCTGTTCATCAATAAACCATCTTTCCAATCAGTCTCCATATTTCCGGTGTCTTTCTCCCTGCTTGGAATTGAACCAGATGGATATTTCTCCCGACAATCCCAATTGTCCAACATGCTAGTGCTTCAACCTAAGGCACCCTGAGAATTTGTATCAGATTAAGTATGGAACATAAATGAATCAGCAACATTCCCGCAGTCGCTGGTTACACCTTCAGGCATTTAACTGTGGTTAAGATGGCAAGCTCCATCGCCATCCTGAGGGATCTTGGATTAACCTTGCAAAATGTCATCTTTGAAACACAAGGCTGTGCCTTTTGAAGACCATCATCTATGGGGCAGTCACTTACTCAAACACCTGTCGGTTAGGTATTATTTAAATTCTATTTTTCACACAGACCCACCACCAAAATAAAGTGGGCGTTATCCTCAAACCAGAATGCCACCCTCCTTCTCATTAACTCATGTCATTGGGCAACTCCAGTTCAGAATCTAAGAAATTTTGAAAATTTCAGGCTTGAAATTTTGGGCTTGGACAATCTGGAACTGCACCGCCTGCAATCCGATCTAAGCATAGTACACAAAATTGTCCACTACAACGTCTTGCCTGCAAACAACATTTTCAGTTTCAACCACAATAGTACATGGGCAAACAATCGATACAAACTCAAGGTAAACCGCTCCAAACTTGATTGCAGAAAATGTGACTTCAGCAACAGAGTGGTCAATGCCTGGAATGCTCTACCTGACTCCGTTGTTACATCCTCAAACCCTCACAGCTTCAACCTTAAACTGTCTGCAGTGGACCTCACCCTCTTCCTAAGAGATCCGTAAAGGGGGCGTGCATAAGCGCACCAGCGTACCTATCAGTGGTGAAATCCAAATTTTTTTAATACCAGTGCGTGGTTTGGTGGGCATGGTGTGGCTTGGTAGGTGTGGCAGGGGAAGTATACTGCAAAATCTCCATTCCCACTCTACTCCAGGGGAAGGATATTGCAAAATCTCCATTCCCACCCCACTCTGGGACCAGCCAAAATTTCCTCAAAGTTGCTCAAAATTTCCACTACTGGTTCTCCAGAACCTGTCAGAACCTGCTGGATTTCACCCCCGGTGCCTACCATCCCTGTATTCATTTCCCTCATTCATGTCCATGTTTTTTTATTATTATTATCTTATTTGAATTTATATCTCGCCCTTCTCCGAAGACTCAGGGCGGCTTACATTGTGTAAGGCAATAGTCTCATCCATTTGTATATTATATACAAAGTCAACTTGTATTGCTCCCCCAACAATCTGGGTCCTCATTTTACCTACCTTATAAAGGATGGAAGGCTGAGTCAACCTTGGGCCTGGTGGGACTCGAGCCTGCAGTAATTGTAATTGCAGGCAGCTGTGTGTTAATAACAGACTGCATTAGCCTGTTGAACCACTTCCCAGCCCCAGGTATGAATGTTCATATTCATACCTGCTATCTTGTACATGTTTAACAAACAAACAAACAAACAAATAAATACAATTACTAGCCCAATTCAAAGGTTATCTCAGGAAAGAAGACATCCAGCCAGCTAGAGAAATTAGAAAGAAGGAATGGAGGGAGGGAAGGAAGGAAGGAAGGAAAAGAAATAAGAAGCAAGTTATAACGCTGAAGCTTTTTTCAGCTCACTGGAAGCACAAATTAGATACTTGCACAGATGGGAAATAGTTCACAGGTTGGTGTGTTTATTTTGATGTTTCCCTGCCTTAACTCAAAAGCTGGAGGTGAACAACAACAGTTGTGTATGAGCCAGCCACCTGCAGCCAAAAGATTTAGCTAATTGTGATGTTTAATGGGGAGGTCTAAAATATATTAACACAAAACAAAGTTCTCTCTATTTTCCCCATCATCATTTTTTCTTTTCTTTTTCATCATTGCTTTGGCTCGTACATGCCCACTTCCTTGCCCTTAGAACACACATATCCTATTGTAACACTAAAAATAACAAGCACCGGGCTGTACATTTAACCAGAATAGCACTGGATAATCAGTTAAAGATTCATAACAACTTCCTCCTACATCACCATCTGGGCATTTTATAGTCCCCAACCCGCATCCGGCCTTCAGGCTGTCTCTGTCCAGCCCACGTAAGGTCAACTGGAAATTAGAAATCAAATGTAAATAAGTGTAAGTGAAGGTAAAGGTTCCCCACACACATATGTGCTAGTCGTTCCAGACTCTAGGGGGCGGTGCTCATCTCCGTTTCAAAGCCGAAGAGCCAGCGCTGTCCGAAGACGTCTCCATGGTCATGTGGCCGGCATGACTCAATGCCAAAGGCACACGGAACGCTGTTCCCTTCCCACCAAAGGTGGTCCCTATTTTTCTACTTGCATTTTTTAGGTTTGTTTGTTTTTTGTTTTTTTTAATTTATATCCCGCCCTTCTCTGAAGACTCAGGGCGGCTTACACTATGTCAAGCAATAGTCTTCATCCATTTGTATATTATATACAAAGTCAACTTATTGCCCCCAACAATCTGGGTCCTCATTTTACCTACCTTATAAAGGATGGAAGGCTGAGTCAACCTTGGGCCTGGTGGGGCTTGAACCTGCAGTAATTGCAAGCAGCTGCTGTTCATAACAGACTGTCTTACCAGTCTGAGCCATAGAGGCCCCTGTGCTTTCGAAACTGCTAGGTTGGCAGAAGCTGGGACAACTCATGGGAGCTCACCCGCACTAGGGATTTGAACCGCTGAAATGCCAACCTTTCGATCGACAAGCTCAGCGTCTTAGCCGCTAAGCCACTGTGTCCCTTTTAAGTGTACTACACTGCTTTTGTTTTGAATGCAACTGCTGCTGCTTCTTCTTTCCCCCCCCCAAATTGCATACCTGTGTGCCAACATAACTTTCACAGCCCTATTGATTCTTCCCTCTGCAACAGTCCCAGTTTCTCTTGGGACCCCCTGCCTTGGGGAAAATGAATTGCCCACCCCTGTCCTTACACACTAGGACTCCGTTCAGAAATTTCAGATCTCTTGAATTTGAGTAAGGGAGGAAAGATAGATCCGGTAGCTATGAGGACTAGCAATTTATAGCATCGCCCAGTCATCTGCTGTGGCCATAGATCATTAGGAAGACAAGCTTTATATCAGCAAAATGATGGCTGGAGGATGCTATAAATCAGCGGCGAAGAAAGCTACCATGTCTTAAATAAGGTTTAATTTCACTTTAGCTCTAGTTCATCCTTAGCGACAGTGTTCAACGTCTACCATAATCTTACACACGTATGAACAACACTTGAACAAACAGTGTATCGTCTTTTTTTTTTCATACTCAAGCAACTTGCCGAATGGCTTTGCAGATGGGGGGGGGGGCGGAAAGCAAGTCGGTACATAACACGCCATTCTATAAGTGCAATGCAGCCGTCAAATACAAATAATAGGTTAAAGGAATTGGGTGATAGCCAAGAAACCCAAGAAGCTGGGCACAGGTACTTTGTTCTTAGTAGAGACAAGACTACATTTATCAGCTCTTTGTATCTTTATGTTATGATTAGATATTGCCATCGCTCTGCAAAACAAGCAAAATAAAACACAACCTGAGATTCCTGGGTCTTGGGCTATTTAAAAGGAAGGAGTTATTGGAGGGGGAAATACCCCACCTCTCTGTGTCTCTCTCTCCCCCTCCCTCCCTCCCTCCCCCTCCCCCCTCCTTCTCCAGAAAGCAAACCGGAAGAAGACAATCTTGACAAGACAATTTCTCAGATGCACTGAAGACATGTGGATCCCAAAAGACCCTAACCCTCACCCGGCAGCAAAGCACAAAATGAAGGCAACTGCAGACACGCTTCTTTCAAAGTTCTAACTCAGCGGTTCTCAACCTGTGGGTCGGGACCCGGTTGGGGGTCGAATGACGATTTGCCAGGGGTCGCCTAAGACCTTCGGAAATGTGGGAAGTATACTTGCGAGTTGAAGAATCGCGCTCCAATGGTTGACTCCACAAGCCAGCTGCAGGCTCTTCAAATCGCTAGCTGAATTCGGCTTCAGGCGCAATGAATTAAAAAAGAGAGAAATCTTTGCTCTGATGTCTCCCTCTCAAGCCAGCTGCAATCACTCCCAATCGCTAGCCTAATCTGGCTTAATAGGGGAGGAGTCTCCGCTTTAATGCCTCCGTCCTCAAGGCAATCGCAAGCAGTTCATATCACTAACCAATATTATGGCTTCAGACGCAATAAATTCAAAACGAAAATAATTTTACGGTTGGGGGTCACCACATCGTGGGAAATTGTATTAAAGGGGTCGCCACATCATGGGGAATTGTATTAAAGGGGTCGCAGCACTATAAAGGTTGAGAAACCACTGTTCTAACTCATTCTCTTCGTTTCAGGATCCAAACTCTTCAATTCATGCTCTCCAACAGCAAGAGACCGACTAGAGCATTCCAATAAAAATTCATTCAGAGGCCTTCTAGTTTATAGAGAGGTTGAGCAAAAGTGTGAATTCCAAAGCCATTAAAAAAAAAAGTCTGCAGAGATCAACAATATGAATAAACATCCGATAATGCCTTGTGACCAGTTGAATACTTATAAAGAACTGTCCTAATTGTTCTCCAGAGACTTCAGTAAGCAGTTCCCCTGCCTCCGGAAATTCTTAATCAAAGAGTCTTCTACATTAGCTACAAATGCCCCTAAAATAAAACTAAAATTCATGCACACACAAAAGGAAGCAATGAATACATTTATTTTTCTATCACACAGGATCCAGAGCAAAACCAAGGGAGTTGTTTTGTTTTACCATTCCCATTAAGTTTTGGATGGCCGAAACCTTGTTAGTCTTTTCAAAGGCATTGAAGGCCCCCCCCCCAGGTTTCTGGACAACATGGAATGAGGTCTATTGATGATGAACGGGGTCAACTGTTTACCCTTGGGCATTAGAGGGTTATGTTTGGTTTGTCTGTTCTCAACTTGTAAATCACCTAGTGTCACTTGTGGGGCAACTCTGCAACTTGTATTAAATTTCAACAAGATAACCCTTGTAAACATACAAGGATATATTCTGGGAAGACATCCTGGAAGTTGGATGGCCTCAAAAGACCAGTTCAAAGTAAGCGAACACCATCCCAACAAATGATAAGACACTAAAAAGCAGACCTGCTATAATGATACAGAAACAGATTAAGATGTAGAATGGTTTACCTTAATTCTTTCCTTACTTCTTCTGTCTACAGAAGTAAAAAATGGTATTGACTTCTTTGGACTAATGAGTTGGAAAAAAAACAAAAAACAGCAAGGACAGAAGGACGACTTCCTGTAGATCAGGGGTCTCCAACCTTGGCAACTTGATGACTTGTAGACTTCGACTCCCAGAATTCCTCAGCCAGCATGCTGAAGAGTTGAAGTCCACAAGTCATAAAGTTGCCAAGGTTGGAGACTCCCGCTGTAGGGTATTTTTTTATTTATTTTGAATTTATATCCCGCCCTTCTCCAAAGATTCAGGGCAGCTTACATTGTGTTAAGCAATTGTCCTCATCCATTTGTATATTATACAAAGTCAACTTTTATTGCCCCCAACAATCTGGGTCCTCATTTTACCTACCTTATAAAGGATGGAAGGCTGAGTCAACCTTGGGCCTGGTGGGACTTGAACTTGCAGTAATTGCAAGCAGCTGTGTTAATAACAGACTGTCTTAGTCTGTTGAGCCACCAGAGGCCCTTCTGTATGTTCATTTTCCTGCCATTTTGTTTCCTGAGAACTCATAGGAGTCGTTTTATCCAAACAATAATTATCCTGTGAGGAAAGCTGTCCTGAGAGAATGACCCAATGTACACGGTGGTTGATTTAGAGATTTAGATCCAACCCGCTAATCAGGAGCTCATACAGTCTCATGAAACAAAAGTAGAATTTTTTTTTTTTAATTTTGACTAGCCATATTGAAGACTTCAGAAGAGAAAATTCATCAAAGATCTTCCACTGCCAACTGCAAAGTAAAATGGAGGCGGAGAAGAAAAGAATCCCAATCTCTTTTGGGAAATATTTTTCATTGTATTGGCAAAATCATTGTGTGTGCCCTTATAAAGCAACTTCATTTAAAACCAACCGCCAGATAAATATTCACTTAAGTGACTGACAGCGTAAAAAGGCTATCACTCCATTTAATGCATCGGTATTTTGCTTTCAGACGCTGTGTATCTCCAGCTTATCGGTGATGCAACTACCTATTGCAGCAAATACCGAGAGTGGCGCCCCGCCTTCCCCCCCACCCCAGGAAAAGTTCTATGAATAGATGAGTCCGCCCTGTTTCAAGTAGATTGTAGCATTACAAGTAGACATTTCAAGACAGAACCCATGATCCCAAAGCTGAGATTTCCATCCATGAAAAGAAGATTCAATTTCATTTCCCATCTTCTCGTCTATCCTTCCTAATCCCTGGTATACTTTTGCAACCAAAACATCAAACAAAAGAGGTGGTTAAATTATGACCCGTTTTCTACATTTGGAGGCGAGGGGGATATATAAAGAAATATATATATTTCCCCTCTCACATCCCGTTCTCTATTTCACAGGGTTATTTTGCTTCAAAGGGAAGGGGTTCATAAATAAATAAAGCTTTCGTGAACACAAGAACGCTAATATATAGTTATATATATATATATATATATATTAACGATGTTATAGATGCTGCAACGGATCCCATATCCTTGACATTGCTGTTTCAGCGGTCAAATAAGAACAAGAAGGTTTATATCCATCAACAGAAAAGGAAGGAAGATTGGAACCAGGGTTGCCTGACCAAAAAAAAACCAACCATGGGTTGTTTTCATCAGTAAAGACTACTCCAGGAATACCACACCCTTAAATATTTTATGTCACGTTTAAGCAACCAGGGTGGGCTGATAAAAGAACCCCTTGTGTTTTCATCAGTAAAAACTACTCCAAAAATACACCACACCATTAAATACTTTACATCAGGTGCAATAAACCAGGAGCTCAAATCTCTTTTTTGATGGCATAGAGATTCCAAGCTGATGACACGTTTGACTCCTCCACCCTTGGCTCAGCCTGACCCTTTCCTACACTTTAAGGTATTTTAAAGGTGGATCCTAGCAACTACATTCTCTCTCTGTGACATAAAACTCAATGCGAAGATAAAAGTCAGGAGGCTTTCTCTGGTTGTACGTTGGCAAACTTTATATATTCATTGTTTTTTTCGTCAAAGCACCTGATGACAGCACAATAAGTAACAGATGGAATCTTATCCAAGAGAGATTCAGGCATAGAACTAAGGAGAAATGTCCTGACAAAGTGAGGGGAAAAAAATTAACCAGTGGAATGGGGCTTGCCTCCAGAAAATGTGGGTTCTCCTGGACTGGAGGTTTTTAAGAAGAAACTGGAAAGTCATTTACCCCAAATGGTATAGGGTCTTCCATCCATTGCTCCCCTGTTATTCTCCTTCCAACTCTATTATTATATAACCGAGTATGTTGATAAACAACAAAAGTGGTGCAGAGGAACACCATGTGCAATGCCATGGTACAGATGATCAGATGTCCCAAGAGCATCCTGTCTGAGTTTTATTCGTGAAGTCCAACTCTACACTGAAGTGTCTTAATAGAATAGAATAGAATAGAATTTTTATTGGCCAAGTGTGATTGGACACACAAGGAATTTGTCTTGGTGCATATGCTCTCAGTGTACATAAAAGAAAAGATACGTTCATCAAGGTACAACATTTACAACACAATTGATGGTCAATATATCAATATAAATCATAAGGATTGCCAGCAACAAGTTATAGTCATACAGTCATAAATGGAAAGAGATTGATGATGGGAACTATGAGAAGATTAATAGTAGTGCAGATTCAGTAAATAGTTTGACAGTGTTGATGGAATTATTTGTTTAGCAGAGTGATGACCTTCAGGAAAAAACTGTTCTTGTGTCTAGTTGTTCTGGTGTGCAGTGCTCTATAGCGTTGTTTTGAGGGTAGTAGTTGAAACAGTTTATGTCCAGGATGTGAGGACATATTAAGCATCTTATCCAACGGTGGGTTGCAGATTATGTTACTATTGGTTCTTCCCGCATGCGCATGCTTGCTTTGCGCACGCGCCTGCCTTCCACACATGCGCCCAGCCTTCCGCACATGCACCTGGCCTCAAAAACATGCCTAAATAGAATGGCATAGAGCCAAGGCGGGTGGGCAGGGCCACCCACGATTTCCGCTACCAGTTCAGGAGAACCGATACGAACCGGCTGAATGCCACCTCCAATCCTTGTTCTACCATTAGAAGTTTGCTTTCCCTACAGTCTCAAGGTCACAACTTCAAACATTTCACTTCTGGCGCTCCTTGGAAAGCTGAAAAGACACACACTGGTTCATATACTATTTGGGGGGTGGGGAAAGGGGGGGGGAAAGCAGAGATAAGACTCATTAGCTGCAAAAATCCAAATCATGAAGCCACCCCTGGGGTTTCATATATACTTATAAACCTTTGCCAGCCATTCACCTCAACCACAGGTCCAATCCCAGGGCTTCCCGACTGCGAACACACCACACAGCCTCGTGGCTGGGCCCCAAAGCAGAAATTATCCACGGAGCCCCGTCTAGCCTCAAGAAATGCAGAATTCTTTCTTTCCGCGGCTTAAAAACTTCCTCCAATCGCCACCCTGGTCCGCACCACCTCAGAACTGCTGACATTGGAAAGCAAACCGCCATATGGGCTTGATTATTGCAAGCTGTTCTATAGCTGGAGCTAGGATTTTAATTGCAATGCCCTATTTCACTGATAGTTTAATTCAAACTGCCAAGGGCTGATTTAGATATAGGAAACCCCGAATAGGTACATAGGCGAAGCTTATCGAAGGGGAAACTGAAATGTTTTTAAGTATACACTTCATCTCCCCTCTCCCCTCTCCTTCTCCCTCTCGCCCCCCTCTCCCCCCCCCCGCAACCAACTCATTTACACATACTGATCTGAATTCTTATCCTTGACTGTTTGGACTATGGGGTCATGTTCAGAACAAACAAGTTTTCACATCATACTAGATGAGTTTGTTTCTGTAATATGTAATTTTGATTGTTTGGAGTCTAGTGAAAGGAAGGACCAGGGGTGACATGATAGCGGTCTTCCAATATCTCAGGGGTTGCCACAAAGAAGACGGGGGGGGAGGGGGTGTCAACAATTCTCTAAAGTACCTGAAGGCAGGACAAGAAGCAACAGATGGAAATTAATCAAGGAGAAAAGAACCAAAGTAGAACCGAGGAGAAATTTCTGGACAGTTAGAACAATTAGTGGAACAACTTGACTCCAGAATTTGTGGGTGCTCTAACCTAGAAGTTTTTTAAGAGATTGGAAAGCCATTTGTCCAGAATGGTAGCCTGCTTGTGCAAGGGTTTGGACTAGAAGACCTCCAAAGTCCCTTCCTATCCTGTTTTCTAGAAAGCTCAAACTGCCCAAGGAGCTGCTGATCCAGTTCTACAGAGGAATTATTGAGTCTGTCATCTGCACCTTTATAACTGTCTGGTTTGGTTCTGCAACCCAACAAGACAGACACAGACTTCAGAGGATCATTAGAACTGCAGAAAAAACAATTGCTACTAACCTGCCTTCCATGGAGGACCTGTATACTGCATGAGTCAAAAAGAGGGCTGTGAAAATATTTACAGACCCCTCGCATCTTGGACATAAACCATTTCAACTCCTACCCTCAAAACGACACTATAGAGCACTGCACACCAGAACAACTAGACACAAGAACAGTTTCTTCCCGAACGCCATCACTCTGCTAAACAAATAATTCCCTCAATACTGTCAAACTAGTTATGAAGTCTGCACTACTATTAATCTTCTCATCGTTCCCATCACCCATCTCCTTCCACTTATGACTGTATGACTGTAACTTTGTTGCTTGTATCCTTTTGATTTATATTGATATTGATTGTTTCCTGATTGCTTATTTGTACCCTATGACTATCATTAAGTGGTGTACCTTGTGATTCTTGATGAACGTATCTTTTCTTTTATGTACACTGAAAGCATATGCACCAAGACAAATTCCTCGTGTGTCCAATCACACTTGGCCAATAAAAAATTCTATTCTATTCTATTCTGTTTTATAAGGGTTTACTGAATAAACCACAACGGGCTGGCTTCACACAACACATTACATACAAGCTGAACTAAACCTACATGGGCTAAGTGCAATCTATGAACGTAGTCATTTTTGGGGTTTTTTTAAACTCTTCTTTAAAAGCCAAGAGGTAATTTGCATCCTACATTAATTATATCCGTGTTGGCATGCTACATCTTCACCTTGCTATATCTCAAATTAGATTGTGCTACATCTAGCTGACTACTATTTTGCTGCTTAGTATCATTTACAATATGGTTTAAGACAGATCTGCAGACAACTGCTACCTGGAGATGAACCTGGGATATTTTTTTTTAAACATGGGAAACCGTATGCTTGGCCATTAAACAAGGCTCTCCCCTATTTTTAAAGTAACCAACCCCAGATTTGTTCTTCTTTAGCTTTACATCTGCAGCAATGCTGCAATATTTGATAGGCGGTGGTCCAAGAGAGTCACCACCCAATTTTCAAAGCAGGAATTTAAATATATATCTTTCTTCAGTAGAACTTTCACCCTAAAAAGTACATTGCACAACCTAGGTTCCTAAAAGGTGCGTTTATTACTGAATATATAATTGAGGGAGTTCCTAAAATCCAAAGCAGGTAAGCCACCTTACATTGCGGCTCAGCACAATGGCCGAAAGCAATCTAGACCCCCCTCCCTTCTCTTTTGCAAGTTTGATGGGAGAAATGAATAAGTCATCACTAGACTGAATTTCATCAGGTAAATCAGGCGCTTCGCTCACAATATCGCAATCATTTTGTTCATAGTCCACTGTACTGATGGAAGTCAGAGCTGCACTCAACTTTCTGTTCATATTATCGTCGGCTGTAACTAAATTCCTCAGAGATTACTGTACAATTAAAAGAAGAAGAGGGGGGTGGGGGTAACAGAAAGATTTATAAATAAATTAATGCAGTGGAAACAAGACCTTAATTAAAAAATGCTCTCCTCCTGCTTTCTGTAGCTTCTTCAAAGACTAGGGGAATTTTTGGCTTCAATTCGCTTTGCAATGCTGAGACATAGAGTCATACCTACGCATTCCGTAATGAATGTGGTGAAAAACAGGCAGATGAGTAGCTAGACAGCTAGACAGATGAGATAGATAGATAAACAGACAGACAGACAGACGGACAGATGGACAGATGGATGATATAGAGAACAGAGAGAGAAAGAGAGATGATAGAAAAATGAGTGTCCCTCCAAAAGCTTGTTACGTCCAAGCTTCCACCCTACACGTGGTCATTGTCAGGATTGCAATGCTGCAAACCTCAAGGTTACAAGTTTTTCTCTCTTGCTCTAAAGAAACATCACAATTATAGCCTGTCCAAAAACACATCAGAAACCAAACAGGGAGCGCTCTCTTCCTGAAAAAAATATCCCAGGAATTTCAGAGATGACACGCGGTTGAAATTATCACACAATTTCAATACAATTTAGCCTTTATGTATTTCAAGCTGTGTTCCTGCCTTGGGCAATACGTATTTTTTGGTAAGATAACCTTAAGGAGCCAGCAGCATAAACTTCTCCAGATGGTTAAGTTCATACATCACGTTAAGCCCTAACTTAGTTTGGTTTCTATGTACTAGGATAGATAAACTATAGTGTAGATCAAACGAAGTGGTTAGGTCAAATGGTTTTCAATCAGATTTTAGGAAGATGCAAAAACCTAGTAGCTTTTTAAAAAGAACTTGGAGTAGCTGCCCAAAATTTTGACCTTGAGTCTTTCCTTATCTTACCTTGAGGGCTTTACCAATGAATAATATACATTTTTTTCCAAAAAGGAAAACCTTCGTCATCAAAGTATATACCTAATTGAAATGATGCATGTTAACCTGGAAGTAAGTTTCTATATACATTCCAAGGTGCCTTCCTTCCTTCCTTCCTTCCTTCCTTCCTCTCTTTTCCTTTCTTTCTCTTTCTTTCCTTCCCTCCTTTCCCCTTCCTTCCTTCCTTCCTTCCTCCTTCCTTCCCTCCTTTCTCTTTCCTTCCTTCCTTCCTTCCCTCCCTCCCTCTTTCCTTTCTTTTCATCTATCTATCTATCTATCTATCTATCTATCTATCTATCTATCTATCTATCTATCTATCTATCTAATCATTTTCTGAGTTTTTCTTGCCACTGAAACATAATACTCATATAGCCAGCTCTTAACATGCATTTACAAACAGCATAGTGCTATAGCTTATTTTCCTACATATTTGGCATGGGATTAAAAAAAAAAGTCTAAGCTGAAAAAAGTGTCTCTGCGAGATAGCCTGCAGAGAATATTTTTTATTCATTCTGTAACATAGAGGAAAGAGCTAACAAGTGAAGTCTGAAACCTGCTAACAGGGATTTTTACAAGCAGAAAGGAGTAATAGCAACTTATACAATTCCTTGTCAAGTCTCTTCGCTAAAACTCGGGGACAATAATTGAAAGGGACTGACTTTCAAACTCTTTGGAATAATGAAAAGCACTCTCTTTTGCAAGACTCTCTCAGGATAATGGAATGCACCTTTCCAATTTACATTTTTTCCCCTCCTATTCCATACTTCATTCTTGTGTCTAAGGCGGTTCATTCTGCTGGGAGCATCAGTCTTTGATAAGCGCCAGGGCTAAAGTTCAGTCTTGTACACCTGGCCATTGTAGGCGACAAAATGGCTGCAGCATTGGAAGCTTAAGGATACATCCTAATGACATCATCACCCAGACTTGTTCTCCAGCAAAGGAACTGCGGAAAATCTGTCGCTTCGAGTGCCAGAGTTACTTCTTGACAGGACCATCCTAGCTCTGCGGGCTCAACCTCAGTGAGACTTGTAAATGAAACAGGAATCAAGAAATGAGTTTTGGAGCACAAAGAACTGACTCCTTCTCAAGGACATGGGGTCCATCAAGGACAATTGTTCTCGCCACTGAAAACCAGGCTCTCTAGCCTTTTCCTGTGACTTTTCCCATCAGAGGACTCTAGTGTTGGGATCTCACACATAGGAAACACAGTTGCTTCCTTACTTGATTAAGTTGGCATTGTTATTAAGGCTGCAATGAACATAGAAACATCTACTGAGGGATACTCCTAGCACGGTTATGATGAGAACAAAGAAACCACTGCAAAACAGGGCGTCATATTCAAATATTCTCACTCGGCTACACTAAAAAGTCTCTACTGCAGAATTTTTAATACAAGGTATCCGTGTGTAGAATGGCAAAATAAGTCTACGGATTGGGCAACGTATAGGGTTTGGAGCATGTATATTTGTGGGGGTTTTTTTTCTACTATAATCTAGCAAATAGAGTCATTTATAGCACTCTTCGGTAGGAATCTTAAACAGTGCTAGGATACCATGAGCGCTGCTATATTCTAGAGGAATGATTTCGAAGTTAGAACGGTGCTGCAGAATATGAGATCAAACAATCCACAGTTATTCAAACCAGGAAGTCACCAGGACAAAGGAAAGTTTAATTCTTCTGTAGAAGCATTCTACAGAATTCTCCCTGTTCTCTTCTTGGAGATAGCAACCATTTCTATAGCGTACCAATAAAGCAAACACACTGATTTCTGAGCTGCTTTCCCATACTTGGGTTCCTAAACAAGGTGGTAGGTTTCAGAAAATTCCAAAATTCAAAATTCCATGCGGTAACAACTCGAATCTGAACTGCACGAGCTGACATTGATGGCTTCCTTTCCTGTTACTATAGACTTCGATGCAGTTGGAACATCAGTAGCAGATCCAGATGCACTATCAGAAACTAGTCTACAAATATTAGCATATCAAGAAAGAAAAAGGAGGGAGGGAGGGAGGGAGGGAGGGAGGAAGGAAGGAAGGAAGGAAGGAAGGAAGATATACTAATTTCGCAAGATCTGACATTTCACGATTCCTTTACTTAAACAATGATCATGCTGAATCAAGCAAGAAGCAATCATCTAGATCCAACCAGCTGTCTAGAACCTAGGACAAACGGAAGTTTTAAGAAATGATCAGGCGATGCCTTTCACATCCTTAAGTCTCTACCACTTGGCGCTTCCTTGTTCATCACAATTGTACAGGAATGCAGGCAATTCCCTGCATTCATTCAACTTCCAGCTCTGAATGCGAGCCACAGAACTAAAATTATAATCACCATCACCACCACTCACCCCAAACCAGTCGATACTAGAAAGAAAGGAAGGAAACGAACATTATCTCGACTATTGGAAGGGAAGAAGGATGAGGGGAAGGTTTGCCTTTAGGCCTCACGGAATACAAATGCCTTACACCGCTACAAGTCCAAATCTTTGATCTTCCTTTCTGCAGGAGCTATGATGTAGAAAGCCAATGTACTAAGCAGACAGTTCTATGCCGAATATAAATTATCCTTTAAATACAGCGAGGCATTCTCCTGCTCACGTTTAAGAGAGAAGGCAGCTTTTGCTAGGAGGAAAGGCAGGGCTGTGAAGCAATAACATCTTTTGTGAAGGTGGGGAAAAAAAAGAATTAAAATGCGGACAAGGATCTGAATGGTTAAACACTTTTCAGGAGAGGAAGAAACACACACACACACACACACACAGTCACACAGACACGCAGAGAGAAGGAAATTGTGTCTTTTCAGTTTCATTTGACAGGAAAATTTCAACACGGAATATTCACACATCCTGCAAACAGCAACAACGATTTGTTATTTGCCTCCCATAATAGAGTTGATCCTCTTATAATCTTTTTTAAAAAAAAGAAGACGACTCCGAGAATCGTTGGCTTAAGTAATGTTCAATTTTATCTTCAGATTCAGCTACAGACACAGCTGAAGTAGAACATGCCTGGAAATTTAAAAAGTGTTCTCTCCCCAGTTCTCCTTTGCTTCCTCCCCCCCTCTCCCCTCTATCAGCTAACTCTTTGGTTGTTCTCAGGATTTTAGTCATTAATATTCCGATCGGGTCTTTGCAATTAACACACTTCCTGTTTTCCTCCATCACACACCCCCACACACCCCCATATCAACCTTCTCCACCCACCACCTCTGTATAGGTGGGATTATCAGTTTAGATAAGAGCTTCTCTATTATAAATTCTGGCTTGTCTCTCTTTGCACCTTATCTTATATGCAAATTTTACAGTATTGAAAGCACCTAAGGATGAAGGCATCACACAGGCTCCCATTCTCATTTTTAAGGCAGAAACAATTTTTTTTTTTTACCATCCAATAAGAGTTTTACGGGAATCTGTTCAGAGGAGTCCTTGCATCTTAGAAATCAGTTCCTTGGATGTTTCTGAGCCATCCAGAAGCCTGTGTAACCTGCAGGCTTACACCCTCCAGAGTACAAATAATTCATTCCACATTTGACCAACATACCAACAGTTGCATATATAGCTTCAAGTTCGAATCCGAGTAAGGGTATGGCTAGCTGATGAAAGCTAAAAAGCTTGGAATAGATCTATACTAGTCTGAGTAAGGGTATGGCTAGCTGATGAAAGCTCAAAAGCTTGGAATAGATCTATACTGGTCTCCCTTTATTTCTTTATCGGCAAATATATATTTGAGATATATGCAAAAAAAAATATCACGGCATTCAGGATAGGAAAGAAAAAAGTCTGTTTTTTTTCCCCATATGGTGCATATTTCCTTTGGCATATCAGTTTTCACTTTTCATTTGCTAACCTTCCATAAATTGTGTGTGTGGGGGGGGAGAAGTTGCTTTTGCTTAGGGCACAAGTTGAATATGGGTTTTGGGTTGAAAGCACCCATCATTTCCAATTTTTGTTTGTTTGTTTCCTTCCTAAGATGCTAAATTTTTAAAGAGAGACATTTGGGATGATCCCTTCATCTACCCACTTGGTCCCTTCCTGGTTGCTCCTTTCAGATCCATCCACTGTGGAGGCTCAAGCTATTTTAAGGCAAGGCTGTGTGTTTCCATGGTCCACGCCCACCCACCCCCCTTCCTTCCCTCTCTTTTCTCCTGCCCCCCCACCCCCACCCTCCACCCCTCCACCCAAGGTCACGGAGAAGGTAATGCCTACTCATTACAGACCCTTCGAAACTACTTTTTAACAAGTTTATTACCAGATCAAGGTTGAAAGCAGAAACCCTCAGCCCACTGGCCAAACTCAATTTCCATTCAAGCCATCAGGTATAATGAAGCATGGCCAGGGCCAATTTCTAGAAAGTGGAGAATGATCTAGTAAGTCCAGTTGATGGTTTGTTTTTGTTTTTTTTCCTTCCTTCCTTCCACCCACCACCGCTAGCCATGACAAAAAAAGCACTTCTAGGAACCAAAGTCTCTTCTTCCTAGTTTCTCTGCCCAGAACCTCCAAGCTGCCCAGTTTCCACACCGCCACACTCGGGTTTTTCCTTTGCCACCAGTCTAAAGATGCCACCAAATCAACTAAAGTGTCTGGATATATATCAATACACCCTCTCTCTCTCTCTCTCTCTCTCTCTCTCTCTCTCTCTCTCTCTCTCTCTCTCTTCCCAGCTGCTGTACATCCGATTCCAAGACTCCCAAATAAGCAACTTCATCATCACATCAGCTCAAAGGAAACCCTTTCATTAAAGAACTTCGTTTACCATCCAGCACATTGCCTGGGGTTGTTTTTTTTTTCCCCTTCTTCTTTTTCTTCTTCTTTTCTTGCACAAACATACACGCAAATTACACCAACGAGCTGAGGTTTTTTTTTTTTTTTAACGCAATCTTTTCCCCCATGCAGCCTCCATTACAAGATTAACATTCCACCCACCAAAGATGCTACGTTTTCCCCCCACCCTAGCTTTCAATTCACCCACCACCAGTCCCTAACTGCACAATCCCCTCCCTCATTAATCTGCACCCTGCCCGGTGGCGACCCCCACCCCCACAAAAAATAATCTGCACTGGAGTGTAGGTGTAAAAACGGGGAAAGACTGCTGTCCTTTGGAGGGGATGGGAAAGGAGAGGAAGATAGGTACCCCCGTGCCTGTCTCTAATCCACAAGTTGATCAAGCCTCCCGCCAGCGGAGCAGTCTATCTTTCTTCTGCCCCTTCTCCAACCACCACCACCAACATAACCCACACACACCAGGTGAAATGCAAGGGGCAAATGGACCCCCGACCAACCAGCCCATCATGCCCGCAAAGCGATGGTGTCTCCCGACGTTAAGACTTTTTCTACCTTCACTCTCCACGCCGGTAAGTCACCACATTCCCCGGAGGCTCGTCCATAAAGGGGGGGGGCGGGAATCGGGGAGAGAAAGATGCTTTCTTGGGAGGGGGGGAAGAGAGAGAGAATCGCCGTTGCTCGCCATTCAACGCCTTCTCCGTCCTTCTCTATCTCCATCAGCCGGATCGACACCCACCCCCAGCCCCCCTACTCCCCGAGCCCTTCGCCCGCCCCTTACCTTCAATTCCCTCCGAGCCAACCAAGCTAAATCAGCTTTCCCCAGCCGTGCTTCGCCCCGCTGCCTCCAAGTCGGGGCGGGGGGGGGGAAGGAAGGAAGGCTGCCCCAAAGCGCACCGCGGGGGGAATCCTTCTTCAGCTCAACATCGGTAGAGGAAAGGGGGAGAGGGATAGAAGGAGAGGGAGAGAGAGAAGAAGGAAAGGAAAGGAAAGGAAAGGAAAGGAAAGGAAAGGAAAGGAAAGGAAAGGAAAGGAAAGGAAAGGAAATAAATGGATGAAGAAGGGAAGGGAAGGGAAGGGAAGGATGGGGAAAAAGAGGGGAGATTTCCCAGGGATCCGAAATGGGGAGACCGGCAACAGGATGGGGAGCTCCGGGGGGGCCCGGGCCGCACCCCCTTCCCCAAAATCAAAACGCAAGACAAGGAGAACGATGCCGGCATCCATCCGCACCTTTCACCCCCACCGCCCTCCTTTGCAATTGCGGGGAGTAGGGTGGGGGGGCGGAAGAGGCGTCCAAGTTAGGGCTCTAATAAAAGTGAGACACCCCATCCCCACCCCAACATCCCAGCCTCACTCCAAAGGAATGCTTCGCAAGAAAGAAAGAAAAAAAAAAGAAATAAGACGGCGCCCAAGTCCGGCAGCCGCTTTGAACTTACACGAGGAGGTTTCTCCAAACTCGAAAGGTGGCGAGGCGGAAAGAAGGGGGACAAAAAAAAACAAAAAACACACACACAGAAAAAGAAAAAAGAAAGAAAAGAATTCCTCCGGCTACGGCCGGCAGCCCCGAGCGGCTGCAACGACGACGGCGTCGGTTCTCCTCCTCCTCCTCCTCCTCCTTCTCCTTCTCCTCCTCCGCCTCGGCAGCCGAGAGAGCCCGCAGATGGCTAGGATGCCGCGACGAGCTGAGAAGCGCGCGGCGCCCGAAGAAGCCAAGCGATAATCCCCGCGAGAAAGCGGCGAGGGCTGGCGAGCCGGCGAGGAAGGTCTCCTCCTCCTGCTGCTGCTGCTGTTGCTGCTTCTGCCCGGGAGCCAACGGCTAGCCAAGCCGGTTGGGGATCCGCGTGGCTGGCCCCGCCGAAGGCGAGCTGCAAACTCGGAGCCCGCTGCTGCTGTTGCTGCTGTTGCTGCTGCTGCCGCTCCTAGCACCGCGGCTCCACACGGCGGTTGCATCGGCTCCGCGCTTCAGTTGCTGGCGTCTGAACTCCGCTTTCCCCGACAGCGCCAGCAAGTCCTCGCCGCGCCTGACATCACTGCGAAAGGGGGCGGGCGGTGGAAAGAGAGAGACTGGGGGGGGGGACATGCAAATGAGGGGAAGGGGGGAGAGGAAAAAAAGGAGGACTTTTTTTTTTCCTTCCTTTTTTTTTTTTTTTTTGCAAGCGGGCAAGCTCGCCCACCGCCTACCCACCCACCCACTCCTCCTCCTCCTCCCTCGCCTCTCCCCGCGGTCTTAAAAGGCTTCTGCGAACGGCGGCGGCTGCGGCGGCTGCTTTTGGAAGCTCCGCGACGAGGAAGTGATGGAATCCCGGCGCAGGGTAGAACGAAAAACCCGAAGAGGGTGGTCGTGGAGGATGGCTACGTACTGGGGGGGGGGTTGGAGGGAGAGGGGAAAAAAAAGAGGGGCCTGGAGGAGTCGGAGGTATGGATCCACGCGTGGTCCCTTTTGGGGAGTCGGCGAGAAGTTTGGGTTCTCTGGGACGCGTGAAACCCGCCGTGGGTTCGTTGGTTGGAAACTGGGGGGGGGGATTTCCTCGGACGTGGAGAAGTCTTGGCTTCGTTGGAATCTCTTTGGACATCCGTCCTTCTTCGGAAGGAAAGAAGGGAGGGAGGAAGGAGGACAAGGAATAGAAGGAAGGAAGGAAGGAAGGAAGGAAGGAAGGAAGGAAGGAAGGAAGGAAGGAAGGAAGGAAGGAAGGAAGGAAGGAAGGAAGGAAGGAAATGAGACAAAGGATAGAGGAAAGGAAGGAAATGGGATAAGGAAGGAAGGAAAAGGGAGGGAGGGAGGGAGGGATGGAAGGCAGGGAGGAAGGAAGGAAAAATAGACAGATAGGAGAGAGGAAAGAAGGAGAAATAGGTAGAAGGAGGGAGGGATGGAGGGAGGGAGGAAGGAATGCAGGGAGGCAACGACGAAGGAAGGAAAAATAGAGGGGAGAGAGAAAGGAAGGAGAAATAGGAAGGAAGGGAGGAAGGAAGGAAGAAAATCAGACAAGGGATAGAGGGAAGGAGGGAGGGAGGGAGGGAGGGATGGAAGGCAGGAGGAAGGAAGGAAAATAGACAGATAGGAGAGAGGAAAGAAGGAGAAATAGGAAGGAGGAGGGAGGGAGGGAGGGAGGAAGGAATGCTGGGAGGCAAGGATGAAGGAAGGAAAAATAGATGGGAGAGAGTAAGGAAGGAGAAACAGCAAGGAAGGGAGGAAGGAAGGAAGGAAATCAGACAAGGGATAGAGGAAGGAGGAAATGAGATAAGGAGGAAGGAAGGAAATGGGATAAAGAGGAAGGAAAAGGAATGGAGGAAGGCAAGGGGAAGGAAGGAAAATAGATGGGAGAGAGAAAGGAAGGAGAAATTAGAAGGAGGGAGGGAGGGAGGGAGGAAGGAATGCAGGGAGGCAAGGATGAAGGAAGGAAAAATAGATGGGAGAGAGAAAGGAAGGAGAAATAGGAAGGAAGGGAGGAAGGAAGGAAGAAAATCAGACAAGGGATAGAGGGAAGGAGGGAAATGAGATAAGGAGGGAAGGAAGGAAATGGGATAAAGAGGGAAGGAAAAGGAATGGAGGAAGGCAAGGGGGAAGGAAGGAAAAATAGATGGGAGAGAGAAAGGAAGGAGAAATTAGAAGGAGGGAGGGAGGGAGGGAGGAAGGAAGGACTTCAATTCCATCAGGATGTTTCATGGCTGAACTTGGATGTGTGATCCCAAACTCCTCTTTCCTACTCACAGCTTGTGGTCACTCCATAGCCTACTGTTTGCTACAGTCAAGCCACAGGCACAACCACCAATCCTATTGGGAACCTGGACACGGACTCCAACAATGAAGCCAACTTTTGGCTTTCTCCTCAGCTTGGAAGCTGAAAGACCCTGAAGGAACTGGCAGGGGAATGTCAGGGCTTGAAAGTCCCTCATTTGGAAGGAGACCCAGGTGACTAGGTACCAGGTGAGCCTCAGCTGGGTTCAGATGACACACCCGTCCCTGGTTAATCACACAACTTCCATTTGAGACATCATTGGAAATCACAGGACCATTCAGGCAAGGTTCCCATAAAAGGTTACACTCCATCAACTTCTTTGTTGCTTCCTGTTTTCTGAGAATTAATTAATGGAAGGATTAATTCTTTCATTAAAGGATTTAATTGCTCAACCCGACACTGTTGCTGAGGAGCACTGAGGAGACTCCTGTCCTATTCATGTTCTCCTCCGTTGAGCATTCAGGAGACTACCGGAGCACCAAAGAGTACAGGAATTTCCTGATTTATGATCATAATTGAGCCAAAAATTTACATCGCTAAACGAGACATTTGTTTCAAGCCAGTCTTGCCCCATTTTACAAGCTTCCTTGCCTAGGCTGTTAAATAAACCACTGTGGTTGTTAAGTCAGTAACACGGTTGTCGAGGGAATCCGCCTTCTCCATTGACTCTGTGTGAGGGCTCCGATGAATGCCCTAATTAACTCATGAGCCTCGAGACAAGTTTCAAAAGAAATCCAGTTATTTATTAGGAGCAACATGTCAGCAGCTTCCCAAGTGTAGTCAACTCTGCTGCATGTAATTTACGGCTCAACTATCACCCTGTTTCCCCCCTCCTCTCAGGCTGTGTCATCAATCACATTCTCCAACGAGGCACTTTCACAGGCTGTAGAAACCCCTCTTCCCAAACTGGTTCTGGTAATTTGAGATACAACCTTGGAGGAAGGTATGCATAGAATATGGCTGCTGAACTGCTCTGACAGATCTCCCCCCTTTCTGCCCATGGCAACTTGAGAGCAGACTAGAAATGTTGACACTCTGCTTGTCAGAAGGTCGCAAAAGGGGATCACCCTGCAACCATCATAAATGTGAACCGGTTGGCCAAGTGACCGAATTGTGAATCACGTGACCATGGTTGTAAGTGTGAAACATGGTCAGTCCTAACTCACTTTTTTTGGTACCCTTGTAACTTTGGACAGTCCCTAAACGAATGATTGTTAAGTGAAGGGACTATCTGTATAAAATAGGATTGTCAAACTCGCAGAGTCATGTCATCATGTGACATATTGTGACTTTTTTACCCCTTTGCTAAAATGAAGGTGGGAGTGGCTCAGCGTGTGATGCATCCAGCCCATGGGCCGTGAGTTTGGTATAGAACATGTTTTTGGCTAGCCATGGTGGCGAAACCCAGTGTTGGCGAAACCCAGCAGTTGTGACAGATTTGATGAATTAGAACTTCATCAACTAGTTCAACTAGAATGAGAAGACTTCATTATCTTAGGTCTAGTCCAACACCCACCCACCCCGCCCAAGCAGGAGACCCTACACCATTTCTGACAGATAGCCATCCAGTCTCTTCTTGAAATCTTCCAGTGATGAAGCTCCCACAACTTCCAAAGGCAACTCCTGTTCCATGGGTTGATTGTTTCTCACTGTCAGAAAATTCCTCCTCATTTCCAGGTTGAATCTCTCCTTCATCAGTTTCCATCCATTATTCCTCTGCCTTTGAGTTACAACCATTTTCCGTGGAGTTACACATCTGTGATAGCTTCCCATTATATTATATTTGCAGGCACCTTGGAGCCCTTCTTTTTACCAAACTGGTGAAAGCAGATGAATGTGATGAATACATAAACACACCCACCACCTTAAAAATCGGAGGGCAAATACTTTGTCTCATTCTTCCTAATAGGTACCCTTAGTTTCTTCCTCCTTTGTGTTCAACCCCTTTGAATTCCTCTGCTAAGATAGTGTGACGGTGAGTCTGAGCAACTCCAGGTTCAAACTCCATTCAGCCGTGAATCTCAGAGGGTTATCATAAAACAATCGTTGACCTAGTTTGTTCATGCTGAGCATGGCTTGCTTTTCCAAGACTCTTTGGATTTAAACTTGGGTTTAGCTAGACTCAAACAAGAGCCAAATCTAACCACGTTATGGCTCATTCTGTGAACACAATCAGAAACCAACCTGCCTTTAGAAGGAAATATTTGCAGCTCAGGGTTGAATGATGGGATCCCTGGTGACCTTTGAGCTTGGTGGCTTTCTTGCAGATCTTTCATCATCAAACTAAGTAACATCTTCAGATAGATACAGATTGACAGAGTTGGAAGGGACCTTGTAGGTCATCTAGTCCAATCCCCCTGCCCAAGCAGGAGTCCCTACACCATTTCTGACAGATGACAGTCCAGTCTCTTCTTGAAAGCCTCCAGTGATGAAGCTTCCACAACTTCTGAAAGCAACTTCTGTTCCATCGGTTGATGGTTCTCACTGTCAGAAAATTTCTCCTTACTTCCAGACTGAATCTCTCCTTGATCAGTTTCCATCCTTTATTCCTTGTCTGGCCTTCAAGTGTTTTGGAAAATAGCTTGTCCCACTCCTCTCTGTGGCAGCCCCTCAAATATTGGAAGAGTGCTGTCATGTCTCCCCTGGTCCTTCTCTTCACTAGACTAGCCATGCCCAGTTCCTGCAACTGCTCATCGTATGGTAGCATTGGTGGAGTTACCTAGTTTGGATAATAGAACATCTCCAAGAAAACAGCCGTACTCAGAGAGCACCAAGGACCCAACAACCATCTTGGCAGGACTATTGGGAGGATCTTGTAGAAATATAGGGATCTGATGAACACAAATAGAAAAAAATGAAGCATATTTTTTGTGTAAATGAAAAGCGTTAATAGAAGCAGCTTGCATCTGAATATGCCAGCAGACTGAGAAACAGGTCAGGTTGCTCTTATTAGTGGAACCTGGCTGTAGGAGAAATCTATTAGGGAAACTTTTCAAGGTGTGGAAATAAACATTGATTATTATTGTACGCTGATTGGAGAGAAACACAGCCAATGCACAAAATCAAGATGCCAAAATCAGTAGGGATAGAAGTATTTTGTGGCATAAAACTGAAAAAAATACAGCTGCTACTTAGTGAAGATCAAGCTCCTATGCAAAGCATTTGCTACAAAAGGTAATAAGAAAAGATTAATCCCCAGATATATAAAAAAAATAATGATAATTCTCGATAAAATCCTGTAATTTGATAGATAGCTCCATGTGGGTTGTGGTTTTGTTTGGTAACAGTGTGAAGGGGTTTTGTCACAGCCTTCTGGAATATTTATTTCTTCCTGATCTACTCTACCACCTTGGATTTCTTGGTAATCTCCAGCTGGAGAATTAATGCAATTGATCCCTGCTTAAGATAAGCCGAAATCAGGTAGGTGCAGTTTTAAACAATGGTAGTTCTGCTTAATTTATAGTATTTGATAATTTGGCAGGGAGGATGTGTGTGCTTAGATTTGTGCGGAGATTTACGATCGGTGAAATTTGACGCTTGGAAAAGAAAATGATTAATCCATTGCTTGAACGTTCTCTTTGTTGAATGCTGTTCTTTGGAGGAAGGATGTGATTTCAAACAACAATAACAACAACAACAACAACAAAACAATGACCACCTGCATAGAGGTATGAGACAAATATGGTACATAATGCCTAGAATCAGCTGCTGGCCACGTCCCTCTGCATTCATCAAGCCACCCAAAATCTGGATTGGGTACGTTTTTTCAAAAATATCAGCAAAATATCACTGTTGCTTCCCAGTCTGTGCTTGCTGAATGAGGGAAGATGACCAAGAAAGATTCTGGAGCAGCTGTTTCAGACATCAAATGACTCAACGTTGCATGCCTTGGCTGTTATTGTATGTGCAATCCATTTACACTGGTGAAATTACTGTAAGGAGGGATTTCCTGGGATGTTTTTGTGCTAATCTTTCCTTCCTTTTTTTCGCTCAGGGAAAGTCAAGATTATGATTATCTGGTAAAATGGGTTGCTAAAGCAGGTTGCTCCAGCCCTCCCCCCCACCCCCACAGCTGTGCAGATGTGGGGGATTTCAACCCCCACTAGGCCTTCAGCCGGCTTACTTATTGATTCAATCGGGCAAGGCTGATGGGACCTGTATATATCTCTGGAGAGCACTGAATCATGGAAAAGAGATGGGCCTTGAGATGGAAAGACTAAATAGATCTGAGCTTGTTTCCAAATGGCTGTGAATGAAAAGAGCGCTTTTCAACATGGCGGCCAGCAGGTGCAATGTGTCCCAACATCTGGAATTTTCAGCCAAGTGGTTCAAGATTTAAAATCTTGGTTCGAGATTTAAAAACAATTGTGATAGCAATATGAACAGTGGGAATAAAAAGAAACTTAAGGTAAAGGTTCCCCTCGCACATATGTGCTAGTCGTTCCTGACTCTAGGGGGCAGTGCTCATCTCCGTTTCAAAGCCGAAGAGCCAGTGCTGTCCGAAGACGTTTCCATAGTCATGTGGTCGGCATGACTCAACACTGAAGGTACACGGAACGCTGGTATCTTCCCACCAAAGGTGGTCCCTATTTTTTCTACTTGCATTTTTTACGTGCTTTCAAACTGCTAGGTTGGCAGAAGGTGGGGCAAGTCACGGAAGCTCACCCCATTATGCAGCACTAGGGATTCGAACCGCTGAACTGCCGAACTTTCGATCAACAAGCTCAGTGTCTTAGCCCAACTGAGCCACCACGTCCCTCGTCTAGTGCCAGTTTAGTGCTGACCATTAGCTTGAGGGGGCCTTAGTGCTCTCTGAGCGTGGTTGTTTTTCTTGCAGATGTTTCATCACTCAAACTATGTAGCATCATCAATGCACTGATGACGTTACCTAGTTTGGCAATGAAACGTCTGTAAGAAAATATCCAAGCTCAGAGAGCACCAAGAATCCCTCATTACATCTCTCAGCACAAACACTCTCCTTTATCAATCGTCTAGAATTCTTGTGCATAAATCTGAATCAAACTATTCTCCAAAGCACCTGAGGGTAGAACAAGAAGCAATGGGTGGAAACTAATCAAGGAGAGAAGCAACTTAGAACTAAGGAGAAATTTCCTGACAGTTAGATCAATTAATCAGTGGAACAACTTGCCTGCAGAAGTTGTAAATGCTCCAACATTGGAAATTTTTAAGAAAATGTTGGATAGCCATTTGTCTGAAATGGTGTAGGGTTTCCTGCCTGGGCAGGGGGTTGGACTAGAAGACCTCCAAGGTCCCTTCCAACTCTGATATTATTATTATTATTATTATTATTATTATTATTATTATTATTATTATTATTATTATTATTATTATTATTATTATTATTACGCTGGCAGCAACCAGTATCAACCATCAGCACCAGTCAATGGTATTTGTGATGCCTTTTTGAATGTTCAGTTGACTGAGTTTCACGTTTAATGAATAAATATAATAATAATAACAATAACAATAATAATAATAATAATAATAATAGGTTGATACCTAGGATGCTGGCAGCAACCCATATCAACCATTAGCACCAGTCAATGGTATCTGTGATGCATTTTTGAATGTTCAGTTGACTGAGTTTCACGTTTAATGAATAAATAATAATAATAATTATTAAAGGATGCATTACCACATAGATTTCAAAATAGATGTGAAACTTCAGCACACTCTTCCCCCCCCCCACACACACACACTTTGTACTGGATAGATATATTTGTTTCTGCATTCCTTGTCACCTCCCCTGTGGTGTGAGGTTTTTTGGGTTGTTTTTTTTGTTGTTGTTGGCCATTTCTTTTGTTTTCTAATTAGAGAGCAAAGGTGAGGAAAAATATCTCCTCCATGCTCACCCCTGTGAACTGGCAGCCACACTTGAGTTTTAACCGAGGCTTCCAAGACTCGATTTTGCCATTGACCAATTGCCGGGTTTTTAATTATATTTTAAAGGTAGAGATGTGGAAGGGCGGGGGGGAGCGTAAAACTGTAAATATTGCTTCGTGAAGCAAATGAGCTCACTTGCTGATGACAATGTAATTAGGGTTTTTTTTTGTTTTTTTGTTTTTTTGGTGGTAATGAATCTCAAGAAAAGCAAAGAATAGAATAGAATAGAATAGATTTTTTTTTTTTTTATAAAAAGTTTTATTTTTACAATCAAATCAAATAATTCATCCAATGTACAGTTATATACAATTAGTCGGGCCTGCCCAGTCACCACCACCCTTTTAACACTCTTCCCTCTTCTACCTTCTTTTACTTTCCAAACCTTCCTCTCCTTCTCTTATCTACATCCGCTCCTCCCTCCACCCTCCACCCTACACCTCTACTCCCTCTACTATCCCTCTTCTCCCTCTACTATCCCTCTTCCTTCCTCTTCTCCTCTTTCCTACCTCCTACTCTCTCTTTTCTCCCTCCTCACCGTTCTAAAATGGTAACTATGCAGACCCGACCCTACATTAATTATATTTCTTCAATAATCCCTGTACATTAGAATAGAATTTTTATTGGCCAAGTGTGATTGGACACACAAGGAATTTGTCTTGGTGCATATGCTCTCAGTGTACATAAAAGAAAAGATACGTTCATCAAGGAAAAGACAAAAGGAAAAAAAAAAAGAGGAAAAGTGACCTCATCATACCTCCCTCTTTCTTTCTTTCTTTTTTTTTTCATTTCTTGGCTGCCCATTTTGAACAAAATCAACGATGGGCAAACTCTTGTCCTGTTTTACAGGTAGTCCTCGACTTAGGACCATTCATTCAGGGTCCGCTCGAAGTTACGACAACACCGGAACGCGTGATCTTGTGATTGTTGCAGCATTCTCGTGATCCCGTGATCAAAATTAATAAAGGATGGAGTCTCGGACACCCGGTCACATCCTCCACCATTTTGAAGCCAGTGATCAATGCTGCAAACACCTCAGGTCATACAACTTCATTCAAGAATATTTCCTAAGGGTCAAAACCTTTCAGCTGGTTTGAACCGGTTCAAGCGAACCGGTATTGGCGACCTCGCCCCCACCCCACATCCTCCTTGGCGCAATCCGGTCCTATATCGTTGTGTTTTTGATGCCACACGCATGAGTGCGCGAGAATTGCCTTGTTTTGTGATGCTGCCCACATGCACGGATGCCGCGCGCACTAACATTTCTGGTGTTGGGAGAACCGGTTGCTAAAGTATGTGAAGCTCGCCTCTGGTCAAAACAGTTTATCGCGCAAAATCAATCTCCCAAATTGAACGCATATATTAAAAAAAAAAACACCATTGTCAATTTGTAACTTGTAGGTTTATGGGGAGCAAGGTCTGTCAAATAGCCTATAATTTCCACAACGTGATACTATTTATAACTATGAAATCAAGATTAAGGGCATGCATCTCAATCAAGATAAATGCGTGCACGAATATTAGGTTATAAGGGCTTAATACATGGAAGAAGGAGATAGGAAATGGGTGGCATGTGGGTGTAACATCTCTTTAAACAAGCCAAATCTTTTCTTTTTTTTCCCCCAACCGTCCACGTGAACCTGAAAAAAGATATGGATGCCTTAAGGAATCACTTTATTAAAGTATCTGCGTCTTTAATGTTGGTTGTTTAAAGCAGCCACAATTGTTTGCAGGCTCTTGTACAACAAAAAAAGATGCACTGGTTTTTTTCAAAAGTGTTGCATTTATGGTCCCATATAATTCCAAGTCTTCAAATTATCTCAGATGGGTGCAGAACCCTAACACCCATAAGGTAAAGGTAAAGGTTCCCCTCGCACATACGTGCTAGTCGTTCCCGACTCTAGGGGGCGGTGCTCATCTCCGTTTCAAAGCCGAAAAGCCAGCGGTGTCCGAAGACGTGTCCATGGTCATGTGGCCGGCATGACTCAACACCAAAGGAGCATGGAACGCTGTTACCTTCCCAACAAAGGTGGTCCCTATTTTTTCTACTTCCATTTTTTTACGGGCTTTCGAACTGCTAGGTTGGCAGAAGCTGGGACAAGTAACATCTATTTATTTGCGCAGGACTGGACTAGATTTTAAATTCGAATTGGTTTTAATGGGGATTTTATTATTTTTATTATCATCATTTTCATTATTCGGCCAATTATAATAAGTTTTTTAATGGATGTTTTTATTTGTATTTATATGTATATTTTTATCTGGTTGTTAACTGCCCTGAGTCCCTAGGGAGATAGGGCGGTATAAAAATACGAAAAATAAATAAATAAATAAAATAAATAAACAGGAGCTCACCCCGTTACATGGCAGCACTAGGGATTCAAACCTTTTGATCGACAAGCTCAACGTCCTAGCCCCTGAGCCACCGCGTCCCATAACTCCCATAGGTGTACATTATAGGCCCGTGATGGAGAACCTATGACACGCGAGCCACAGATGGCACACAGAGCCCTTTCTGCAGGCATATGAGCCATTGCCCCAGCTCAGCTCCACTGCACATGCCGGCCAGCCTATTTTCGAGTCTCTGCTGCTCATGTGCAGAGGCTGAGCGAATGCGGGAGATGCGTGTGCATGCGCAGGGTTGCGTGCGCATGCGCAGTGGTGGGATGCACACGGGAGTCATGTGTGAATGCAGGGTGTGCTGGGGGTCACACATGCATGCATTGGGGGTGCGCTGGGGGGTCACATGCATGCATTGGGGTGCGCTGGGGGTCACACATGCATGCATTGGGGTGCGCTGGGGGTCACACATGCATGCATTGGGGTGCGCTGGGGGTCACACATGCATGCATTGGGGTGCGCTGGGGGTCACACATGCATGCATTGGGGTGCGCTGGGGGTCACACATGCATGCATTGGGGTGCGCTGGGGGTCACACATGCATGCATTGGGGTGCGCTGGGGGTCACACATGCATGCATTGGGGTGCGCTGGGGGTCACACATGCATGCATTGGGGTGTGCTGGGGGTCACACATGCATGCATTGGGGGTGCGCTGGGGGGTCATGCAGTAATGTGGGGGGAGGCACATGGGAGGGCGCGTGCACATTGCATTATGGGCACTTGGTGCCAAAAACGTTAGCCATCACTGTTATAGGCCATGCGACGACAAAATAAGAGATACATCATGGCATCATCCCACAAATGGCATTTACATAAAATTCATCGTCTGGGCGATGACCTTATTTGTTGCCTCTTCCAACCTCGATGCCAATGCGTAAATATGTGTGTGTGTGCTTCTGGGAGCAATGCTCCCAGAAGCTAAGCTGAAGCCTGAAGATGATTTAATGAGAATTTGTAAACGTCGCCAAGACACTTTCAATTTTACGCAGGAGAAAAACCCGAATAACCAAAGACCTACACACACACACACACACACATATATATATATATATATATATATATATATATATATATATATATATATATATATATATATATATATATATATATATATTGATTTTGACTATCAATAGAAGACAGATACCCTTTCCAACGGAGGAGCTAACCTTTTTAAGCGATAAAAAAAATCCATCTCTCCGCTGAATTCAAGGTGAAGGGGGAGCTCATCGTGCAGTCTCACAGCTCTCCTGTTCAGAGCCACGGAACAAAAGGAGGCTCCCAAGAAGTGAATTTGTCTTGAAAATTTCAAAGCGAAGCTTAATTAGAGGCACAAAGTCAATCACGCCTCCGTTCTGCGGACAATGTTTTGTAAAAAGAAAAAAACAAACAAACAAACAGAAAACAAGGAAGAAAAATCAATAGGATGACAGCGCTGAAAATGGGTGCGGGGGTCACGATACTTCAAACGTCGAACAATGAAGGCATAGCACTGACTTTACGGAGTTGACTTGTACCGACCATGTTTTACTAAAAAGGTTCTTCTTGTTCGCCCAATGAAAAGCCGTTCCGTTTGCGGGTTTAACTTTTAAAACTTTTTATGCCATCTACCATGCTTCTCCGCGAATGTTTAAAGATCTCAGGGGGGGTTTAACGGCTTGTAAAAATAATAACAGCCCATGAGAATGTGAAAATATATTTTCTTTCCGCTATGCTTTATGGCACCTCTTAGGCGGAGAGGGAAAAAAAAATACGTCCCAAGAGCAGTCTAGACATGCAAAAATTCAAGAACAAACAATACCTTTATTGTAACATTAAATTAACTTTTGCAGGAAGGCTATACATTTTAAACTAATGCATGCTAACCCAGCACAGCTTGTTGTACGTATCCTATGTATTTCATCTTTTTTTGAAAACCGCATTTTCAATCAGAAAGGACTCTGTTACCTGCTATTTCTACTTAAAATTGTGTCGGTACCCAGGAAGATTCGTTTTAAAATTTCTTTAAAATGTCTTTCATTTCTTCGATTGTTCTTCTGAAGAAAAACCTGCAGGAATTTTTTTTTTTCATCCATTGAGGGAATTCCTCGGCTGGACATCAACAGAATTCACCCTTGGGGAATAACACAAGTAGTCCTCGACTTACGGCCACCATTTCTAAGCCCAGAATTCCTGTTGCTAAGTGAAACATTTGTCCAGTGAATTTTGCTTCATTTTATGACCTTTCTGCAGTGAAACACTGTAGTTATTAAGTTAGTAACACGGTTGTTAAGTGAATCTGGTTTCCCCATTAAGCTTGCTTGTCAGAAGGGGGTCACAGGACTCTGGGATACGGCAACTGTTGTAATTATGAGCCAGTTGCCAAGCGTCCAAATTTTGATCACATGACCCCGGTCATAAGTCCCTTTTTCCAGCGATGTTGTAATTTTGAATGGCCACTAAATGAACTGCTGTAAGTTGAGGACTACTTCTAATACCCTTCCAGCTTTATTTTTTTGAAGCAAATGTTCATTTGGACACCATGGGCAAATCACTTGATGCCTCTATTCTTCAATCAAAATTGAGATTAGATTTCCAACTTGAGCTGGCCAAATTTGGGAGAGATCTGGCCCAGTGATGGGATTCAATTTTTTTTACTGCCGGTTCTGTGGGCGTGGCTTGGTGGGCGTGGCTTGGTGGCTGTGGCAGGGGAAGGATACTGTAAAATCTCCATTCCCTCCCCACTCCAGGGGAAGGTTACTGCAAAATCCCCATTTCCTCCCAATCAACTGGGACTCAGGAGGCAGAGAATAGATGGAGGCAGGGCCAGTCTGAGGTAGTATTTACCGGTTCTCCAAATTACTCAAAATTTCCGCTGCCGGTTCTCCAGAACTGGTTGAAACCTGCTGAATCCCACCTCTGATCTGGCCTTTTGACCCTCCCTAAACGTTGGCGTGGAAATGTCATTTTACGGTGTCAGAAGGAAGCAATTATTCAATACATAGGAAACTATTTGTCACTCCTGTGAAGTAGGTCCAGACAAGAAGCACGCCCAGAAATACTCACACTGACTTCATTGTAAGGTGACATTGACAGAATCTTGTGTATCTGAAAGTACATTTCTGTAGAAGAATAAGTAGAGCTGAAAATTGGAGTCCTAGTGGATAACCATCTAGATATGAGCCAGCAGAGTGCAGCAGCTGTTAAAAAAGCCAACACAGTTCTGGGCTGCATAAACAGAGGGATAGAATCAAGATCACGTGAAGTGCTAGTACCACTTTATAATGCCTTGGTAAGGCCACACTTGGAATATTGCATCCAGTTTTGGTCGCCACGATGTAAAAAAGATGTTGAGACTCTAGAAAGAGTGCAGAGAAGAGCAACAAAGATGATTAGGGGACTGGAGGATAAAACATATGAAGAACGGTTGCAGGAACTGGGTATGTCTAGTTTAACAAAAAGAAGGACTAGGGGAGACATGATAGCAGTGTTCCAATATCTCAGGGGCTGCCACAGAGAAGTGGGAGTTGGGCTGTTCTCCAGAGCACCTGAGGGTAGAACAAGAAGCAATGGGTGGAAACTGATCAAGGAAAGAAGCAACTTAGAACTAAGGAGAAATTTCCTGACAGTTAGAACAATTAATAAGTGGAACGACTTGCCTTCAGAAGTTGTGAATGCTCCAACACTGGAAATTTTTAAGAAAATGTTGGATAACCATCTGACTGAGATGGTGTAGGGTTTCCTGCCTGGGCAGGGGGTTGGACTAGAAGGCCTCCAAGGTCCCTTCCAACTCTGATGTTATGTTATGTTATGTTATGAAAATGGTGGAGATTAATGTCAGGGGTAAAGAATCAGGATCCTTCGTAAGATTGCAGCATAAACAATTTATTTTTATTCTATACACCAGAATCTGGTCAATTAAAGTTCAACGCTAAATTGGTACCAGATAAGGGAATTCAGGAGGGGTTGGACTTAGAGTGCTTTTGAGAACACAATGATTCTAAGCTGATGATGCACTTAATTCCACCTTCCAGTTCTACAATTCTCTACAGTTACTCTCTCCTTGCCTTCATGGTCCAAGAAATGAAGAAAGGCCCCTCTGAGATATTTCTCTCTCTCTCTCTCTCTCTCTCTCTCTCTCTCTCTCTCTCATTACTTCTGCAGACTAAGCTGTGGCTTACCTGACAGTTGTTTCATGTCCACTTTCCCACTTAAACCGGACAGAAGACACGGCTAGTTCCATCTTATTGTAAGACTGCATTAATAAAATCTTGTAAGGCTTGAAAGTACAATCTTTCCATCATGGCTTTTAATTGTTTGATCCATTAGGACAGGTTCCTTCCTAAGTTTCTTCCTCTGATCATTAAGCCACTCGAGGCTCCTGCCTCTCTTATCTGATAGTTTCCCGGGCAGTATTTCTTCTCCTATTTACCCAAGCTTCATCCATACATTCTGTTATACATAGTCTTTTGCTCTTCCTCTTGTCTTCTAAAGTCGTTCCAACACACCGTTACACAATTAGGTGGGTGATGGCATTTCATTAGTTAAATTTATAATTAAACCTACTTAAACTTTCATGCTGTTTGAGGTTTCTGGAACATATGAGCCCAGCTATATCTGGGGCTCTTGTCTCTTTTGAAAAAATATATTAATAGGCAACTAATGAAAGACTTTTGAGAGACATGGTCATATTGATTTTCAATACTTTATATTGTCAAGTACTCAATGAAGCTAACGAACACTGTATCTTGATTGAGTTCACACACAAAATGTAATTCATCGTCTTAAACATATTTTCCATCACATCCAGGGCCTTGATCCCTCCAGCCATGATTTATGTGACGTGGATCTAGGATGTGAGATCTGCTGCGGAAGCTTCCTGTCACGCAGTGAGCAATGGAAAGACAAATGCTGAAGATATTTTTTAGGGATCGTATCTGGAACGAGAACATTTCAAAGAAATTATAAACATTGCATCGTGGTCGAAATACAAGTCGGCAAGATACAAAATACATTTACTTAAGGACAGGCGGATGCAGAAAGCGACATGATGGTAGCCCTTCTTAGATGACCACTAGTCCTAGACGATTGTTGTGTCTGCGCCCCCCAAGCCGGGCCTCCTGCCACAAAGTGACTTGGAAAGTGAGGGGGAAGGGCCGTCAGGACTTACCTCAGGAGCACTGGCTTCCCTGGCTCAGCTCCAGGAGCCAGAAGCAGGCCAAGTGGACGAGATAACGAGGCCTCCGTCCCCTGACTCTTCCCCCCCCCCAGGCCACGCCTTCAGACCCAGCTGATGGCAATCAGGCTTGGTTGGACCCTAGGTTTCATAGGCAGGAGAGGAGGGAACAACAGAAGCAGGGGTGGGGCAGACCTAGGAAGTGCTGAGTCATGGAGCCACACCCCACAAGATATAAAGGCAGTAACACTGCTGTGTCTCTTCATAGCAGGGAAATCAACTGATTAATTAAGAGCTGAAGTTTGTTACTGAGTGAATCACCACCGTCGAGGGAGATAACAGAGACACTTGGCAGACGTTCGCTATTCTGCTGCCAGTGCTGGCTAATTAAGCCATTACTCAGACGGAGGCGAAGGGGGGACAGAACAACGATGGAGAAGTGGACTACAAAAAGGTCTTGATCCCAGTAGGGATCCAGACCATAGCAAAAGACAGAATTAAATATGTGTGTTGAAATTCTCATTTCCCCTTAGCAGCTTTATCCAGATGCCCATGATGATAATGTGAAAGTAAGGTGTGCTGTATATGTATATACCCACTCCCCAAAACGCACCTAAGATATGCAGGTGACAATTGGCATGCATGCCTAGAGACAGCCACAAAATCCTGTCAAGCTGTCAAAAGCAGTATTGCATCATTTATTTTTATTATTTATTTATTTATTTTGTCAAGCATGTATTTTATGACAGAGACAAGTGTAAACGTAATTCTAAATACATGTAAAGGATACGAATAAAAGAAAATAAATAATAATATTAATAAATAAAATAATAAATAATAAAAAAATAATATATATATATTATTTTATTATTTATTTATTTATTTTGTCAAGCATGTATTTTATGACAGAGACAAGTGTAAACGTAATTCTAAATACATGTAAAGGATACGAATAAAAGAAAATAAATAATAATATTAATAAATAAAATAATAAATAATAAAATAATAATATATATATTATTTTTATTTAATTTATAAAATTTATAAAATAATAAATAGCGATGTGGCTCAGGCTGTAAGAAGCCTGTTATTAAAACACAGCTGCCTGCAATTACTGCAGGTTCTAGTCCCACCAGGCCCAAGGTTGACTCAGCCTTCCATCCTTTATAAGGTAGGAAAAATGAGGACCCAGATTGTTGGGGGGGGGCAATAAGTTGACTTTGTAAATATACAAATAGAATAAGACTATTGCCTTACACAATGTAAGCCGCCCTGAGTCTTCGGAGAAGGGCGGGATATAAATGTAAACAAAAATAAATAAATAAATAAATAATAATAAATAAAATAATAAATAACATAAATAAAAGAATAATAAAAGAATAACAGAGTTGTTAACGCTTGGAACTCACTACCTTAGTTTAATGAAAAGAAGGACTAGGGGAGACATGATGGCAGTGTTCCGATATCTCAGGGGCTGCCACAAAGAAGAGGGAGTCAAGCTATTCTCCAAAGCACCTGAGGGTAGAACAAGAAGCAACGGGTGGAAACTAATCAAGGAGAGAAGCAACCTAGAACTAAGGAAGAATTTCCTGACAGTTAGAACAATTAATCAGTGGAACAGCTTGCCTGCAGAAGTTGTAAATGCTCCAACACTGGAACTTTTTAAGAAAATGTTGGATAGCCATTTGTCTGAAATGGTGTAGGGTTTCCTGCCTGGGCAGGGGGTTGGACTAGAAGACCTCCAAGGTCCCTTCCGACTCTGATATTATTATTATTATTATTACACTACCTGACTCTATAGTCTTTACTCAAAATCCCAAAAACTTCAACCAAAAATTGTCTACTATTGACCTCACCCCATTCCTAAGAGGACTATAAGTGCCTACCATTCCTGTCCTATTGTTCCCTTTCATTATATCAAATTAACATAGTTGCTGCATACTTTTGCTTATATATATGTTTTTCTTTTATGATGTGTTGTTTTATGTCGATGTTTACTGTTGTGACAAAATGAAATAAAACAAACAAACAAACATTAGGACAGGTACGGTAGGCACGCTGATGCTCTTACGCATGCCCCTTACAAACTTCTTAGGAATGGGGTGAGGTCAACAGCTCATGTGCACCAGCCAACTGATCTTTGGGTTTCCGGCGTGCGGAGCATGCACGCACATTCCAGTTTGAGCACTCCATGCCAAAAAGGTTCACCATCACTGCTGTATTTTAATGAAGGTTTTATTTTATGTGTATATATATATAAAAAAAAGACCCCGGGTTCTATTTTTAGACAATTCTATTCCATAAGAACACGCATAGAATGGTCCTGCATTTCTAATTTGCTCCTTAAAATAGAAAGCTAAAATTTCCTCTTTTCATTAACCTGCGACTTGATCTATTACAATCGTGTACTGAAAGAGGTTGGGTCTCCTCTTACACACCTCAGAGCTGACTTTTGGGGAGAATCGAAAAGTTTCACAAACGGCTCCGCTGTCATCCAAATCATGAATTCTCATCCCTTCTTCTTTTATGAGCGGTGCGGGTGGCCTAGATGTGGAGCTCTCGCCTCACAATCTGGGGGCTGTGTGTTCGATCCTAGGTAGAGGCAGATATTTTTCTCTCTCTGGGTACAAGGAGAATATATCTGATGGGGGGGGAAAAACGCCTCCGCATTGGCGACAGGAAGGGCATCCGGTCTGTAACCATTCAGCTCCATTCAGTCGCCCAGACTCCACCCCGCAAAGGATTATGGAGTCATTAAAAGAAGATGATAATGATGATCCTTTCTTCTTTTATCTTTTTAGTTTAGTTTTCATTGAACAGTTCTAGATTGCCCATTTTCTAATCCTAATCAGTGGAAACCCCATCCCCACCCCGGTGACCCCTAATTTCCACCCAAGTGGAGGTCACAAAGTTTAAGGCCTTTTTACATTGTGAATCCCAACTGGAGAAACTCACTGTACATATATTAACACTTAATGAGTATCGTGGCCCATTTTATTTTGATTCCTCTCTCTCTCTCTCTCTCTCTCTCTCTCTCTCTCTCTCTCTCTCTCTCTCTCTCAAAAAGATGCTGATCTAGATTTTAAATTATTGCTGTTCTTCTATTTTAATTAAATTGTTTAATTTGTTTTATCTAACTCCTGGGTAGGATATGCTTTATACTGCTATTCTAATTTAAGATTTAATATGTTGCTGCTGCTGCTCTCTCTCTCTTTTTTTTCATTATTGTTTTTAAGGCATTGATTGCAGACTGCTTTGTGAACTTTGGTTCTAAAAGTCAGCAATGGAACACTGAAACAAAATGAAACAGTACAGGAAATGCTAGTCCTACTTACTGCATCATTTTCATATCATTGGAAAAGCCTGAAGTCCGAGTGAATGACCTGTCAAATATATGACAATCATATCATGCTTGGCTAAATTTTTTATACTGTACATAGCACAGACCATGCCTGGGGCTGGGCCTTTATTTGGCTTATATTTTCCAGAGGCAAAATTAAATCCACAAAATATAGATGGAATGAGCTCGTTTCTCTTCCCTGTCATCGCCTGTAATTTCACCGGCCATAACATCACCAGATGCTGGGTAGAATTCCTGTATTTCAATTTTGCATTTGAACTTCGAACTGTTTGATCAAATATAGATAGGAAAATTTATAATTACTCGTAGACCCATAGGAGGAGGAGAATGCTATTTTTTTTTATTTTTGGTACATTTTTTCAGCATTCAACCAGGATGGACTTTTTATCTTCAATGTCAGTGTGAATGAGATATTCCTTATTTGAGCTATTATCTCTCTCTCTGTGTCTCTTTCTCTCTCTCTCTCCTGCCTATCTATCTATCTATCTATCTATCTATCTATCTATCTATCTATCTATCTATCTATCTATCTATCTATCTTCAACCCAACTTGAATTCCTTCGACGCTTCTCTAACGCTAATTTGCTTTGACTGTCAGTAGTTCAGATTCTTATAAGCTTGCAGTAAATCTTTATAAGCATTTGAACTGCCTGGATTTTCTGATTTCCCTCAGACTTGATACCCATCCCCACTCTTCCCTTTATGATAAAAGCCAGATCTGATGAACAAAGCAATTTTTGGAAGTCATCTCTACCATCTACAGACCCCTCACATCCTGAACATAAATTGTTTCAACTCCTACCCTCAAAACGACGCTATAGGGCACTGCACACCAGAACAACAAGACACAAGGACAGTTATTTTTCCCCGAATGCCATCCCTTTGCTAAACAACTAATTCCCACAACACTGTCAAATGAACTATTAAGACTGTATTACTATTCTTCGTCTCATCCTTACTAGTACCTATCTCTTCCCACTTATGGCTATATCCATGTTGCTTGTATCTTTACAAGTTATATTGTTTTTATTGTTTCCTAGTATGATTTGATTGGTTATTAGTATCCAATGACTATCCCTCAAGTGTTGTATCTTATGATTCTTGACGAATATATTTTATTTTTTCTTTTATGTACACTGAGATCGTATGTACCAAAGACAAATTCCTTGTGTGTCCAATCACGCTTGGCCAATAAAAGAATTCTATTCTATTCTATTCTATCTCAGCCAAGACGTGCGATCCTCGCTGCCTTTTTTCAAAGTGCCGAGGAGGAAGTGAAGCCTCTCCTGTTGACGAACGCCTCCAGAATTTCTGATGAGTTAGATGCGGCAACCTAATGAGACGCCGATCTGAAGAAGCCCATTGACAAAAGGTTACTGAAGGATTTCAAATTTCCAAAGCGAGAGGCAGCTGCTTATAATACCAGTCATTTGCTCTCTCTTTCGGGAAATGCTCACCACACGAGGGTATGTATACAAAACAAGAGAGAGGAAATACAGCTACGAGCAGCTTTCTAATTGAACAGAAGTAGGGAGATTTTTTTTTTTCACTCCCTTTTCACCCCTTGGTGAAAATGCCTGGTTGAAGAATGACAGAAATAAAGCTTATTTACACGTCACACAGATTGCCATTATGCAATCTTCTTCCTCTGTCTTAGATCTCCATTACATCCATCCATCCATGAGAGCAGTGTTCCAATATCTCAGGGGCTGCCACAAAGAATATGGAGTCAAGCTGTTCTCCAAAGCACCTGAGGGCAGGACAAGAAGCAACGGGTGGAAACTAATCAAGGAGAGAAGCAATTTAGAAGTAAGGAGAAATTTCTTGACAGTTAGAACAATTCATCAGTGGAACAACTTGCCTGCAGAAGTCCTCCAACACTGGAAATTTTTAAGAAGATGTTGGATAACCATTTGTCTGAAGTGGTGTAGGGTTTCCTGCCTAAACAGGAGGTTGGACTAGATAACCCCTAAGGTCCCTTCCAATTATTATTCTATTCTTTTCTATTCTATTCTATTCTATTCTATTCTATTCTATTCTATTCTATTCTATTCTATTCTATTCTATTCTATTCTATTCTATTCTATTCCATTCCATTCCATTCCATTCCATTCCATTCCATTCTATTCTATTCTATTCTATTCTTCATTCTATTCTATTCTTTTCTATTCTCTATTTTAAGAAGATGTTGGATAACCATTTGTCTGAAGTGGTGTAGGGTTTCCTGCCTAAGTAGGGGGTTGGACTAGAAGACCTCCAAGGTCCCTTCCAACCAGTGGTGGGTTTCAAAATTTTTTACTACAGGTTCCGTGGGTGTGGCTTGGTGGGCGTGGCATGGCTTGGTGGGTATGAATTGGTGGGCGTGGCAGGGGAAGGATACTGTAAAATCTCCATTCCCTCCCCAATCCAGGGGAAAGTTACTGCAAAATCCCCATTTCCTCCCGATCAGCTGGGACTCTAGAGGCAGAGAATAGATGGGGGCGGGGCCCGTCAGAATTTTTACTACCAGTTCTCCGAACTACTCAAAATTTCCGCTACTGGTTCTCCAGAACTGGTCAGAACCTGCTGAAATCCACCTCTCCTTCCAACTCTGTTATTCTATTCTAATCATATGGTATCGTAGCCACCAAAGTAAGCCACATTTTGCTAAGCGGAGAGAAGGAGAAAAGGAATAATAAGAGAAAGAAATCATAGACAAAAGAAAAGGAAAAGAGAAGAAAATTAGTATCTAATTTATACCAAAAGACGTTTCCATATCATTCAATGTTTGCAACCACCATTTCTTTTATCACATCAGAATGATGCTTACAGCATTACTATTTGTTTTCTAAACTTCTCTTCTCTTTCTGAAGATCTTCTCACCTCCATCTTGCCAATAGGGTGTCTGCCTTCCTTCCTTCCTTCCTTCCTTCCTTCCTTCCTTCCTTCCTTCCTTCCTTCCTTCCTTCCTTCCTTCCTTCCTTCCTTCCTTCCCTTTCCTCTCAATTCTCTGGTCACACATATCCATACAGCTTGTGTTTATATTTCTCCTAACATACTCAACTCTCATTTCCCTATAACAAAGTATATTGACGTGTTCTTTTCTACACAGCCATAGTGGACAGCGGTGATGGCACAGTAGTTAGAATGCAGAATTGCAGATCTAACTCTGCTCACATCCAGGAGTTCGATCCTGACTGGCTCAAGGTTGACTCAGCCTTTCCATCCTTCCAAGATCGGTAAAATGAGGGCCCAGATATGCTAACTCTGTAAACCACTCAGAGATTGCTGTAAAGCACTATGAAGCAGTATCTAAGTCTAGGCGTTATTGCTATTGTTAACTCTGCCCACTGCCTGGAGTTCGATCCTGACCGGTTCGAGCTTGACTCGGTCTTTCCATCCTTCTGAGATTGGTAAAATGAAGACCCAGTTTGTTGGGAGCAATATGCTGACTTTGCAAACTGTTTAGAGAGGCTGTAAAGCACTATGAAGTATATATAAATCTAAGTGCTATTGCTATTGCTATAATCCACTTATTTAAAAAAAAAGAAACTTTGTTCCTTGCAACAGACTAATTTCCCCCCATTAATTTTCTACTAGAGTTTGCATCTTAAAATGTCTCCATCCCCTTTCAAACCTTCAGTAAACACTCATCTGCTTGCTGTAGCTTTCACCATTCGTATATAACTTGCGGTCATTCACTCCACTTTCCTTTTCGGCAAAGCTACCTTGACCTTTGACACATTAATTTTTACATCCATATTCCTCACTGCATCCTTCAAGCTGTCTAGCATCTGCTGCACTTGTTTGGCTCTTCAGACAACAATGCAGCATTCTCTGTCTGGAAAAGTACTTGTGCAGTCATGTCTCTTTGATTGTTACTTCAAATGGTCCTTATGCAATCCATAAATGCATTAAGCAATTGGGGAGAGATCGCACATCCTTATCTTAGTCCATGATCCCGGTTGAACCATTTGCTGAGCACTATGTTTGTCTCCTACAGGTTTGATTTCCATCATATGCCACACTTAATGGGTTGACCAACCACCTGTCAACTCCATATTCGTGCAAAACATTCCATAATTCAAATATCTATTACACACTTTCACTAAATAAGAAACTGCAATAAGCTACGTTTCATGCAACCATAGCTTACTATAAAGGGGACAGTGGTGGGTTGCTACCGGGAGGCTCCACCCACCTGCCTGGAAACTTCTGCGCATGCGCAGAAGCGTCGCACGTGCGCACAAGCAAAACCGTAGCAAACTAAATTGAAACCCACTACTGGAAGGGGATAATCACAGCCTTAGAATCTCTGGCCACCAGATATGATCACTTAAATTTCTTTGCTGACTTTCATTCCCAGCCCTGCAGAAATAGTTTGCAGGCGGTCTGGTATTCTATCAAATCAGAAAGGTGGTAGAAAATCTCTCTCCCCATAATGCTAAAGTTTCTATCTGAACAAAGAGACCTTCATGGGAAGGAAGGAAGGAAGGAAGGAAGGAAGGAAGGAAGGAAGGAAGGAAGGAAGGAAGGAAGGAAGGAAGGAAGTTTTTCATTTGCCAATCCAGGAAAGAGAATAGAATAGAGTAGAGTAGAGTAGAGTAGGGTAGAACAGAACAGAACAGAACAGAACAGAACAGAACAGAACAGAACAGAACAGAGCAGAGCAGAGCAGAGCAGAGCAGAGCAGAGCAGAACAGAACAGAAGAACAGAGTTGGAAGGGACCTTGGAGGTCTTCTAATCTAACTCCCTGCTCAGACAGGAAACCCTACACCACTTCAGACAAATGGTTATCCAATATCTTCTTTAAAACTTCCGGTGTTGGAACATTCACAACTTCTGGAGGCAAGTTGTTTCACTGATGATGTCGTGTCCCACTCCTCCGCTGACGGCCGGGTCAGGGAAATCCGAATCAGGCTTGCCTCTGCAGCTCTGCCCAAAGTCCTAGCAAAGTCCTCAGAGCAGGCAGGAGACCAGAAAGTGACTTCAGCAAGATAAGTTTGACTTTGCCTGACTCAGAGACTGCCAGAAAGCAGATCCTTTATATAGGCCATGGGGTGTGGCTCCATGACTCAGCACTCATTAAGGCCTGCCCCTCCCTTCCTTCTGTTGCCTCCGCCTATCCAGTCTTCTGATGCGAGGGTCACTCCAATCAGCAGCTGTTGGAAATAAACTTTCCTCAGGCTCACATGCTGTGGAGGAGGGGGAGGGGTCTAGCTGCTCCGTTTGCCTGGGCATGGAGCCAGGGCTGGGGCCGGGGGGTGCTCCCTCCTCTGCAGCCTGCTTGGGCATGGAGCCAGGGCTGGGGCCGGGAGATGCCCCCTCCTCAGCCTGTCTGGGCATAGAGCCAGGGCTGGGGCCGGGAGGACATTCTTCAGTGTTCGGAAGCAGATAAGCAGACCCCGGCTGCGGTGAGAGCGGGCAAGACACAACAGATGAATTGTTCGAACTGTCAGGAAATTTCTCTTTAGTTCTACGTTGCTTCTCTCCTTGATTAATTTCCACCCATTGCTTCTTGTCCTGCCCTCAGATGCTTTGGAGAATAACTTCACTCTCTCTTCTTTGTGGAAGCTGTGAAATATTGGACTGCTATCATGTCACCGCTAGTCCTTTTTTTCATCAGACTAGACATACCCAGTTCCAGCAACCATTCTTTATATGTTTTAGCTTCCAGTCCCCTAAGAAAGGGGAAACTGCCAAAATCTGGCCTCACCTGGCTTCATCTAGGGAACTGAGAGTAATTTGTACCCTCATCAACCCAGATTTTTTCCTTTCAGGACCTGAGATCCTACAACGAAGAGGAGGAATGCAACAAGGGATCCACCCAATGGGAGAAAAGAGATCTGCAAAGCTTCCAGCATCTAAAACCAAACCAGACCAAGCCTATTTTCAAGCTACTCTCCCCGAGCCATAAATAAAGTAGCTCAATTTTCTGACATAGCAGAATTAGAGACACTATCAAATCTGTTTGTTTATTGATTCCAGGCATTCCGCCGCAGCTACCCAGTGCAGCACCCGAGTCTCGTTATTTTTATTTATTGACGCGAGAGCAATTTTGCATCTTATCAATAGGATGGGACATGACTGTTTGAAACAAAGCAGCAACAAACAGCCAATAAAACAGCTGAGGAGAGGTAACACTCCACAAAACCACAACATAAAGAGACCTTCTCTATGGTCACTAAGATCTGAGAGCATGGGTGAAAAGCCAGATCGAGATTGGATGTTGCAATAAAACCAACATTGGCATTAACCTGGGCTCTTGGAGAGCATGTTTTAATTAGGAAGCCAAAGGAGAAAATTCCTTTTTTACATCTCTATGTGCTGCGTTCACCAGTGGAATATGGAAGAAGGCTCTCTTGGCAAGTCTTAATACTCTGGCAGATGTCTACAGTGGGAAATATTGCCTCAAATGCTGATGTCCCAAACCGTTTAGAGCTTTAGCCATCATTGCTAACACCTTGCGGTCAAAGCAGAAGTATATCAGCAACCAATACAGCATCTTCAAAAATCTGCAAAAGATGGAGTCTTAATTTTGTTCCGACTAGTCTAGCTGCACACTTTTTTTTTTTTTTGGCACCAGCTGCAATTTCCATATCATTTTCATGGACAGCTCCACACACGAACATATCGCAATACTTTAAACTTGAAGTTCACTGAAGGAAGAATTACGGGGTGCAGATTGTCCTCATTCGGGAACAGTCGCGCTTGAGGGGATAACAAAATCTGACCCCCCAAATTCTAAGCCACTGATTCTACCTGATTCTCTAGAGACCAAAAGTTAACCTATAAATCAGGGCTGAAATCCTCTGAAGCCTGCTACTGATTCTGTAGTCTGCTACTGAGCGCGCGCTTTGCATGCCTGTGCAACTGAGGCACGCCCGCGCAGCACTAAAAAAGGAACGTTTTGAAGCCTTCCGAGTCTGCAAAGGTAAGTAGAACAGCGACGGGGGGATCCGCTGTGCCACACAGGAAATCCGACGATTCTAGCTAATATAAATCGTGCGTCACAGCTGATCGTCGGCCAGCTGATTGTCGGAAATACCAGTTCACCCGAACTGGTAGCATTTTTTACTACAGGTTCACCCGAACCGGTCCAAACCAGTAGCATTTCACCCCTGCTATAGGGTTTTTTTTTCCTATAGGGTGCAGTTAGATTTTCAAGAAGGCTGGATCTTCATCCAGAGCAGAATGTTTACACAATTTACCTGCTAATTTTGTTTGTTTGTTTTTAACCATTTAGTCATGTCCGACTCTTGGTAACTTTATAGGCCACGTGATCTCCAGGTTATCCTGTTAATCAGAGCTTCTTTCAATTAGTGTATGCTCAACATTGCATCACATTTGATGTTATCAAGCCAGCCTGTTCTTTGCTTGCCATACTATTGTATATGCTCAAATAAATCAAGAAGCTTCTTCGATTCAGTTCATTCTCTCGGATGAGAAGTGAAATAGCAACAGCACTTAGACTGCTTTACAGTGCTTTACAGCCCTCTCTGAGTGGTTTACAGAGTCAGCATATTGCCTCCAACAGTTTGGATCCTCATTTTACCCACCTCGGAAGGATGGAAGGCTAAGTCCAACCTTGAACCTGGTGAGATTCAAACTGCCAAATTGCAGGCAGCTGGCAGTCAGCAGAAGTAGCCCGCAGTACTGCACTCTAACCACTACACTCATAATGTTGTAGCTCCTCCAGTTTTGAAACCTTCCTGAGATCTAAGGAAAGGGGGATCCTGCTAATAGTAGGGATGGTTGTGGTGGGAGTAGGGGGTTCAAATTTTCAGTCAGAGGGTGATAGCAAGATTGTATCCTTTGGGTAAGGACTTGAATTTAGAATTGATCATCCTTTCCCTCAAGGAAGAAACACAAGCATGATCAACAACATCTGTTTCATTTTTAACAGGCTGAGCACCTAGGGTCATGACTTGGTCTATCTGGTTAATTCAAAACAGTCCCTACTACACAAACAAAGTGCAAATCTGATACTAATGACACCCTAGATAGAATGGGAATATATATATATAAAAAATATCCAATTCTCCCTCAGGAATGCAACTTGTACCAAATGAATAATTAAGCCGAGCCGGAAAGAATATGAGATTTAAAATTCAGTCTGTCTCTTGATCATCACCCACCCAAATTAATTCCCTGAGGTAAATGGTACCAAAAATACACGGTGACTGGCAATTCTGAGATGAATTTTACTTTGAGGAAACACTCGGAGGTGATTCATGCACGGAATAGTTTTACTCAGGTAAACCCCAACGTTTGAATTTAAACGAGAAAATATAAGGTGGACTTCCCTAGAAATTTCATTCTTAGGCTTTTGAACTAGGAGAAAAAATAGTACTGCCAATCAAGAAAGAATAAAACATATTATTGTGGAGAAGCCAAGCCCTCTAATTATACATATATAGGTTGTACATTAGGGATGCGGTGGCTCAGTGGCTTGTTGATCAAAAGGTTGGCAGTTCAGCGGTTTGAATCACTAGTGCTGCATAACGGGTTGAGCTCCCGTTCCTTGTCCCAGCTTCTGCCAACCTAGCAGTTCGAAAGTAGGTAAAAAAATGCAAATAGAAAACTAGGGGCCACCTTTGGTGGGAAGGTAACAGTGTTCCGTGTGCCTTTGGCATTGAGTCATGCTGGCCACATGACCACAGAGACGGCTTCGGACAGCGCTGGCTCTTCGGCTTTGAAACGGAGATGCTGACCTTTTTCCCATTATAGTTTACCATATCAAGCTTTAGTGATGAATTTAATGGTTGCGAGTGCCTCCATTTGATCAATAAAGCAGATTCATTTAGTTGGTAAAATCACTGACTTCATAGACAGGTTGGGTTTTAGAACAGAATAGAATAGAATAGAATTTTATTGTGTGATTGGACACACAAGGAATTTGTCTTGGTGCATATGCTCTCAGTGTACATAAAAGAAAAGATACGTTCATCAAGGTACAACATTTACAACACAATTGATGGTCAATATATCAATATAAATCATAAGGATTGCCAGCAACAAGTTATAGTCATACAGTCATAAATGGAAAGAGATTGGTGATGGGAACTATGAAACGATTAATAGTAGTGCAGATTCAGTAAATAGTCTGACAGTGTTGAGGGAATTATTTGTTTAGCAGAGTGATGGCCTTCGGGAAAAAACTGTTCTTGTGTCTAGTTGTTTTTTTTTTGTGTTTTTTGTTTTTTTGTGTCTAGTTTTATTTTTCTTTCTCACAACAAAATGTCGCTCTTTTTAAACATTTTTCAGAGAAATGCCGGCAGATGCCACCTCACAATATTCTTTTAAGTGGTAGATAGAAAAGCTCATTCTACCAACCGGGTACAACCTTGAGATGCAGTGAATCCGTTAATTTTTGTTTGGTTTCCACAATTTAAATACAGGCAGACTGTTCTCTGGCAAAAGCAATATTTTTGCAACGTTACTTAGTTCAGAAAGTCAGACAAGCGAGCAAGCAGATAAACGTTTGTCCCAAAAGAATTCAGAATACTATTTACATCAACAAACATTCTGTTTCGTCAAAGTTTAGCATAACATGAAGCATTCACTCTGCCAAAATTCTGCCATTGGTCTTTAGGGACAAGATGAAGGTTAAAATATTTGGAACAATTGAACCTTAAAAGGTCACTAACTGTGCACTACATGGAGAAAGTTGCAAAACAGTTGCTTTTTTCCCCTTCTCGTGGTATAGATTCATGATTATGCTAAAAAAGTTGACTGGGGGAGGCTAGATTATAAGAAAGCATTTTCCATATTCACATAACGCATGGAACCTGTTTGGAACTACCGGTAGCCACGAGGAGATGGCCATTGGTTTGATTAGACTAAAAGGTAAAGGTAAAGGTTCCCCTCGCACATATGTGCTAGTCGTTCCTGACTCTAGGGGGCGGTGGTCATCTCAATTTCAAAGCTGAAGAGCCAGCGCTGTCCAAAGACGTCTCCGTGGTCATGTGGCCAGCATGATTAAATGCCAAAGGCACACGGAACGCTGTTACCTTCCCACCAAAGGTGGTCCCCATTTTTCTACTTGCATTTTTTACATGCTTATCGAACTGCTAGGTTTGGCAGAAGCTGGGACAAGTAACGGGAGCTCACCCCGTTATGTAGCACTAGGAATTCGAACCGCTGAACTGCCGACCTTTCTGATTGACAATCTCAGTGTCTTACCCACTGAGCTACCGCATCCTGAGAGAGACTGATAATTAGAGAGACAAATCTAACAAAGAAATGAGAAGATGCCTTCTTGGAGGTACCTCTTTTGGAAATAGCATGTTGGACTAAGTGGACTTTCCAGCCGAAAAAGAAGGATTGCTGAAGTTTCTGAAGGAACTTTGGGGACATGCAAGTTCCATATTGTCATGTTTCCCCCAGAAAGTCGTTAAAAAAAGACAACGCTGGCTTTTCTCCGTGCTTCTTTAGTCGCTTCACAGAAACATGACATTTGATCTCCAGGGAGGGTTCAGTAACCTGTGAAATTCAGTTTTCATTACAACAAACTCAATTGAAAAAGACAGTCTTACGACTTCCCTTTTTTTTTTGGGGGGGGGGGGGTGGTACAACACCCTTTCAATCGCTGCACAGTGAAGCTGAAAACCATGTTCCCATGTGGGCTGTGTTGTGGCCTGCCAGCGACCAGCAGAGCTGGCAGCAGATTCAGACAGTGAGGAGGTTGGGGCGGAACATGGACCAGTCCTGGAGTCTGGGGAAGGCTCTGATGAGGGTTCTGCGTCAAAGGCAGAGAGGGGGCCAGGGCCATCTGACAGTTATCAGCTACCTTCGGAGTCGGAGATAAGTGGGGCTGAAGAACAGCTGGAGCCTGTTCCCAATGTGTACATGCACAGAGCTGCCAGACTAAGGGAACAGCTAAAGAACAAGGGTCAACTTGGGAGTAAGGCCACAGGTGGATGATGAATGGCTCCTCCCAGAGGGAATAAAAGAGGAGTGAAAGGGGAGTAGAGTTTGCAGCAGACAATTAGTTCGCCTACTTAGTTTATGACTCTCCAAGACTCTTTCCCAAGTTTTGAAGATATCGGCCTGGAAGCTCTCCAAGCCAGGTAAGGTCTATGACTGTAAATTCTCCCTTGAAAGACTTTGCTGAAGTTGAATGAGAGGAATTCACTGTTCGTTTAATAAAAGCGGCTTTGTCAGGACCAGGATCCTGCTTCGTGCTTTTTGGGGGAGCCTAGGTCAGAACTTTCAGAAGCCAAAGGGAAAACAAAGCAAAGGGAAAACAAAGCAAGTTTTTACAACATCAGGGATTAAAGTCCTGATTCTATGGGATTTTTGTAGCATCCATAGGATCATGGGTCCACGGTCCACCAGGGCCATGGTGGCTCAGGCTGTAAGATAGCCTGTTATTAAAACACAGCTGCTTGCAATTACTGCAGGCTCGAATCCCACCAGGCCCAAGGTTGACTCAGCTTTCCATCCTTTATAAGGTAGGTAAAATGAGGACCCAGATTGTTGGGGGGGGGCAATAAGTTGACTTTGTAAATATACAAATAGAATGAGACTATTGCCTTACACACTGTAAGCCGCCCTGAGTTTTCGGAGAAGGGTGGGATATAAATACTGCTGACAGTTACCTCCCATTGTCCGATACGTCCAGTGCGCGCCCACAGGGAGGGTCTTCTTAGGATGCCGTCGGCTAGTCAATGTCGGCTGGCGGCCCCCAGGGGAAGGGTGTTCTCTGTGGGGGCCCCGGCTTTATGGAATGGCTGCCGGTGGTACTCCGTCTCCTCCCTGATCTCCGGACCTTTAAGCGCAAGCTCAAGACTTTCTTTTTTCACCAAGCGGGACTGGCCTGATTGATTTTAGTATGGGGATTTTAGTGGATTTTTTATAGGGTTTTACCTAGGTTTTAGTTTTGATAAATTTTAGTTAATATTTTAATGTTACAGCGATTGAATCAGTTTTTTAAATTTGATAGTGTATTTTAAATTTTTGGGGATTCTTGTCGTTTTATTGGCTGTACACCGCCCTGAGTCTTCGGAGAAGAGCGGTATAAAAATATGAATAAATAAATAAATAAAAATGTAAATTAAAAAAAAAATTGGCCATCGGTGCGTAATTAGGTCATGTGATCACCACAATCAAAGTCAGTGGGGAAGGTGGCAGGAATTTGTAAGTTGTGTGTGTGTGTTCATGTGACGTCTTGCTCAATGACCGCATGGCGTTTGTTTAACAATGGCAACTGGAACAGAGGAAGGGCCTTCTCTGGTGGGCTCCTACCCTCTGGAACGAACTTCCCCCTGGACTTCGACAACTTCCTGAACTTCGGACCTTCCGCCGCGAGCTGAAGACGTACCTATTTTTCCGCGTAGGACTGGCATAGAATTTTTAGATTTTATTATTGGGTTTTTAATTCTAATTGGGTTTTATGGTTTTAAACGTATCTTAATTTGGGGCCAAATTTGAATAAGTTTTTTAATTATTGTTTTACTTGTATTGTGTTTATTTATTGTTGTTTTACTTGGCTGTTAACTGCCCTGAGTCCTTCGAGAGAAGGGCAATATACAAATTAAATTATTATTATTATTTTTATTTTTATTATTATTATTATGAACTGCCATCATGTCAACGTGATCGTATGATTTTCGCTGTTGCTTAGCTACGGAGTTGCTGATCTCTGTTACAGCCCATTACAATTACAATACCCTATCTACATTGTTTTACGGGCGCTGCTTATAAATTAAAATATATGATTCAAAAGAAAATGAACAGGTAAGAATAGAAGAGAAAAAGAATGGACAGATTCGCATGCCAGGCAGTTCTTTTAACTGTCTCCATTGTCGATATGTGGGAAGTAATATGAAAAAAATAATAATAGATATAATATGTATGATTAGTAGCACCAGTAGCACAATTTATATACAATGTTTAGCAATCATGTGTCTTGTTTGTTTTGGACATAGGTGTGACACGTTCAGCTATGCACAGTAATTTTGTGTACAGGTAATCCTCAATTTACAACAGTTCACCGAAAAATGTGGCGTGACCGTTTTTTCAGCTTCCCTGTGATCAAAATTCAGGCATTCAGCAACTGACTCATATTTATGATGGTTGTAGCATCCCGGGGTCGCATGGTCCCCTTTTGCAACCTTCTGACAAGCAGAGTCCATGGGCAAGCCAGATTCGCTTAACAACCGTCTCACTAACTGAACCCCTGAAGTGATTCACTTAACAACCGTGGCAAGAAAGGTCATAAAACGGGCCAAAACTCACTTAACAAATGTGTCACTTAGCAACATATAGGTTGGGCTCACTTATGGTCATAAATCAAGGACTACTTGTAATAAGAAAACCAGAACACTATGTTCATCAAATCTTAAGTTGTTGTTTTTTTACATAAAGAATTACACTGTAATGGTTTGTTAACCATGATTTGGAATATAAGCTTGCTTAACACAGCCATAAGCCTAAGCCATAAATCATAATTTATAAACCAGCGGGGTTTCTCTGTGTACGTACCCTATATTTATGGGTACGGCTTCACGCAGAGCCCGCTTCTACCAGTGATGTTATAAATTCCTCCTGCTTCAGCACTGATTTTCCTCATTGTGAACAGGCAGTTAACACATTTCTGGCCCTAGTTATCAAAAATGACTAGTTTCTGGAGGAAGTGGATTTCCCCGAGACCGTTACGACTTTCCATCAAGCAGCAATTGCAAGAAAATAATCACAGTAATTGGAAATCCCTCTGCCACCAATTGTGGCCAAAGTTACGTTTTGACATTTTTTTTTGATCCCACTGCTTTTCGATGGATATGATTTATGGGTTCCCTTCTTGCAACGTTGTTAGCAGCTGCATGTTAAGCTGCGGAGACGTTAATTCAGAGCTCTAACTAAAAAAAAAAAAAAAAAGAGGAATGAAGGGAAGTCGCTAGGGCCAATCTTAGCATCCACTTTCATTTTTAAAACAGTTTCACTAGGGGGAGTAGCAGCCAATATTCCTCAATGAGAAAAAAAAGCTATATTTATTTATTTATTTATTTAAAAATAGCGTTTTCTTTCTCTCTCTTTCCTTCCCCCCCCAGAGGAAAGGGGGGGGGGAAATCAGATACATTTCTTTCAAGCTTTTCATTTTCATTCATCACCACTGGTAATTTAAGTACGGCTTCTGTCAAGCTCATGAGTAATACCGTAACTCGGTACCAATTGTACCAATTTATAACCAGACACAATCTCTGAACAAAGTGTGCCAAGAATGCAGGACTTTCAGCTGAGATGCATGCATGAACAGTGCCTAGGTTCAACTGCGGGAGATGTCACCTAGGTCTTTTCTGTTGTGTATCTCTGTGTAGTGCATGTGTGTGTAAATCTATACATTTCCACATGCACGTTCATGAAATTGATATGCTCGCTTCTGGCATGACCATCAGTGACTTTTTGAGGCTTATGGAAAGGTTGTTTAACAGATTAACAGAGTTGTAAAGGACCTTGAGGGTCATCTAATCCAACCCCCCCCCCCCACCCAAGCAGGAGACCCTACACCATTTCTGACAAATGGCAATCTAATCTTTTCTTGAAAGCCTCCAATGATAGATATCCCACAACTTCCGAAGGCAACTTCTGTTCCATGGGTTGATTGCTCTCACTGTCAGAAAATTTCTCCTTATTTCGAGGTTGAATCTCTTCCTTGATCAGTTTCCATCCATTATTCCTTGTTTGGCCTTTGGGTGCCTTGGAAAATAGCTTGACCCTCCCTCCTCTCCGGTGGTGGGATTCAGCCAGTTCTCACCACTTGGAGAACCGTTGTTAACTTTCTGAGCAGTTTGGTGAACTGGTTGTTGGAAAAAATCATTAAGGTAGAGACCCGGTTGTTAAACTATTTGAATCCCATCACTGCTCCTCTCTGTGGCAGCCCCTCAAATTTTGGAAGACTCCTATCATGTCTCCCCTGGTCCTTCTCGTCACTAGACTAGCCAGGCCCAGTTCCTGCAACCATTCATCGTATGTTATAGCCTCCAGTCTCCTAATCATCTTGGTTACTCTTCTCTGCACTCTTTCTAGAATCCCAACATCTTTTTTTATAGTGTGGTCATGAGCTGCTACCTGAACATCTTTAAACAAAAGATTCAAGGAATAACTTGGCTTGTATTGAGTAAAAATCCTGTGTCATGCAGTTTAAGCTCCTTTTTTTCCCGTCTTTTCATGTGGAGGTGTTTTTTTTTCCTCTTCCCTTTGAGATAGAGGAGCAGTCCCATCAACTCCAAGATAATAGGGTTTAAGGTTAGGTTGGAATCTGACCTACAAAGTCAGAAAGAAGTTTCTGATCTCAGAGGAAGGAATCTTATATTAGATTCCCAGAACCTGCTTCTGCAATTAGATCATAGAACCTAGAATGATAGGGTTGGAAAGAATCTTGGAAGTCTTTTTGTTCAACTGTTGCCCATGACAAGTGATCATATACCATTCCAGACAAATGGCTGTCCAGTCTCTTCTTGAAAACCTCCAGTGATGAAGCACCCACAACTCCAGGAGGAAAGTCGTTCCACTATCTCCTTCTTCCATGTATTAAGCCCTTATAACCTAATATTCGTGCACGCATTTATCTTGATTGAGATGCATGCCCTTAATCTTGATTTCATAGTTATAAATAGTATCACGTTGTGGAAATTATAGGCTATTTGACAGACCTTGCTCCCCATAAACCTACAAGTTACAAATTGACAATGGTTTTTTTTTTTTTTTAATATATGCGTTCAATTTGGGAGATTGATTTTGCGCGATAAACTGTTTTGACCAGAGGCGGGCTTCACATACTTTAGCAACCGGTTCTCCCAACACCAGAAATGTTAGCGCGCGCGGCGTCCGTGCATGTGGGCAGCATCACAAAACAAGGCAATTCTCACGCACTCATGCGTGTGGCATCAAAAACACAATGATATAGGACCGGATTGCGCCAAGGAGGATGTGGGGGGGGGGGGCGAGGTCGCCAATACCGGTTCGCTTGAACCGGTTCAAACCAGCTGAAGGGTTTTGACCCTTAGGAAATATTCTTGAATGAAGTTGTATGACCTGAGGTGTTTGCAGCATTGATCACTGGCTTCAAAATGGTGGAGGATGTGACCGGGTGTCCGAGACTCCATCCTTTATTAATTTTGATCACGGGATCACGAGAATGCTGCAACAATCACAAGATCACGCGTTGTCGTAACTTCGAGCGGACCCTGAATGAATGGTCCTAAGTCGAGGACTACCTGTAAAGCGACCAGCAGAGCTGGCAGCAGATTCAGACAGTGAGGAGGTTGGGGCGGAACATGGACCAGTCCTGGAGTCTGGGGAAGGCTCTGATGAGGGTTCTGCGTCAAAGGCAGAGAGGGGGCCAGGGCCATCTGACAGTTATCAGCTACCTTCGGAGTCGGAGATAAGTGGGGCTGAAGAACAGCTGGAGCCTGTTCCCGATGTGTACATGCACAGAGCTGCCAGACTAAGGGAACAGCTAAAGAACAAGGGTCAACTTGGGAGTAAGGCCACAGGTGGATGATGAATGGCTCCTCCCAGAGGGAATAAAAGAGGAGTGAAAGGGGAGTAGAGTTTGCAGCAGACAATTAGTTCGCCTACTTAGTTTATGACTCTCCAAGACTCTTTCCCAAGTTTTGAAGATATCGGCCTGGAAGCTCTCCAAGCCAGGTAAGGTCTGTGACTGTAAATTCTCCCTTGAAAGACTTTGCTGAAGTTGAATGAGAGGAATTCACTGTTCGTTTAATAAAAGCGGCTTTGTCAGGACCAGGATCCTGCTTCGTGCTTTTTGGGGGAGCCTAGGTCAGAACTTTCAGAAGCCAAAGGGAAAACAAAGCAAAGGGAAAACAAAGCAAGTTTTTACAACATCAGGGATTAAAGTCCTGATTCTATGGGATTTTTGTAGCATCCATAGGATCATGGGTCCACGGTCCACCAGGGCCGTGGTGGCTCAGGCTGTAAGATAGCCTGTTATTAAAACACAGCTGCTTGCAATTACTGCAGGCTCGAATCCCACCAGGCCCAAGGTTGACTCAGCCTTCCATCCTTTATAAGGTAGGTAAAATGAGGACCCAGATTGTTGGGGGGGGGCAATAAGTTGACTTTGTAAATATACAAATAGAATGAGACTATTGCCTTACACACTGTAAGCCGTCCTGAGTTTTTGGAGAAGGGCGGGATATAAATGCTGCTGACAGTTACCTTCCATTGTCCGATACGTCCAGTGCGCGCCCACAGGGAGGGTCTTCTTAGGGTGCCGTCGGCTAGTCAATGTCGGCTGGCGGGCGTTCTCTGTGGGGGCCCCGGCTTTATGGAATGAGCTGCCGGTGGGACTCCGTCTCCTCCCTGATCTCCGGACCTTTAAGCGCAAGCTCAAGACTTACTTTTTTCACCAAGTGGGGCTGGCCTGATTGATTTTAGTATGGGGATTTTAGTGGGTTTTTTATAGGGTTTTACCTAGGTTTTAGTTTTGATAAATTTTAGTTAATATTTTAATGTTACAGCGATTGAATCAGTTTTTTAAATTTGATAGTGTATTTTAAATTTTTGGGGATTCTTGTCGTTTTATTGGCTGTACACCGCCCTGAGTCTTCTGAGAAGGGCGGTATAAAAATATGAATAAATAAATAAATTAAAATGTAAATTAAAAAAAAGAAAATTTGGCCATCGGTGCGTAATTAGGTCATGTAATCACCACGATCAAAGTCAGTGGGGAAAGTGGAAGGAATTTGTAAGTTGTGTGTGTGTGTTCATGTGACGTCTTGCTCAATGACCGCATGGCGTTTGTTTAACAATGGCAACTGGAACAGAGGAAGGGCCTTCTCTGGGGGGGCTCCTACCCTCTGGAACGAACTTCCCCCTGGACTTCGACAACTTCCTGAACTTCGGACCTTCCGCCGCGAGCTGAAGACGTACCTATTTTTCCGCGTAGGACTGGCATAGAATTTTTAGATTTTATTATTGGGTTTTTAATTCTAATTGGGTTTTATGGTTTTAAACGTATCTTAATTTGGGGCCAAATTTGAATAAGTTTTTTAATTATTGTTTTACTTGTATTGTGTTTATTTATTGTTGTTTTACTTGGCTGTTAACTGCCCTGAGTCCTTCGGGAGAAGGGCAATATACAAATTAAATTATTATTATTATTGTTATTATTATTATTATTATTATGAACTGCCATCATGTCAACGTGATCGTATGATTTTCGCTGTTGCTTAACTACGGAGTTGCTGATCTCTGTTACAGCCCATTACAATTACAATACCCTATCTACATTGTTTTACGGGCGCTGCTTATAAATTAAAATATATGATTCAAAAGAAAATGAACAGGTAAGAATAGAAGAGAAAAAGAATGGACAGATTCGCATGCCAGGCAGTTCTTTTAACTGTCTCCATTGTCGATACGTGGGAAGTAATATGAAAAAAATAATAATAGATATAATATGTATGATTAGTAGCACCAGTAGCACAATTTATATACAATGTTTAGCAATCATGTGTCTTGTTTGTTTTGGACATAGGTGTGACATGTTCAGCTATGCACAGTAATTTTGTATACAGGTAATCCTCAATTTACAACAGTTCACCGAAAAATGTGGCGTGACCGTTTTTTCAGCTTCCCTGTGATCAAAATTCAGGCATTCAGCAACTGACTCATATTTATGATGGTTGTAGCATCCCGGGGTCGCATGGTCCCCTTTTGCAACCTTCTGACAAGCAGAGTCCATGGGCAAGCCAGATTCGCTTAACAACCGTCTCACTAACTGAACCCCTGAAGTGATTCACTTAACAACCGTGGCAAGAAAGGTCATAAAACGGGCCAAAACTCACTTAACAAATGTGTCACTTAGCAACATATAGGTTGGGCTCACTTATGGTCATAAATCAAGGACTACTTGTAATAAGAAAAGCAGAACACTATGTTCATCAAATCTTAAGTTGTTGTTTTTTTACATAAAGAATTACACTGTAATGGTTTGTTAACCATGATTTGGAATATAAGCTTGCTTAACACAGCCATAAGCCTAAGCCATAAATCATAATTTATAAACCAGCGGGGTTTCTCTGTGTACGTACCCTATATTTATGGTTTGCAAAAATCGGCTTCACGCAGAGCCCGCTTCCACCAGTGATGTTATAAATTCCTCCTGCTTCAGCACTGATTTTCCTCATTGTGAACAGGCAGTTAACACATTTCTGGCCCTAGTTATCAAAAATGACTAGTTTCTGGAGGAAGTGGATTTCCCCGAGACCGTTACGACTTTCCATCAAGCAGCAATTGCAAGAAAATAATCACAGTAATTGGAAATCCCTCTGCCACCAATTGTGGCCAAAGTTACGTTTTGACATTTTTTTTTGATCCCACTGCTTTTCGATGGATATGATTTATGGGTTCCCTTCTTGCAATGTTGTTAGCAGCTGCATGTTAAGCTGCGGAGACGTTAATTCAGAGCTCTAACAAAAAAAACAAAAAAAAAAGAGGAATGAAGGGAAGTCGCTAGGGCCAATCTTAGCATCCACTTTCATTTTTAAAACAGTTTCACTAGGGGGAGTAGCAGCCAATATTCCTCAATGAGAAAAAAAAGCTATATTTATTTATTTATTTATTTAAAAATAGCGTTTTCTTTCTCTCTCTTTCCTCCCCCCCACCCCCCCCCCCAGAGGAAAGGGGGGGGAAAATCAGATACATTTCTTTCAAGCTTTTCATTTTCATTCATCACCACTGGTAATTTAAGTACGGCTTCTGTCAAGCTCATGAGTAATACCGTAACTCGGTACCAATTGTACCAATTTATAACCAGACACAATCTCTGAACAAAGTGTGCCAAGAATGCAGGACTTTCAGCTGAGATGCATGCATGAACAGTGCCTAGGTTCAACTGCGGGAGATGTCACCTAGGTCTTTTCTGTTGTGTATCTCTGTGTAGTGCATGTGTGTGTAAATCTATACATTTCCACATGCACGTTCATGAAATTGATATGCTCACTTCTGGCATGACCATCAGTGACTTTTTGAGGCTTATGGAAAGGTTGTTTAACAGATTAACAGAGTTGTAAAGGACCTTGAGGGTCATCTAATCCAACCCCCCCCCACCCAAGCAGGAGACCCTACACCATTTCTGACAAATGGCAATCTAATCTTTTCTTGAAAGCCTCCAATGATAGATATCCCACAACTTCCGAAGGCAACTTCTGTTCCATGGGTTGATTGCTCTCACTGTCAGAAAATTTCTCCTTATTTCGAGGTTGAATCTCTTCCTTGATCAGTTTCCATCCATTATTCCTTGTTTGGCCTTTGGGTGCCTTGGAAAATAGCTTGACCCCTCCCTCCTCTCCGGTGGTGGGATTCAGCCAGTTCTCACCACTTCGGGAGAACCGGTTGTTAACTTTCTGAGCAGTTTGGTGAACTGGTTGTTGGAAAAAATCATTAAGGTAGAGACCCGGTTGTTAAACTATTTGAATCCCATCACTGCTCCTCTCTGTGGCAGCCCCTCAAATTTTGGAAGACTCCTATCATGTCTCCCCTGGTCCTTCTCGTCACTAGACTAGCCAGGCCCAGTTCCTGCAACCATTCATCGTATGTTATAGCCTCCAGTCTCCTAATCATCTTGGTTACTCTTCTCTGCACTCTTTCTAGAATCCCAACATCTTTTTTTATAGTGTGGTCATGAGCTGCTACCTGAACATCTTTAAACAAAAGATTCAAGGAATAACTTGGCTTGTATTGAGTAAAAATCCTGTGTCATGCAGTTTAAGCTCCTTTTTTTCCCGTCTTTTCATGTGGAGGTGTTTTTTTTTTCTCTTCCCTTTGAGATAGAGGAGCAGTCCCATCAACTCCAAGATAATAGGGTTTAAGGTTAGGTTGGAATCTGACCTACAAAGTCAGAAAGAAGTTTCTGATCTCAGAGGAAGGAATCTTATATTAGATTCCCAGAACCTGCTTCTGCAATTAGATCATAGAACCTAGAATGATAGGGTTGGAAAGAATCTTGGAAGTCTTTTTGTTCAACTGTTGCCCATGACAAGTGATCATATACCATTCCAGACAAATGGCTGTCCAGTCTCTTCTTGAAAACCTCCAGTGATGAAGCACCCACAACTCCAGGAGGAAAGTCGTTCCACTAACTAATTTTTCCCACTTTAGAGAAAAATTATCCTTAGTTCTAAATTGGATCACTCTTTAATGACCTTCCATTCATTATCTCCTGTCCTGCCCTCGGGTTGTTTGGAGAATAGGTTGATCCTCCTCTTCTCTGTGACAATCCATCAAATATTGGTAAACTGCTCTCATATCACCTTAGTTCTTCTCTTTATTAAGGATATGGTGAGGTTAGAGCCAGACAAACCATTGTTTACTGAACCAGATTGTCAGGGTTCTGATGGATGTCCTAATTAAATCATGAGCCTCAAGCCAAGCTTCAAAAGAAATCCAGTTATTTATTAGGAGCTTCATGTCGGCACCTTCCAAGTGAAGCCAACTCTGACCCCACATAATTTACGGCCCAATCTTGACCCTGTTTCGCCCCCCCCCCAGGGTGTGTCATCAGTCACATTTGCCAACAGAGCAACTTTGCGGGTTGTAGAAATCACTCCCCTCAGGCTGCTGTGGGTAACCTTGGAAGATAGCCTTGAGAGAGATATGTCTAGAATACGCTTTTGTTTTTGGCTGCTGTGTTGCTTTTCCGGTTTCCCATCCCCCTTGCCCATGGCAACTCGATAGCAAGCCAGGGATGCTTTGTGAGTTGACACGGATATTGTTAATCAAGAACCAGATTTTTGGTGGTTGTTGTTTTTTAATCGTTATAATCTGCCCAGAAACTTGTGTTTCATAAGATCGACAGCAACATAAATCAGATAAATAACAGCTAGCCAATCTGTTTTCTTGTCCTAGCAGTGCAGCAAAAACAAAAGAGATGCTGGAAGTACATCTGCTGAATGAAGAAGAAATTGACAAAACTCTGCCTTAGTTTTCTTCTTCTTCTTCTTCTTCTTCTTCTTCTTCTTCTTCTTCTTCTTCTTCTTCTTCTTCTTCTTCTTCTTCTTCTTCTTCTTCTTCTTCTTCTCCTCCTCCTCCTCCTCCTCCTCCTCCTCCTCCTCCTCCTCCTCCTCCTCCTCCTCCTCCTCCTCCTCCTCCTCCTCCTCCTCCTCCTCCTTCAAATGGAATTCATTCTAGTAGGTTTAATCATCCTCGCATCAGTGGTTTTCTTTCTATGTTTCATATTTTGGAAAGAGAAATGAATTTATTATTTGAGGGACAGATGTTAGGGCCGGGGCACTTGTCATCATCATAATAAGCTCAGTCCCACTCTCTCGAATCTGTTTCCCTGTGGTACCAGGGAAAATAACTTCGCTGTCAGATTTATTCTCTGATGTCCATGGATGTCAAGATATTGAGTATCTGGATTGGCCAGAAATCTGTACCTTGGCTTTGATTCCTTGATTTGTGCATATTTCTGGGCCATCTGTAACTTTTGACTTCTTGGATGAAAATGTCACCAGATGGACACCTGCGAAACCTATGAGATCCTGCAGAAAGAATTATGTAGGAGTACCACAGTAAATGAAGAATGTCTGGTCATTGACCATGATGAAAGGATTTTGATTTGGCTTGATTAGCAATGATAGATGATATAAGGAACTTCTCCTATCCTCCCTAAAGCCAACATTTTGCATCAAGAATCTCACACATGGAAATGTTTGTTTTTTTAAAAAAAAAGATTGTGCAGAAGGACTGAGATAGGCACATCACACATATATACTCTTACATATGGAGTCATGTTAAGTGGATGTCATTTCAAAATCAGGCTATTTTGAAATGAAGCAGCCTAGGAATTTGACATTTTATTGCTGATAAATCTGCACAGATAAATTCCATCAGAAATCTCCCTCTCCCTCTTTTTTTCCTCTTTCAGTCAAAAGACCCATTATCTCAGCCTATTACATATCCCATTGTGAATATAGTCTAAACTTCCCTAGCTCTGTTAGAAATGTTCTGGTATATTTCCATTTTCCTTCACAACTGTCGGCTGGTCTTATATACTTTTGGGCAGGGACATGCACATAAAGCATTTCATAGAGGCAGAAATATTGGCTAAAAAATTCAAATTTGGATAAGCTGGCATGTGGTGGGATATGGGCTACATACCATATATTTTTTTCACGACATCCGGGCATTAAGCAACTTCAAATCTCAACCAACAAATGTTCTGTCTTGCATATTGGCAAAAAAAAATATATCCAAACATAAAATACAAATTAAATGGACATGACCTTATAGATGATCCTCACTCTATCAAGAATCTTGGAGTACTCATTTCTAAAGATCTAAGTGTCAGAGCCCACTGTAACAACATTGCGAAAAAGGCACTAAGAGTTGTTAACCTAATCTTGCGTAGCTTCTTCTCTGGTAATATTGTACTATTAACTAGAGCATACAAAACATTTGCTAGACCAATCCTTGAATACAACTCATCTGTCTGGAACCCACACTGCATATCAGACATAAATACAATTGAGAGAGTCCAGAGACATTTCATGAGAAGAGTCCTCCACTCCTCTGCTCGCATTATAGTACCTTATGCCACCAAACTCCAAATTTTGAGCTTAGACAATTTAGAACTACACCACCTTCGGTCTGACCTAAGCATAGTACATAAAATTATCTACCACAATGTCTTACATGTCAATGACTACTTCAGCTTCAACCACAATAATACATGAGCAAATAATAGATACAAACTCAACCGGTCCAAACTCGATTGCAGAAAATATGACTCCAGCAACAGAGTGGTCAATGCCTGGAATGCATTACCTGACTCTGTAGCTTCTTCCCCAAACACTCAAAACTTTAAGCTTAAACTGTCTACTGTTGACCTCACCCCATTCCTAAGAGGTCTGTAACGGCCGTTCATAAGTGCACCTGCATGCTCCCTGTCCTAATATTCCTTTTTTTTACTTACTCTTTTCATGTATCCAAATTATGTTTATACTTTTACCTATTATCTTATATATGATTGACAAATAAATAAAATAAAATAAAACAAAACACTAGATATTGGCAGAAATATAGCTAGTCCTTATCTTAGGTACAATGAGGTTTATGACCTTAAGTTATGGGCTCTTGGGGACAAAGGTGACAGCTTCCTGACTGGTTCCTCTGAGCTATATATAGATAGATAGATGATACAACAGTGATTGGTCTCATTCAAGACAACGATGAACCTGCATACAGACAGGTGGTTGAACAATTAGCCTTGAGGTGCAAGCAGAACAATCTTGAACTAAATACACTCAAAACTGAAGAAATGGTGGTGGATTTTAGAAGAAAACCTCCTATACTACCATCTCTTACAATACTAGACAACACAGTATCAGCAATAGAGTCCTTCAAGTTTCTAGGTTCTACCATATCTCGAGACTTAAAATGGACACCTAACATCAAAAACATCATCCAAAAAGCTCAGCAAAGAATGTTCCTTCTGCACCAACTCAGGAAGCTCAAACTGCCCAAAGAGCTGCTGATCTAGTTCTACAGAGGAATTATTGAGTCTGTCATCTGCACCTCCAGAACTGTCTGGTTTGGCTCTACAACCAAACAAGACAAACACTGACTTCAAGGGATAATTAGAACTGCAAAAAACAAAACAAAAAAAACCACACCAATTGTTACCGACCGGCCTTCCATTCCATTTTGACTGCACGAGTCAAAAAGAGGGCTGTGAAAATATCTACAGACCCCGCACATCGTGGATATAAATTGTTTCAACTTCTACCCTCAAAAAGATGCTATAGGGCACTGCACACCAAAACAACTAGACACAAGGACAGTTTTTCCTGAATGCCGTCACTCGGCTTAACAACTAATTCCCTCAACACTGTCAAATAATTCCCTAAGACTGTATTACTATTATTATTCTCTTCCTTACTAGTATCTATCTCTTCCCACTTATTACTATAACCATGTTGCTTGTATCTTTCCATTTATATTGTTTTTATTTGTTTCCTAGTACAATTTGATAGCTTATTAGTAACCTTGACTATCACTAAGTGTTGCATCTTTTTATTCTTGATGAATGTATTTTATTCTCCTTATGTACACTGAGAGCATATGCACCTAAGACAAATTCCTTGTGTGTCCAATCACACTTGGCCAATAAAGAATTCTATTCTATTCTATTCTATTCTATTCTATTCTATTCTATTCTATTCTATTCTATTCTATTCTATTCTATTCTATTCCTATCATTAAGTGTTGTACTTTATGATTCTTGATAAAGGTATCTTTTCTTTTATGTACTGTACTCTGAGAGCCTATGCACCAAGACAAATTCCTTGTGTGTCCAATCACACTTGGCCAATAAAGAATTCTATTCTATTCTATTCTATTCTATTCTATTCTATTCTATTCTGTTCTGTTCTGTTCTGTTCTGTTCTGTTCTGTTCTGTTCTATTCTATTCTATTCTATTCTATTCTATTCTTATATTGTGCATTAAACTAACTTAGCCAGCCCGCTGCCTGAAGAGTAGTAAAAGACCACTTCTTAAGACAACGGTGTCCAATCTTAGCAATTTTAAGACTTGTGGACTTCAATTCTTAGAATCCCTGAGCTATAAAGATGCTGGCAGGGGAATTCTGAGAGTTGAAGCCCACAAGTCTTAAAAGTTGCCAAGATTGGACACGCTTGCCCTAAGGATTAACGTAAGTTTTAATGCCTCTTCAGTTGGCTTTCCAAATCCCTGAAGATTAACACAACACAAGGAAGGAAGATTCACAAAGAGATTCAGGAATCAGCTTTAATCCTAGGGAAGCAAAAAATATGGAGGCCAAACCTTGAGAAGTGAATTACAAAAATCCCAGTCCCCGTGGGCCTCTGAGAATGGGTGGGATGTCTTTTTTGTCGATTGTATAACTTAAGGGCTAACAGCTCTTTCCTCAGTAAGATGGAAAGGACCATATCGGCTCTTTAATGGTCACACTTTAAAAATACTCTCTTTTCTTTCCCAGCCTCTGAGAGTTCTTCTGTATTAGTATGGTTTAAATAGGCTGAATGGAGAGAAGAATTGATTTTTTTCCCCCCTTTCCTCAGGTAGCAAACTATCTTGGGCCAATTCTAAGCAGCAAGTACAAGTCTCTTGGGTCAGCCCATCAAGGAATGGAGATAATAAGGAGATAAGGTCCCAAAGTAATAAAAAGAACAAAGGCTAAATTGTCTGCTCTCCATGAAGTCAGAACCCAACTCAATAGTTTGGAGAAGTCTAGAAAATCAAGGAAACCTTACAGCTGGATTCACAAAGCACGCCATATCATGGTTTGCTTAATTCTGATTTATGGCTAGGTCACAGTTGGCTGGGTTCAGAGTCCACATTAAACCATACAGATGCAGGTTAACAGAGTTGGAAGGGACCTTGTAGGTCATCTAGTCCAATTGCCTACCCAGCAGACCCTACACCATTTTTGGACAGATGGCAATCCAATCTCTTCTTGAAAGCTTCCAGTGATGAAGCTCCCACAACTTCTGAAGGCAACTTCTGTTCCATTGGTTGATGGTTCTCACTGTCAGAAAATATCTCCTTATTTCCAGGTTAATCCCTCCTTGTTCAGTTTTCATCCATTATTTCTTGTCTGCCCTTCGGGTGCTTTGGAAAATAGCTTGACCCCTCCCTCCTCTCTGTGGCAGCCCCTCAAATATTGGAAGACTGCTATCCTGTTTCCCCTGGTCCTTCTCTTCACTAGACTAGCCAGGCCCAGTTCCTCCAACCGTTCTTGATATATTTCATTCTCCAGTCCCCTAATCATCTTGGTTGTTCTTCTCTACACCCTTCCTAAAGTCTCAACATCTTTTTTATTAGAGCGGTGACCAAAACTGGATGCAGCAACGTCCATAAACCATGGTTGATAAACTCTAAGTGGCTGGCTTCTCGTAATAAAGCCGAGCCAAATGATGGAGCTACATTGTAGTCTGTGTGCGAATCCAGATACTATGTGTGAATCCAGCTACCTTGTGAATGGAGCACCGTAATTGTGAAGTTCATAAATCCAGATCCAGCCTTTGGGATTCCTGGAAGCTCCATCAATGAATGAGAGACTGAGAACATACTGCAGGTTGCTATGAATTATATAAAGGCATTCACATCAAGGGATTTGACATTGTAATAAACCACAGAACAGAGCTTAAGTGCTTTATTATGCCACTTGGAACCCTCACAGTGTACTTATAGCTTTGTTCGCATCAGTCCACATTTTTAATTTATGTTAACACAAGGAAACAGTTGAAATCCTCTTGGTTATTTTGCAGCTCTTTTGCTCAGGCATCTGTTTTCTGTTTTCTATCCATTTCTTCCCAGCTACTGGAGCTATACCCAGCCAGAAAATACGTCTACCTACAGGAGCTTTGGGCTGATAATTTGAGAGATTGCCTACACAACAAAAATACACACACACATACACACAAGGGAGGAGGGGACGTTTCTCCTGAACGCTGCTTAAAAAGTGGCATGTGTTTGCCAAACCAGGAAATTATTCTTTTCTTACATCAGGTTCATATTTCTTGAGAGCCCAGTGAGCTGACCCATGTCTCAAAGAACATGAATATTTTATTAATTCAAAAGGAGGAACCACTGCAAATGAAATTTACATTTTCCGGGCATGTTTATTGGCCATGATTAAGCGGGTGCCTACCTTGTACATATTCAGTTCTTGATGACTAAATGCAAAAGTCATATAATCGCCAGTCACAGAAAATATCTAAATTGTGAAAGCAGGACAAAAAAACCCCAAAACCCGAACAGTGCATATATCAGAAATGCATCATTCATATTATAGTCAGATCTGCGTATGAAGCTTCGAAGACTTTTCGAACTATTAAAAATCCCCATCGCTCATTGATCACTTTTTATTCCAAACATTTAGTGCTGGAGTAATAAACAGTTCATTAATCACCAATCATGGATTGCATTAATAACCTAAGTTTTTGGTTGAATTGTTAAATTGGGTATTAATGCTCTCAGAATTTAAACTACCCGTGAAAGATGTGGATATACTACAGGAACTCTCTGCTCTCCAAATCAGGGTTTTGGGGTTTTTTTTCCTATTCATACCCCACGCTATTTCATGCTTTCTAAAGTGCTGTTTAGAGGAGGAGGAATCTAAGAAGGTCTATTAAAAGATGGAAGATCTATCTTTCATAAGATATTAAAATAAACATCAAATCATTTTTTTAAAAATTTTTTTAAAGGATTCAGTGGCTCAGTGACTAAGACGCTGAGCTTGTCGATCAGAAGATCGGCAATTTCGCCGGTTCGAATCGAATCCCTAGCGCCGCATAACGGGGTGAGCTCCCGTTACTTGTCCCAGCTTCTGCCAACCTAGCAATTCGAAAGCACGTTAAAAAAATGCAAGTAGAAAAATAGGGACCACCTTTGGTGGGAAGGTAACAGCGTTTCGTGCACTTTTGGCACTTAATCATGCCGGCCACATGACCACGGAGACGTCTTCGGACAGCGCTGGCTCTTCGGCTTAGAAATGGAGATGAGCACATATGTGTGAAGGGAACCTTTACCTTTTAAATAAAAATAAAATGTAATTTTGGATTATTAATGCAGCACCCTATAATGTAGGTTGCTAGCTTGAACAGAGAGCTTGTTCAAACAACACACACACACACACACACACACACACACACACACACACACCTTAACTTCGCATTTCTTGTGCAGCTGCTAAACCAGTAATCCTAGCAGAAAGAGAGGGTTGAAACAACAAAACAATCTTGAATTCATATTTGGGTGAACCACTATGGGGCAGTCAAAACAAGACGTTCATAGAAAGCAGAGAAAAGATTTTTATTTTTTTTCAGCAGCTTGTAGATTAGGGAGGAAAGAACGGGTCTGCCTGACTACGGCCAAGATTTGTTTGTTTGTTTGTTGATTGTTCCCAGCCAAAGATTGTGGCCCAATAACCATTATTTAGAGCATTAAGAGCAGAGTTTATTTTCTCCCAAATACATAAAGCCATCGCAGGGAGGGAGAGAGAGAGAGAGAGAGGGAAAAAAGAATCGTTCGATTTTGCAGTCACAAAATGCTCTGTGGAAATAAAGGAATCTCTGAACAAATTACATTTCATTTCAGCAATCTGCTTGTTGGAGCTTGGACTTATTTCTTGCCACAAATGTGTTCTTTCTCAATGTGGATTTGGAATTTGTCACACACACACCCTTTGGTCATTTGCAGTAAAAAAGGTAAAGGTTCCCCTCGCACATACGTGCTAGTCGTTCCTGACTCTAGGGGGCGGCTCTCATCTCCGTTTCAAAGCCCAAGAGCCGCTGTCCGAAGACCTCTCTGTGGTCATGTGGCCGGCATGACTAAACGCCAAAGGCGCACGGAATGCTGTTACCTTCCCATCAAAGGTGGTCCCTATTTTTCTACTTGCATTTTTTATGTGCTTTCGAACTGCTAGATTGGCAGAAGCTGGGGCAAGTCACGGGAGCTCACCCCGTTACACAGCAGCACTAGGGATTCGAACTGCTGAACTGCCGACCTTTCGATTGACAAGCTCAGCGTCTTACCCACTAAGTCACCGCGTCATTTGCAACCAGCATTATATTACCAGGAGACACCCTTATTTAAACATTGCTCCATTATTATGAAATTACTAAACATTAAACATTATAATTATTATATACTTTATTCATTAAACACGAAACTCAGTTAACTGAACATTAAAAAATATGACTGACTGCAGGGGTGGGTTCTACTCACCTCCGCTACTGGTTTGCAACAGGACCATATACTCAGAAGCTTCTGCGCATGCGCAGATTATTAATGGTGACGTCTGGGTGGGTAGACGGAGCTTCCCGCCGCCGTTACTACCGGTTTGCGAGAACAGGACCGAACCAGGAGCAACCCACCACTGATTGACTGATACTAATGGTTGATATGGGTTGCTGCCAGCATCCTAGGTATCAACCGAGTACCTTCTTCAAATATTTGATGTTCCGAGTAGCGCAGTCTTTTGCAATTCCGTTGGTGTTATTGCAACAAGCTGCAATTTCTTGTTGTGTTTTGTAAAATTCTTGGACATATTATTATTGGATATTCTTGGATATTATTATTGTGTTTTTTTTAATTTGAATTTATATCCCGCCCTTCTCCGAAGACTCAGGGCAGCTTACACTACGTCAAGCAATAGTCTTCATCCATTTGTATATTATATACAAAGTCAGCTTATTGCCCCCAACAATCTGGGTCCTCATTTTACCTACCTTATAAAGGATGGAAGGCTGAGTCAACCTTGGGCCTGGTGGGGCTTGAACCTGCAGTAATTGCAAGCAGCTGCTGTTAATAACAGACTGTCTTACCAGTCTGAGCCACAGAGGCCCTTTATTATCTTTTATTCATTAAACATGAAACTCAGTCAACTGAACATTTAAAATGTATCACAAATTTATTATTATTACTATTCTTGTTGTTGTTGTTGTTGTTGTTGTTGTTGTTGTTGTTGTTGTTGTTGTTATTATTATTATTATTATTATTATTATTATTATTATTATTATTATTATTATTATTATCTCTTTTATCCATTAAACATGAAACTCAATCAACTGGACATTTAAAAATGTGTCACAAATACCATTGACTGGTGCTAATGGTTAATACGGGTTGCTGCCAGCGTCCTAGGTATCAACCAAGTATCTTTTTAAAATATACGATGTTCCGAGTAACGCAGTTTTTTGCAGTTCTGGTGGTGTTATTGCAGGAAGCTGCAATTTCTTGAAGTGTTTTGTAAAATTCTTGGACATGGTACCAAGTACCCCAATGACAATGGGTATTACTGTTGTTGTTGTTGTTATTGTTGATCTTTTACTTAGATCTGTGTTCTGCTTTTCTCTTTTTTTTTCTCCTCGAAATAATTATTGTGAAATAATTATTTATTTTTAAAAGATCTAAGGTCTTTCCAGTTGAAAGACCTTGATTGAAAATTCTTTTTGGGTTCATTGCAGTGGTGAAATACAAATTTTTTTACTATTGGTTTTGTGGGCGGGGCTTGGTGGGCATGGCAGGGGAAGGATACTGCAAAATCTCCATTCCCACCCCACTCCAGGGGAAGGATACTGCAAAATCTCCATTCCCTCCCCACTCTGTGGCCAGTCAGAGGTGGTATTTGCCGATTCTCCAAACTACTCAAAATTTCTGCTACTGGTTCTCTGAACTGCTCAAAATTTCCGCTACCGTTTCTCCAGAACCTGTCAGAACCTGCTGGATTTCACCCCTGGCTCATTGTATATCTTTTTCACAAAGTTGAGCCTCTCTAGTTAGTCCTATTTCCTGTTCTAACACAGCTCCATGAGGAGATTTCACTCCAGCCATCTTCTGAGAATTGGTTTATGCGGTTTTCTTGAATACTGCTGAGGGCTGGACTAAATCAACTTTATGATCCTTTCTAACTCTTCACTTCCAGCAATTCTAGGTATCCATCTATCTTGTGGAAAAAGGAATCCAAAAACAACACTAGTAGCCACATTCTGTTGACATATTTCGCCTTCTGTTAATTTTCATTCCCCTTGGCAGGAACATACACAAACCATACTTCCCAAATTCAGATTTCCAAAATGTGCATGCAATTAAATATTGCTATAAAGGCAGTGGCTATAATTAGCCCATAATAATAATTGCACTTATGTTGCACTCTTAATTCAAGGATTTCTTAACAACAAATGTTAATTGAATTTTAACAACACCCTTGGGATGGAGAGGAAGGGAAGCCACCCATTTAATATACAGACAGATAAACAGACTTTGAGAACAATTCCCAGGATTTAACATGAAGGATATCTAGCTTCTATATACCTTTTAAGGGAAGCATAACATCAGGATGTTTTGGTATCCTTGCAAACAGCAATCTATATATCTGTCTGTCTGTCTCTCTTCTATGCTTAAAACATGCGTGCTAAACATAATTAATTGAGATAGACAACAACACAATACCTTATGTCACCAGACTTGAAATCCTGGCTTTAGAAAACTTAGAATTCCGCCGCCTTTGACATGACCTGAGTTTAACTCACAGAATCATCTGTTACAAGGTCCTTCCTGTTAAAGACTACTTCAGCTTCAATCACAACAATACAAGAGCAAACAATAGATTTAAACTTAATATTAACCACTTCAAACTTGATTGCAGAAAATATGACTTCTTTAACAGAGTTATTAATACTTGGAAGGCACTACCTGACTCTGTGGTCTCTTCCCAAAAATCCCCAAAGCTTCAACCAAAAACTGTCTACTATTGACCTCACCCCATTCCTAAGAGGTCTGTAAGGGGCGTGCATACGAACACAAGCGTGCCTACCGTTCCTGTCCTATTGTCTCCTTTCATTATATCTAATTAATATAGTTATTACATACTTATGCTTATATATATGCTTATATATTATATAGTTATTTTCATGCTTATGCTTATATATACTGTTGTGACAAAACAAACAAACAAACAAACAAACAAACACTGGATTCAGAAAGATCAGATGCAAATAATCAGTTAGTTGGGGTGTCAAACTTGATTTCATCAAGGGCTGCATCAGGGTTGTGTTTGACCTTAGGGGGCTGGGGTGGGTGTGGCCAGGATGGGCGTGGCCATCTTAATGTCACTCGTATCAGGGGTGCCTGTGGCAGCCAATGAAAATAGGCTCCCAGACTGTTTTTGGGGCCGTTTTCCAGGTCATTTTTGGGGCCGTTTTCAGGCCATTGTCTGGACCATTTTTTTGGACCAAAAAACTTTCTGAAAAAGCCCCCAAAATGGCCCAAAAAACAGCCTGGAAATGCCCCCAAAACAGGCCATTTTCTGGGCTTCCGGCACTTCGGCGTGCACATGCGCTTTCATGCACACGCATTCCAATTTGGGCACTCAGTGCTGAAAAGGTTTACCATCACTGCCCTATACCATTTCTGACAGACGGCCGTCCAGTCTCTTCTTGAAAGCTTCCAGTGATGAACCCTGTTGCTATCTTAAGAACTGCAGCGATTCACTCTAGCAAGGAAGGTTGCAAAATGGAACAAAATCCGCTCAAGACCTTTTCTCCGGAAAAGAAATTTCGGGCTCAGTTGTCGTCGTAAGTAGACTATTTATAATTTTGGAACCTGCAAGCAAGACATGACAATCGTATCCCTTCTCTCGCTGATTTCTCTCCGATTCCCTCAAAAAATCAGACTGTCAGTTTTGGAAGGCAATCTTCTTTTTGCTTCTTAACTGCCACATATTTTAGCTGGGGAAGTTGGGAGGGGGTTGCTGTTGGAGCGGTAGAAAGTTAGTCATAACAACATTTCGTATTCAAGGACTTTTGCCTGCATCTGATGTAGACTGCCTGAAGATTGTATCCAGTTGAGTGTGAAGAGTTGATTGGACAATGTGATGAACTTGTGAGTGTGGGGCAGGGCTGTCAACTGTCAACTGGGTGTAGAAAACCTGGAAGCTTTCAGTTTCGGGTTTTCCCAGCTCTGCCAACATGACATCGTTCTCAAACATTTGCAACCTTGTCCTAGTTTGTCTTGCTTACGATTGCAGGTAATACACTCGAGATAGCAGGAGCTGCAGGTGCTAAAACACCTGCTGCAAGTACAACTGCTATTTTTCCATTTTATTTAATGCATGTGTGTGTTCAAGCAAATGCAAATTAAATTAGAAACAGAATCCACCGTTAGTTACACAGTCTTATTTTAAGAATAAGATAACCAGAGACAGTTCATAATTGCAGCTAGTAATTTTTTTAAAAAAAAAGTCAGAACAGTATTTAATTAGATGAGACAAGATGATGGGTTTATACTTTTTTTCTCAACCCAACTGTGTTAGGTTTACACCATTGCTACTATCAGGGACAAAGTACTTCATTCCTCTTCCTTCTAGAACTGATGATGTTACCTAGTTTGGTAATGAAATGTCTGCAAGAAAACCACCAAGCTCAGAGAGCACCAAGGACCTCATAGTTGTCCTCCTTCTCTCTCTCTCTCTCTCTCTCTCCTTCCTCCTCCTCCTCCTCTTCTTCCTCCACCTCCTCCTCCTCCCCTCCTCCCCTCCCTCCCTCTCTCGCAGCACTGATGATGTTACCTAGTTTGGGTCATGAAACGTCTGCAAGAAAACCACCAAGCTCAGAGAGCACCAAGGATAGTTGTCCTCCACCTTCTCCTTCTTCCTTTCTCCTCCCTCACTCCGCAAACCCCATTCCATTCTAGCACTGATGATATCACCTAGTTGGGTAATGAAAATCTGCAAGAAAACAGCCAAGCTCCGAGAGCACCCAGAACCCCATACGGTGGTACCTTAATATCCAACTGCTTTGAAACTCATAGAATTTAGTTTTTTTACATGAAAAATTTGTCCCGGTACTCATTGTTTGTTTGGTACTCATATGCACAAGCCAGAACTTGTCCATGCCAGCTGCCTTATGGCTCATTATATTATTCCTTATGGGACCGTGGTAGCTCAGGCTGGCAAGAAGCCTGTTATTAGAACACAGCAGCCTGCAATTACTGCAGGTTCAAGCCCGGCCTAAGGTTGACTCAGCCTTCCATCCTTTATAAGGTAGGTAAAATGAGGACCCAGATTGTTGGGGGGGCAATAAGTTGACTTTGTAAATATACAAATAGAATGAGACTATTGCCTTACACACTGTAAGCCGCCCTGAGTCTTCGGAGAAGGGCGGGATATAAATGTAAATAAAAAATAAAAATTAAAAAAAATAATAATAAAAAAAATTGGGTACTCATCGCTTTCGGTACTCGTCGCACCTCCCGGAACCAATTAATGATGGATATCAAGGTATCAGTGTAGTTCACTCCTAGTTCATTTATATGCTGTTTATCCTACGAAAGATGAAACTTGGATGATTTTCTCCATATTGTCTGTGACCTGATTGGAAATCGTTGACTAATCCATCTCCTTATTTTTATCGCAGGTGTTGCAGATGGAAAAACAAGCCGGAGTCCTGGTATATTACACTACTAGCCTGTTCTGCTCCGCGGAGAAGTATGACTAGAGACAACATGATCCAGGCCCTGCTCTTAGATCCACTGCCAGCTCTTAGATCTGCAAACCCTTCCCAACAGAGCTGTCATAGTTTTTTGTTTTCTCCTGATGGACATTTCTTTAGAAGAAAGTATTGCAGATGGAAAAGGATCACGGGGGAGCGCTAAAGAATTCTAGTGGGAGTTTATCAAGAAAGAAACAAAATGCACAATATGGCATCTTCTCTGATGACTTTCAGTTGGGGAGTTAGTTCATAGTATTGCAGGTGTGCTCACACACACACACACACACACACACACACACACACACTGGGTGTAAGGAGTCTTTATTAAGGCTTTGGAGCCTGAATTGGTATTCCCCAGGAATGCCTTATGCCAGCACCAGCTCAACCCCCAATGAGTTCCACGGGCTACTCAAATGAAGCCAACACTAGTCCTCAAGGCAAAAGCAACACTGTCACATTGCAATGTAACATTGCAATGTAACAACATTGCCAAAAAGGCACTAAGAGTTGTTAACCTAATCCTGCGTAGCTTCTTCTCTGGTAATATTGTACTACTAACTAGAGCATACAAAACATTTGCTAAATCAATCCTTGAATACTGCTCATCTGTGTGGAACCCGCACTGCATATCGGACATAAAGACAATCGAGAGAGTCCAGAGATATTTCACAAGAAGAGTCCTCCACTCCTCTGCTCGCAATAAAATACCTGATGCCACCAGACTCCAAATTTTGGGCTTAGACAACTTAGAACTACGCCGACTTCAGTCTGACGTAAGTAGCTACCAGGTTGATACCTGACAAGATCACCATTGGTCAGCTACAGAAGGCCACCTTACTGGGATCTGCTCGCATAATTCGCTGATACATCAAGCAGTCCTAAATGCTTGGGAAGTGTTCAGCTAGTGATCTGTGATACAAAATCCAGCATGGTTATCTCGTTTGCTGTGTATACTGTCATTTTGTGTAAATAACAACAACAACAACAACAACAACAACAACAACAACAACAACTCACTTGCCTTGGATGTATCGGCTGAGAATGGGCTGTCAAAGTTAACAGTCAAGCACACAAATATATATATATTATATTATATTATATTATATTATATTATATTATATTATATTATATTATATTATATTATATTATATTATATTATATTATATTATATTATATTATATTATATTATATTATATTATATTATATTATTATATTATATTATATTATATTATATTATATTATATTATATTATATTATATTATATTATATTATATTATATTATATTATATTATATTATATTATATTATATTATATTATATTATATTATATTATATTATTATTTTTAATAATATTTTTATGTATCATTTCAGTTTATGTCTCTGTTCTCTATAAGAGGGTTGAATTAGGAGGGTTCCAAATTATTTATAATCCTTCTACCACACTTTTTTTTATCAACAGCTTATTGTCTTCCCCTCAAGTTTTAATTAAAACTTAAAATACTTTCAATTGTGTAGCTCACTTAAGGAATTAAAACAGTAATTATATTTTCCTACTAGGCTTGGGTATCATTTTTGGAGGAGAGCAGTTGTTTGAAAAGCTGACAAAACGAAAGGCTTCAATTGGCTGAAATGTGAGTTAGTGATTTTTTTAATTAGAATTTCTACTCGTCCTCACTTTGGTGTCACCAATTAAGCAAGGCGAAAACCAACCCGCTAATTTTAGAGTTTCCACTGTCAAAAATCATTGTTTTCAGTTTTAACTTCTGTCACGTCGTATTTTAAAAGGCTTTTCTCTGATGGGTGACGGAAGACAATTTGAGATGGATTATATCGAAGAGAGAGAAATACTTAATATTTGAATTGCATACGAGTCATTTCTTCTGGACTGCTTATTTTTTTATATCTTTCCATAATAGCAATAACACTGAGATTTATATACTGCTTCACAGTGATTTTACAGCCCTCTCTAAGCGGTTTACAGAGTCAGCCTCTTGCCCCCAACAATTTTTTACCCACCTCAGAAGGATGGAAGGCTGAGTCAGGATCTAACTGCTGGCAGGAGGCAGAATTAGCCTGCAATACTGCATTCTAATCACAGGGAGGGAGGGAGGGAGGGAGGGAGGGAGGGAGGGAGGGAGGAAGGAAGGAAGGAAGGAAGGAAGGAAGGAAGGAAGGAAGGAAGGGCAATAGCAATAGCAATAGCAATAGCACCTAGACTTATATACCGCTTCACAGTGCTTTACAACTCTCTCTAAGCAGTTTACAGAGTCATCATATTTCCCCCAACAATCTGGGTCCTCATTTTACCCACCTCAGAAGGATGGAAGGCTGAGTCCACTTTGAGCCTGGTGAGATTCGATCTGCCAAATTGCAGGCAGACGGCAGTCATCAGAAATTGCCTGCAGTACTGCATTCCAACCACTGCACCACTGTGGCTCTTATGGTTAAACTTTCCATATCATGCAGTTAACCTAAGGCCCAGCAGATGTTGAGAATGGTTCATGAACTGTAATTCTGAACAGATGCAGAAATGCACACAATGGACTGGGGGGGAAAAACCACAAACAAATCCCTTGGTTTTTGTATTTTTTTTTAATGTCTCTAGAGTAGCAACCAGTTTCAATTGGTTAAAATATAGCATGAATGCAGAAATCCAGGTGAGTGCTTGGTGACAAAGAGAGAATGCATCTCTTTGCTATTCTATAGCCATCACCTGAATTTTTAAAAAGAGGGTAGCTTTATTATAAAGAAATTGAAATTATTTGCCACTCTACGGAGCTTTCTTTCCTTTTAAAAGAAAATCCTCTTCATATCTTGTGACTTTTTAATAACGCTCATACAATAATAATGCACATGTCTCCACATTTACTCTTGGCATTATATTTCCTTTATATACAGTATTTCTTAGAATAGAATAGAATAGAATAGAATAGAATAGAATAGAATAGAATAGAACAGAACAGAACAGAACAGAAAACAGAATAGGGCAGGGCAGGGCAGGGCAGGGCAGGGCAGGGCAGGGCAGAATAGAATAGAATAGAATAGAATAGAATAGAATAGAATAGAATAGAATAGAATAGAATAGAATAGAATAGAATAGAATTGATTTTTTTTATTGGCCAAGTGTGATTGGACACACAAGGAATTTGTCTTGGTGCATACACTCTCAGTGTACATAAGGAGAATAAAATACATTCATCAAGAATAAAAAGATACAGCACTTAATGATAGTCATCAGGTACAAATAAGCAATTAGGAAACAATATCAATATAAATCATAAGGATACAAGCAACAAAATTACAGTCATACAGTCATAAGTTGAAGGAGATGGTTGATGGGAACGATGAGAAGATTAATGCAGATATATATATTTGTAGTATTTCTTTATCCAGAGAGTTTAGAGGAGTACTTTTTTCTTAGGTGTGTCCCTTTTAAAAAGAAATCTAAATGCCTCAGCAAAACGATGACATCAGTATACGAAATGAACCAAGAACCAGTGTCTGTGTGGTCTATAGTAAGAACGTTGAGAAGAAGAATAGGAATTTATAGCAGTCAATAATAAGCTGACATCATCCGGGAATTGATGATGTCAAGATAATTGTGCCCAAGACAAATTGTCCTGGTTTTCTCCATCTCCTACTCTCAGCTAACTTTTTTTGTCTGCATGAGAACTGATTGCAAATGACTCATATTTAATGTCCCACCTACCTGATTTCTGCCTCACAAATGTTACTTTTCAGGGTAGAGTGGAAAGTTTTTCAGGCTGTGTCTTCTTTATTCTGGTGGTTATATAGGTAGAAAATATATATATATATGTTTTCTGAGGTTTTCACGGGTGTTTGTATATAGGTCTTTGGTTGTTCTCTCTCTCTCTCTCATCTGTCTATCTATCTATCATCTCTCTCTCGAAGTCTCATTCGTCATCTTCAGGCTTCAGCTTCGTGCTTCTGGGAGCAATGTGTGATTGCAGCTGTTTCTTCCTTTTAACCGTTAAAAGGTTCGAATCCCTAGTGCCACATAACAGGGTGAGCTCCAGTTACTTGTCCCAGCTTCTGCCAACCTAGCACATAAAAAATGCCAGTAGAAAAATAGAGATCACCTTTGGTGGGAAGGGAACAGCGCTCTATGTGCCTTTAGCGTTGAGTCATGCTGGCCACATGACCATGGAGACAGCGCTGGCTCTTCAACTCTGAAACGGAGGTGACCATCACCCCCTAGAGTCAGGAACGACTAGCACATATATGCGAAGGGAACCTTTACCTTTATCATCCGTCCATCCGTCCATCCATCCATCCATCCATCCATCCATCCATCCATCCATCCATCCATCTATCTATCTATCTATCTATCTATCTATCTATCTATCTATCTATCTATCTATCTATCTATCTATCTATCTATCTATCATCTCTCTCTCATCTGTCTACCTATCATCTATCTATTTATCTACCTATTTTATATACTATGATATATTAATTGTATTATTAATATATTATTCAGAACTCATCCTCTTCATTATTCTTGCCTCTCCCTATTTTTTCCTTCCTACAAACCTTCAGTATATCCTTCACTTATTTGGCTCATTGTAAATTGCCAATCCCTTATTCTTCAATAACTCACCTGCCCCCTACTCTTTCTTTGTTTTTAAAGCACTTTTTTTTTCTCATCTTAATCTCATTGACATTTTTTCCTTACTTTTTTCCTTACTGAAGAAGTATTGTAATGATAACAAAATGGAACTCTGTACCATTTTACCTCCTACTCCTCTTTTAAGCCATTCTCTCCCACAAGTTTTCTTTAATGTAACATGTGCATCTCTTTAAGAATTCTTCAGTAGCTTTTTCTTTTTCCAAATCAAGTCCTAAACTCTTTTTCTATTGTATGCAACCAGGAATGAAATTCAGGCATACAATACAAATGAAATCCTCCCCCCCACCTTTTTTTTTTTTATTTTTACAGTCCAAATGCCATTTTGTTAAAGGCATCTGTCTGGAATGAACCTGAAATGAGAAAGCATAATGAAGATTGCTTTGTACTAGGAGTGTTTACAAAGTAAGAAAAATCAGTCTGGGATATCAAAGAGATTTGTAGGTAGAAGAGAAAGTGATTAACTTTCTGGACCCATTGAGTAAAGAGGAAAAAAATATATAATGGGGGTAGTTAAACTGTTTTCTAATCACATGCTGGCAAGGAAAAATGAACAGCAAAGGAATAAAAAACAACATGGAAACTAGCTGAGATATTTTTTTTTCCTGTCACCTGTGTCAAAGTCCCAACGGAAGAAAACTCCAAGGCTTGAATTTCCTCAAAGTTCCATTTTATTAGAGATGTCATATTGGCACATCTGGGAAAACCCGAATCTGAAAGCTTCCAGGTTTTCCCCACCCAAGTGAAAGGTCAGGTCCCTGCCCAGTGCACACATGTCCATCATATAGTCCAATCATCCACCATCGAAATTGGAGATATCTCTCACATCTGACTCCAGGTGGCAGGGCAAGGCAACCTTGACTCTCTGAGAAACGAATGTTATTTTGACTACATATCAGCCATACTCTATGAAATCCTCCCTCCTATTTTCCCACAGCGGAAAATGTGGCAGGCCTGAAGGCCCAAATGTAAAAGATGGCTTCTAAGTCTGACAACTTATTTGGCTGGATTGTAAAGAGACTAAAGCAAACTATACCTTCAACTGTGTCTCTAGTTCATATCTCATCTCCATAAGAATCCTTGTTTGCAAGAACATTGTGGAGATGTCACGAGGCAGAATCCTTATATTAAGGTCAGAAGTTCCTCCGTGCTCTTCTTCTCAACATGAATTTTCAATTTGAGAGTCAAGTTGGCCTTGAGGCACGAGACTAGAAAGCAGGAAGTTCTAGTCCCTCCTTATGGGGTGAAAAGTGATTGGTTGACTTTGGGCCAATCACCAGAAAACGATGACTTCTAATCCCACCTTTGGAAGGAAAGCTGCCTAAAGTGCCTTTGGACCAATCACTAAGAGACGGTGCATTCTAGTACTGCCTTAGACATGAACGTTGACTTTGGGCCCATCACCAGGAGACTGTGAGTTCTAGTCTCACTGTAGGCATGAAAGCCAACCAAATGGCCTTGACTCAGTTCCTCTCTCTCTGCCCAACCAACACACAGAGTTGTTGTTGTGTGGAAAATAGAAGGAGGAAGGCGTGTTGGATATATTTGTCATCTTGGGTTATTTCTAAAAATAATAAGGGCAGGATACAAAGAGGCAAATCAGCCTTTTGTCACCCTCTTTTGCCCCTCTGTAAATGCTTGCAGTGTCCTCCATCCGTTTGAGACCAACGCTCATAAATGCATGGAATATTTCTGCCTGAGGACAGCAATAAATTGACAGATTTACATATTTATTGAACAATGAGCTATGGGATACAGGAAGCCTTCTTGCTTTCCAGTGTTAGAATAATGCTATTTTTAAGAAACATCATCCCACCCGTCCAAAAGTTGCCAAGGTAAGGCTGTGTGAAAGGAGTAGAAGGAGTCCAAGGAAGGTGAAGCTTTTAATGAAACAACTACACGACAGGGCACCGAAAGTGAAAAAAGGTTACAGCTGTGTTGCAGCTAGCGAAGCTATGTGTGACTTTAAAACAACTACACTAATTTGGTAGTCTCCGCATAATTTAATATTTCTGTAAAATATCATTAGTGAAGTGTGAAATTTTTGTTCTGTTGACATCTAACAAGAAAAGAACATAAATGGAGCATGTTCCATAGCCAACTTTAATTACCCCACTCTGTTTAGGCATTGTTTTCCAGTGACTGCTGCAATTATAGGGATGACTGGTCAGAGAACAATGCACACCAAACTTATTTAAGCCATCTCAGGGTGGGCTGTAAGCAGCTAAGTATGTGGACAATGCAAATTGAGTTTTTACTGGTGCCTCATCCATCTGAAAGTGCATGCTTTCCATCAAACCTGGAAGTTTAACGTTAATTTTTCAAACTATCATTCATAAAACTTATAATAATAGAGTTAGAAGGGACCTTGGAGGTCTACTAATCTAATCTTCTGCTCAAGCAGGAGACCCTATACCATTTCAGATACAAAGGTCCAGAGGTACTTCATGAGAAGAGTATCGCACTCCTCTACTCACAATAGAATCCCTTATGCCACCAGACTTGAAATTTTGGGCTGGGACAATCTGGAACTGCACCGCCTGCGGTATGATCTAAGCACAGTACACAAAATTATCTGCTACAACGTCTTGCCTGTCAGTGACTACTTCAGCTTCAACCTCAATAATACACGGGCAAAAAGTCGGTACAAACTCAAGGTAAACCGCTTCAAACTCGATTGCAGAAAATACGACTTCAGCAACAGAATGGTCAATACCTGGAATGCTCTACCTGAGTCCATTGTTACATCCTCTAACCCTCACAGCTTCAACCTTAAACTGTGGACCTCATCCTATTCCTAAGAGGTCTGTAAAGGGGGCGTGCATAAGCGCACCAGTGTGCCTACTGTCCCTGTCCTACTGTCCCCATTTATTTGTATTCATTTTTTTCGTTCATATCCATGTTTATATTTTTACCTGCTATCTTGTACATGTTTGACAAACTAATAAATACAAATAAATACAAATTTGCAGCATCCTCTGACCAGGTGATCCAAATTCAAAGTGGACTCAAAATGGAAGGGCTCTGTGTGGCTCAGACTGCTAAGACAGTCTGTTATTAACAGCAGCTGCTTGCAATTACTGCAGATTCAAGTCCCACCAGGCCCAAGGTTGACTCAGCCTTCCATCCTTGATAAGGTAGGTAAAATGAGGACCCAGATTGTTGGGGGCAATAAGTTGATTTTGTATATAATATACAAATGGATGAAGACTATTGCTTGACATAGTGTAAGCTGCCCTGAGTCTTCAGAGAAGGGGGCGATATAAATGCAAATAATAAAAATATTAGGGGTGAAATCCAGCAGGTTCTGACAGGTTCTAAAGAACTGGTAGCGGAAATTTTGAGTAGTTCGGAGAACTGGCAAATACCACCCCTGGCTGGCCCCAGAGTGAAGAGGGAATGGAGATTTTGCAGTATCCTTCCCCTGCCACGCCCACCAAGCCACGCCCACCAAACAACACCACGCCCACCAAGCCACGCCCACAGAACCAGTAGTAAAAAAAAATTTGGATTTCACCACTGCTTGCTGGCCTATTTATTGAGTTGAGTTTTGCAAAGCACCGCAAGTTAATGGTGCCATCTTCATGAAATGCTGCAGAGAACAATTTGTTCCCCTTTTAAATATGAGGAAATTTATGTCAAACCAGCGCTAAGCATCTAAAAAAAAATAAAAAAACTTTCTCAAGCCCGTGCCCTAGACATTTCTTTGAAATTCAACCAGTGCAGCATCCTAAGGCAGTTGCTCATTAAAATTCACATTAATCAACTGTAGCTGCATAATGATTGCTACATACCAATGAAATTGCAAACAGGGATCTTTCCAAAATTTCTGCATTTTTCACTTTTTGTCTTAGTCTGCTTTCATTCCAGTAGGTCAATTGTCTATTTCAGCACACCAGCACGCACAAACACACACACACACACACACACACACACACACACACACACACACACACAGAGTTTATATTGTGTTGTGCGATTCTTTAAACCCTAAAGGCACCAGGCCCTGAATGACACAAGCTACCGACTCTCAAATCCTTTTTAGTATTTCTAAAAAAAAAGACTGATTATTAATGATAGAACTAACGATATGTGGAATTCCAACTTTGGGAGCTCTAATAGAAACCGAACTCTTTTATAACTCCTGGAATAAACGACTACATCAGGATTTAATTATTCACCAGTTTTCACTCCCTCCAAATGTTTAGGCTTTAAAGGGGAGAAAAAACAACAACAACAACCCGGAATGGAAGATAGAAAGAAAATATCAAAAGGCATTCAAATGCGTTGAGAGAAAATACTTTGGGAAATACGCACGTTGAGAGAAAATTGGCTTAAAAGTATGTAATTAAATACTAATGAAATATGAAAATTTTGCCTGAACTTTTTAACAAGAACGCTTTAATCCAGAAACAGAATACAGAGTAGAAACAGAGTAGAAAGTCACCCTCCCCAACTTTTAGATATGAGCCACATTTAGATATGAGCCATCAGTGTGCAGCAGCTGCCAAAAAAGCCAACACAGTTCTGGGCTGCGTAAACAGAGGGATAGAATCAAGATCACGTGAAGTGTTAATACCACTTTATAATGCCTTGGTAAGGCCACACTGGGAATATTGCATCCAGTTTTGGTCGCCATGATGTAAAAAAGATATTGAGACTCTAGAAAGAGTGCAGAGAAGAGCAACAAAGATGATTAGGGGACTGGAGACTAAAACATATGAAGAACGGTTGCAGGAACTGGGTATGTCTAGTCTAATAAAAAGGACTAGGGGAGACTTGATAGCAGCGTTCCAATATCTCAGGGGTTGTCACAAAGAAGAGGGAGTCAACCTATTCTCCAAAGCTCCTGAGGGTAGACAAGAAGCAATGGATGGAAACTAATCAAGGAGAGAAGCAACCTAGAACTTAAGAAAAATTTCCTGACAGTTAGAACAATCAATAAGTGGAACAACTTGCCTGCAGAAGTTGTGAATGCTCCAACACTGGAAATTCTTAAGAAAATGTTGGATAACCATTTGTCTGAAATGGTGTAGGGCAGTGGTTCTCAACCTTTATAGTGCTGCGACCCCTTTAATACAATTCCCCACGATGTGGCGACCCCAACCGTAAAATTATTTTCGTTTTGAATTTATCGCACCTGAAGCCGTATTGGCTAGCGATCTGAACTGCTTGCGATTGCCTTGAGGACGGAGGCATTAAAGCGGAGACTCCTCCCCTATTAAATTTATTGCGCCTGAAGCCAGATTAGGCTAGCGATTGGGAGTGATTGCAGCTGGCTTGAGAGGGAGACATCAGAGCAAAGATTTCTCTCTTTTTTAATTCATCGTGCCTGAAGCCGAATTCGGCTAGCGATTTGAAGAGCCTGCAGCTGGCTTGTGGAGTCAACCATTGGAGCGCGATTCTTCGACTCGCAAGTATACTTCCCATATTTCTGATGGTCTTAGGTGACCCCTGGCAAATCGTCATTCGACCCCCAACAGGGTCGCGACCCACAGGTTGAGAACTGCTGGTGTAGGGTTTCCTACCTGGGCAGGAGGTTGGACTAGAAGGCCTCCAAGGTCCCTTCCAACTCTGTTATTATGTTATGTTAAACATCCCTTACATGAAACTTCATCTGGAATGAATGCTGTCTATCCCAAAACTATGCTTGAATGACTGCTGTCTCTGCTGGCAATCTTATGAATTGTAGGGATGAAAGAAACAAACTCATTATGTTGTCATTTAAAGAAGCAGTAACTGAAATCTGTTCGGCGAAAGCTGCTTTAATAGCACATCCACATCACCCGGGCAAACATTTTAATACCAGGCAGTGATTTAATTTGGTGTTGTAATTCTATGGTTCTAGCTTTGAAGTGATTGCTTTCTAATGGCCCATATCAGAAATATAATACTCCAAAAGGGAAAAATAAAAGAGCCAATATGTCCTCATTTTAAAACTTATCATGACCTGGTCTTTGCCTTAATCTGCTGGGTGAGGTTAATATGGTGGGTTTATAAATTACCATCCTTAGATCTGAGCTGCCAAAAGATGCAACTTAGAACTAAGAGAAATTTCCTGACAGTTAAAACAATTAATCAGTGGAACAACTTGCCTCCAGAAGTTGTAAGTGCTCCAACACTGGAAATTTTTAAGAAAATGTTGGATAGCCATTTGTCTGAAATGGTGTAGAGTTTCCTGCCTGGGCAGGGGGTTGGACTAGAAGGCCTCCAAGGTCCCTTCCAACTCTGTTATTATTATTATATTATAAAAGTCACTGGTGAGGTGGTGTTTGATGAGAAGCACCAGAACAACAAATGAATATGGTTGAACCTCTATGGTTGTGGTTGAGCCTCTGTTGTCTATTTATTTATTTATTTATTTATTTATTCATTCATTCATTCATTCATTCATTTATTCATTCAGTCATTCATTCAGTCATATATAAGATAACTGGTAAAAGTATAAACATCATTTGGATACATGAAACGAGTAAGTAAAAAGAAATATTAGGACAGGGATGGTAGGCAGGCAGGTGTGCTTATGCACAGCCCTTACAGACCTCTTAGGAATGGGGTGAGGTCAACAGTAGACAGTTTAAGCTTAAAGTTTGGGGAGTTTGGGGAAGAAGCTACAGAGTCAGGTAGTGCATTCCAGGCATTGACCACATTACTGGAATCATATTTTCTGCAATCGAGTTTGGAGCGGTTTACCTTGAGTTTGTATCTATTATTTGCTCGTGTATTGTTGCGGTTGAAGCTGAAGTAGTCCTTGACAGGTAGGACATTGTGGTAGATAATTTTATGTATAGTGCTTAGGTCAGACTGAACACTGTCCATTGGGCCTTGCAAGAGAAGGAGAAGGAGGAGGAGGAGAAGAAGGAGAAGGAATGGAGGAGAAGGAATAGAGGAGGAGAAGGAGGAGGAATGAAGGAAGAGGAGGAGGAGGAGGAGAGGAGGAGGAGGAGGAGGAGGAGGAGGAGAAGGAATAGAGGAGGAGGAGGAATGGAGGAGGAGAAGGAGGAGGAGAAGGAATGGAGGAAGAGGAGGGGGAGGGGGAGGAGGAGGAGGAGGAGAGAAGGAGAAGGAGAAAATTCCAGAACTTCTGCTAAAAAGCACACTGCTTTGGATTCTCCATGCCTGTAACTTTCCCTCTTGCTTCTGAGACTATTTTCATCCCAGATGTCCATGATAAGGAGAACCTGAAAAGGGAATATCTAAGCTTACTTCTTCTCCTTCTTCTCTCTGCCTTTCATCCCTCATGTGCTATTCCTTTTCACTTGGAGAAGACAGAGATGACTTGACTTCTAATATTTTTGAGGTGTTCATCACATCTTTTAGATTTGTTATTTTATATACCGGTATATACAGATGATTATTGAGATGAATTACAAGCTGAATATCAGTCAGCGATATATGACCACCTAGCAAGCCGAAACAAGCATTCCCCTGTGTTTTTTTTATTGCTTGTCCAATATTATTTCCTCATGCAAACATGCAACAAACCAAACCAATTAAACTCATGTAAATGGAGGGTTACAGGTCCAAAATCCCAGCTATTTTCAACTAAGTCCCAGCAGAAACGGGAATACTATTATGTTACTTCTTTTGGAAAGCTCTTGTCGTGTCCCCCTCCCACTCCGACGACCGGGTCTGGGAAGTCTGTATCAAGCGTGGCCACGAAGCCTCTGCAGCTTTGCCAAATTCCTTTCAGATTTCTCAGGGCAGGCAGGAATCCAAGGTGTGACTTCAGCAAACCAGATGAGACTTTGCTTGACTCAAGGAATGCCAAAAAGCAGATCCTTTATATAGGCCATGGGGTGTGGCTCCATGACTCAGCACTTATCCAGGCCTGCCCCTCCCTTCCTTCTGCTGACATCACCTCTCAGATCTCCAGAAGCGAGGATCCTCCCACTTTAGATTGTCTTCTGCTGTTTGAGAAAGGGAGGGGTAAGAAGGAGCAGGCCCGGGCAATTCCAATCCGTGGCTGACTTCCTCTGATGGCTGCGTGTGAGTGAGGTTTGTTTGTTCATTCCTGACATCCCCTCCAGGCATGGGGCCAGGGCTGGGGGCTGGAGGCATGCCAGGCCATTCTTCTTCATTATCAGACTCTGGATCTGATAGCAGGCCCGAGAGGAGGCGGGAGGATCCCGGCTGAGGAGAGAAGGGAGGGCGAAGCACAACAGCTCTTTGTGAGCGTGCACATATATGTACACATACCTACTCAATAACTGCAATAATTTACATTTCTATGATGTATTCCCTGTGGACCTTACCTTTGTCCATGGTGTGGACATTACAGCTGTTGCTGAGTTGATCAGCAAAATGCAATAGTTAGTGGGACTCCTCGCCGTACACGTCTGCCGATTTGATGCAGCCAGATTCAAGCTGTTGTTGATTCATCTTACTTGAAAACGGGAAACCTAAGGATGGCTTTCGCTGTTCCGCATCGGATAGATGGTTGAGGAGATCCTGCTCTAAGTGCTGAAATGGACATCAAATCCTCCAGAAGGGGCTTGTGTTAGGGTTCCGATGGATGCCCTAATTAAATCATGAGCCTCAAGTCAAGTTTCAGAAGAAATCCAGTCATTTATTAAAAGCTTCACGTTGACATGTTCCAAGTGAAGCCAACTCTGATCCCGTGTAATTTACGACCCAATCTTGACCCTGTTTCCCCCCCTCTCCCCAGGGTGTGTCATCAGCCACATTTGCCAACAGAGAAATTTCATGGGTTGTAGAGATCACTCCCTCTTCCGGCCACTGTGGGTAACCCTGGGAGACAACCTTGAGAGAGAGATGTCTGGAATGTGCTTTTGTTTTTGGGTGCTGTGCTGCTTCACCGTTTTCCCATCCCACTTGCCTATGGCAACTCAAAAGCAAGCCAGGGATACTTTGTGAGTGTCTGTGGTGGCCTCTCTACATACTTTGTTCTTGTCCCTCATTGAAATTCATGAGTTGCTAACCATTACAAAGTTTAGATCAGAGGTGTTCTACCTTGGCACTTTTAAGACTTGTGGACTTCAGGTCCCAGAATTCCCTAGCCAGTATGGCTGGCTGGAGATTACTGGGAGTTGAAGTCCATAGGTCTTTTCACCCAGACTTAGGTATCTTGGATGGATGTTTCCTTTTCCTTCCAAACACCTTTTAATCAATACAATTATATATGGCTTTAACTGATTGGTTTCATTAGGAGCCGTTGTTATTCTATTATGGTAAACTGCTTTGAGATGCATTTCTAGGAGCAGGAGAGAAAGTTCTTCTATTTAAAGATAAAGTGAGAACTTTGCTCTAACGCCTTCCCTGATTGCTCACCCTAAAGTGTGTTCATTGGCAACCCCAATGTGTGGAAAAGGTTTTTTTCCCCCTTGTCCAAAGGAATTTTTGCTACATTAGACTATCAAGCTGTAGCTTTTAGCTGCCACATTTTTTAAAAAAAAAAGCTTTATTTAATTTTATCCCAAATAGAATATAAAGTAAAATACATTTAACATTTAATTGAATTATCTGGGAGGCTGGAAGTGGCTAATAAACACTCTTCGTGTCTCTGTATTACATAGTTAATAAGGTTAAGCCAGGTGGGATAGAAATAATCTTTTATATGACTGTATATTATTATAATATTGACACCTTTTTAGTAATTATTTTGCCATTAGAATGAGGGTTTTTTTTGCCACCCATGGAACTATTTAAATTATTTCCTTCTTTCTAGAATCTTACCATTTGGTTGCAAAGTAAACTACCAACTAAAATTATTTCTACTATACAGTATCATTTGAATTCTCTCTCTCTCTTTCTCATCCCTTCTCTCTCTCTCTCTCTCTCTCATCCCTCTCTCTCTCTCTCTCTCTCTATCATCGACTATCTATCTATCTATCTATCTATCTATCTATCTATCTATCTATCTATCTATCTATCTATCTATCTATCATCGACTATCTATCTATCTATCTATCTATCTATCTATCTATCTATCTATCTATCTATCTATCTATCTATCTATCTATCTATCTATCTATCTATCTATCTATCTATCTATCTTCCAATATCTCAGGGGTTGCCACAAAGAAGAGGGAGTCGGGCTGTTCTCCAAAGCACCTGAGGGCAGGACAAGAAGCAATGGGTGGAAACTAATCAAGGAGAGAAGCAACCTAGAACCAAGGAGAAATTTCCTGACAGTCAGAACAATTAAACTTGCCTGCAGAAGTTGTAAATGCTCCAACACTGGAAATTTTAAAGAAAATGTTGTCTGAAGTGGTGTAGGGTTTCCTGCCTGGGCAGGGGGTTGGACTAGAAGACTTCTAAGGTCCCTTCCAACTCTGTTGTTGTTGTTGTTGTTGTTGTTGTTGTTGTTGTTGTTACTATTATTATTATTATTATTATTATTATCTGTCTATTTATCTATCATCGATCATCTATTTATCTATCATATGTCAACAAGGTCAGCCCATGGTAAAAAAAAAAAAAACAATTAAAATGCGCTTTGTTTTATCTTAAAGAAAATTCCAATAGCTTCATTTTCCTTGAGCAGAGTGACTATCTTTTAATTTTGGCTTCTTCTTAAATCTCCTTCATGAATCTGCGGGAAAATAGACATGTGTGTTTACCATTTTTTTCTCCCCCCAAAATACACAAGAGCTTTCTTTGTATCGAGGAGTTCTCTTCTTTACACAAGGCAATTCCCCAGGTTTTCTCCTCTGAAAATAAGACAAACTAAAGCTCGGTCTTCATTCCTGGCACTTGAATGGATAGGATGCAAAAATGCCTGATTTTTTTGTGTATTATACGATGGTGAGTTGTGGTCGGTAACCCAGTCATCCAGAATTCATGGTCTTCAGGTTTCTAACCTTATGCCTTAACCACTACTCCAAACTCACTCTCAAGCTCAGTTTTACTCCAAGGAATCTCTCTGTGTTAAGATGAATGGCCAATAAATTAAATTAGTAAAAAAAAAGCAAATAAATATTCCTGATTCTCTATGCAAGGGGTGGCTTGGTGGCTCAGCATTTAAGACATTTAGCTTGTCAGCTGGGAAGCCGGCAGCCCAGGTTTGAAACCCGGGTGCCATGTGATGGGATGAGTTCACATCCTTGCACCAGCTCCTGCCAACCGAGCAGTTTAAAAGCATGCAATGTGAGTAGATAAATAAGTACCACTTGGGCGGGAAGGTAGCCGAGTTCCATGACATCATGCTGGCCCCATGATCACAGAAACGTCTTTGGACAACGCTGGCTCAATGGCCTTAAAATGAACATCAGACCATAGAATCAGCAATTATTATTGGAGTCAAATCTGCAGGGACTCTTTTACCTTTGCCCTTCTCTTTAAACTCTATGCACGCTAAGATCTCTAATCTAGAATCTGTCTTACAAGCCTACATGCAGTTGACTGCACACCATTAAGTCAGAGTTATTTGCAATGTATTGATAAACAGTCGGGGTGCAAAATCCACAGGACCAAAACCACACACACACACACACACACACACCGAAAATATTGGAAGCTTGGTTATCACTATTACTTACAAGGAGACCCATTCCACAACTTAGGAGTCAGTGAAGAAACCGTTCCCCTTTGAAGACATTCAATGAGCTGGGTTTTCTCATTTTTAGTCTGTGCTAGAGTGCAGAATATCAAAAGTCCCATTGCATTTCCCCCTTCAGAATAATAGCTATTTAGAGCAGAAAATACCCCTGGGTTTTTGTTTCATATCAAGGCAATGTGCTCTCTCTCTCTCTCTCTCTCTCTCCCTCCCTCCCTTCTCTCTCCCTCCCCCTCCCTCTCTCCCTCTCCATCTTCCTTCCTATCTCTCTCTCCCTCACTCTTTCTCTCTTTCTCTCTCTCCCTCCCTCCTCTCTCTCTCTCTCCCACTCCCACTCCCTCGCTCCCTCTCGCTCTCTTTCTTCCTTCCTATCTCCCTCTCCCTTTCTTTCTCTCTCTCTCTCCCTCCCTCCCTCTCTCCTTCCCTCTCCCCTCTATTTTCCTTCCTCTCTCCCTCTCCCTTTCTCCCTCTCCCTTTGTCTCTCTCTCTCTCTTTCTCTTCTCTCTCTCTCTCTCTCTCCCCCCCTCTTCCCCCCTCCGAAATTTGGATATGGCATGAATATTATTTCTGCTTCTGCTCTTCCTCGTCCACCCAAAAATAAACCTGACCATTTCTATGGGCGAGGAAACCTTTATCATCCTGCTCTAAAGTAGCTTAAAGCCAAATATCTTTCCCTCCAACCCCGAAGCATCAGCTGCAAAGGTCAGGGTTTAGACAGCCCTTCCTGATCCCCATGGATAATGTTTACAGTGCTCTCAAATGACTTAAAATAGACTAAATTGTTTTGAGCTGACAGTTGAAAAGGTCACCAAGGAAATCAGTTTAGCCCGCTTGCTAGCCTACGGATGGTCAAATCTGTCGTAAACTACTGCAAAGGAAGTATTTTGCTTTGTTTTGTTTTAACTCTAAAACACACTAGAAACCAAGGGGTTGGATATTTCGCGGACTCTGGCTGCCAGATTCTTTCCCTCTCTCGCATGGCAAGGGGATACAACCTGCTGGAAAAAAACAACACCAACCTCTGCTTTTATTAGATGAATTATATTTCAAAAGTACATCCTTGCTGTCAAAAATATATTTCTTTAAAAAAACCAAAAAACCTGAAAGGTCAGAATTTCTCCACGCACGCTTGGAAATGATTCAGAGTGAAAATGAGTGTAAAAAATGAGCCCATTAGACGATCTTGTACACACACACAACAACAACGGAGGCCATGCTGAGTTATCTCAAGTTGGATTGTTGGGTTAGCAGTGCAGAATTACAGCTCAAGTCATGATCCACATCTGGTTGTCACCCATTTGATCAAGGACTTGTTTTTCTGTGACTGGTCCATGATAAATGCATTTTGTATTCTTTGATTTGTGATAAGATTCCTTCTTCCCTTCCTCCCTTCCTTCCTCCCTCCCTCCCTCTCTCCTTGTCCCCCTTCCTTCCTTCCTCCCTCCCTGTCCCCTTTCCTTCCTTCCTTCCTTCCTTCCTTCCTTCCTTCCTTCCTTCCTTCCTTCCTTCCTTCCTTCCTCCCTCCCTTCCTCCCAGTCTCTTTTCCTTCCTTTCTCCCTCCCTGTCCCTCTTCCTCCCTCCCTCCCTCCCTGTCCCCCTCCCTCCCTCTTCCTCCCTTCCTTCCTTCCTTCCTTGCTCCTTCCCTCGCTCCCTCCCTCGCTCCCTCCCTCCCGGTCCCTCTTCCTCCCTCCCTCCCTCCCTCCCTCCTTCATCTATTTATTCAATTCACATGGCCACTCATCTCAACAAATGATTGTGTGGTGAACAGCTCGAACTTATTGCAAACGGCTACAAACATTGAAATACATAGCAGCTGAGAATAAATCACCATACTCACTAATATAGCCAAGAATCTGGCCTCTGCACATCTCTGGGCACAGAGCCCTTTAAGGGCTTAAGGAAAGGCAGAAGGCCGGCTGATCCTGATATCTGGAGGGAGAAATTCTACAGGGCAGGTGCTAGGACAATCAAGGTATTGTCTTCTTTTGCCCGGCCGACTCATAACCTAACATCCATGCTCCCTGATGAAATCAGATGGATAGAAACAATTGGGAAATGTTGATTCCCTCAAGTAACCCAGCATTCCCATCTTCTTACCTGGTGTAAAATAACCAGCTTCTCATTTACCGTAGCTGCATGTTATTCTGTGTATTTATCTAGGGAAAGATGCGCTATAGGGAAGCCATCCGTGTGCCGCATGCTTTTGTAGAGGGAGAGAAGATTTCCCATTGAAAAGCTTTTTTATTGAATGGCTACACTTCTTCTGATAAATGACGCTTCTAAAGGCAGGAGCCAGCAACATTAGAACCTTTTGCTCCGAGCACCTTGAATTCTGAAAGAACCACAAGAAGTACATAGATGTCACACCTGTAATAGCAGGATTAATTTTCTTGCACCTTGGTAGAGAATAGCAGATGCACAACCAGATTGTCCATGTATTGATGAAAAGATTGGAGAATGCGCCCTTTCAATCTGGCTATTGAACGGAGATAGGTAACTGAATAGCTTTTTCATTAGGGAGGTCACCTGTAGATCTCTTCGGATCGATAAAAACAGAAGTGCAGGATAAAAAACACCGCAACAAAAGAAAGAAAGAGGAAAATAAAAAAAAACCCTGATGGCTGAATGGGAGAGAATGAAGTTACTCAAGTTGAACTTTATTCTCTTCCTGTCCTCTTCACGCACAACCCACCCTTCAATCCTTTCATTATTTTCTCCTTTCCATTTCCAGCTTTCAAGGGGCCAAAATGAGAAGGTGTGTATATGTTGCGTAACATAGAGAAGGGACAGAATGCCAAGGTCAACCTTCTTATCCAGTTGCAAGATGGGTCACGCTGAAATTACTCAGTTTCAATGCTTCTTTTCAAGGATTAAGATAAAGATTAGGAAAGAAAGAAAGAAAGAAAGAAAGAAAGAAAGAAAGAAAGAAAGAAAGAAAGAAAGAGAGAGAGAGAGAGAGAGAGAGAGAGAGGAAGAAAGAGAGAGTGGGGAGAGGAGGAATCCATCTAATACTGAGGGAAAAGGAGATGAAAAAGCAGCAGAAATCATGGCAGGAAACACGTAATTGTAATTTAGGGTAAGAATCTCACTCAAAGCATGTTTACATCCTGCCAACTCAGCTAAATAGAATGTAATTCTTTGCCATTGGTGGTGAAGGCATAAAAGTTAAGGAGGCCATAGACCGACCAACTTCCTTCCTTCCTTCCTTCCTTCCTTCCTTCCTTCCTTCCTTCCTTCCTTCCTTCCTCCCTCCCTCCCTCCCTCCCTCCCTCCCTCCCTCCCTTTCTAACCGCCATTCTTCACAATGCAATTCCAGCACCATTCTGAGGGAATTGTGAGAATGAAAAAAAAACGACAGATGCTATCCAAAAAAAGTTTGAGAGGGTGCTGGGTTCTTCATGGAAATGAGTAAGGCATTGTGAAATTTGATCTCTTCAAACTGATTCAGATAATGGAGTGCCCTATCAAATCCTGCATCATTTAAGAGCGGTATCCCCCAAGGCAGTGTTCTAGGACCAACACTCTTCATACTATACATAAATGACCTTTGCAATCATATGCAATCATATTTGCATATTTGCAAATCATATTTGCAGTGGCTCAGGGGCTAGGACGTTGAGCTTGTTGATCGAAAGGTCGGCAGCTCAGCGGTTCAAATCCCTAGTGCTGCTGTGTAACGGGGTGAGCTCCCGTTACTTATCCCAGCTTCTGCCAACCTAGCAGTTTCGAAAGCACATAAAAATGCAAGTAGAAAAAATAGGGACCACCTTTGGTGGGAAGGTAACAGCGTTCCCTGCACCTTTGGCGTTGAGTCATGCCGGCCACATGACCACGGAGACGTCTTTGGACAGCGCTGGCTCTTTGGCTTTGAAACGGAGATGAGCACCGCCCCCTAGAGTCGGCAACAACTAGCACGTATGTGCGAGGGGAACCTTTACCTTTACCTAATCATATTAGAAGCAACTGTGGAATCCTTAGCTTCATTCTTCATTTATAGATGTTTCATTACCCAACTAGGTAACATCATCAGTGTGAGTGAGAGTGGCTTTTGCTCCTTGTTTATTTACAGTAGTTTAATCTTCTGAATCTGTATCCTTGTTCTTCTTGATGTATGTGCAATACAGACTATCTTTATCCTTGATCCTCCTTGGTGATTAAATGTTTTCCCTTTAGCAGTCTCGACTCTATTTATTCATGCACCAATTTCTTTCTTTTTCTTTCTTTCTGTTAAGTATCAGAATCAGAAGAGAAGCGGGCAACCCGCTTTTTCCCATCTTTATGCAGACTAAACCTTCTACTATCTGTGGGTTTCTTTCTCCCTCTGACATCAAGTCACGGCAATTAATTAGCCTTTGTGAGATCAATGCTCAGTTGCACATTGATAATTTTTCACTGTAAAACCCTGACCTCCGTCACCCCTTTTACAAACAGGGGAAAAAACAACGGCAGTAACCCCTTAAACAGCTTGTCACTTTAGTGTAGCAATCTATTAAAACCCCCAATGTGTCAGACAGCCTCAGTCGTACAGCAGACATATTTCACATTGAGAATGAAAATATTTGGATCTGATTGCAGAAGCCAAATGTAAGTAAGCTGCATATATTTGCTCCGAGCACAAGAATCACAAATGGGTTTCTCTCTTTCATCTTTACACAGAATACCCAAAGAGAACTCCAACGAATATGAAATTTTTGGTAAGATTTGGAGGGGGGAATCTTCTCCTCCTCTTTTACTGTTTAGGTTTAAACAGCGCCGCCTTTCTTTTTACAGCTTTTCACATTAATTGTAGATTCAGTTCCTACAATTAGATAAGGATATATGTAGAAGAAAAGGAGGACTAGGGGAGACATGATAGCAGTGTTCCAATATCTCAGGGCTGTCAGAAAGAAGAGGGAGTCAAGCTATGCTCCAAAGCAGAGGTCTCCAACCTTGGTCCCTTTAAGACTTGTGGGAGTTGAAGTGCACAAGTCTTAAAAGGACCAAGGTTGGAGACCCCTGTTTCAAAGCACCTGAAGGCAGGACAAGAAGCAATGGGTGGAAACAAATCAAGGAGAGAAGCAACTTAGAATTAAGGAGAAATTTCCTGACAGTGAGAACAATTAAGCAGTGGAACAACTTGCCTGCAGAAGTTGTGAATGCTCCAACACTGGAAGTTTTTAAAAAGATGTTGGATAAACATTTGTCTGAAGTGGTGTAGAGTTTCCTGCCTGGGCAGGAGGTTGGACTAGAAGACCTCCAAAGTCCCTTCCAACCAGAGGTAAAATACACTTACTTTTCCAACTGGCTTGGTAATGTGCATGCTCACGGTGCGCTTGTGCACATGCCATCATCAGCGCATGCACTCACTTCATTCGCATGCGCACTGTTGTTTACGCATGCGCAGAGGGTCAAAACCGAGACGTGACGATTTCCCGGTTTCAGGGAAGCGTTCTGCGCATGCGCAGAGAGTCCAAACCAGGATGTCCAGGTTTGGGGGGGGCGGAGCCTCCCACTGCTGGCACTACCGGCTCGCCGAACGAACCACCTACTGCCAGTGCTACCGGCTTGCGCGAACTGGATAGAGCCGGCTGCATTTCACCACTGCTTCCAACTCTCTTATTCTGTTATTTTTAAATCTAAATCATCCTGGTAATAAAGTTCGTAAGAACCACTCCATAAGTGGATAAACATGTCAAACCCAGTCTGAACACCTGACTGGAAAGTGCTATGGGGCTGAATACAAGCCTAAATTGTATTATCATTTCTATTGCTATTGATGAAGTTGAGGTTTGTTTGTTTGTTTTTCAACAAAACAATGATTTCTTTGTCTTATAGTATTTCTACTTACACGTATCATATTTTTAAGCTTCGATGTAGGAACTGGATCATTTTTTTTAAAAAAAGGATTCATTTAAAGAAAAAAAAAAGATTCATTCATCCAAGATCACCGCAAATGGGGACTGCAGCCAAGAAATTAAAAGACGCTTGCTCCTGGGGAGGAAAGCTATGGCAAATCTAGACAGCGTACTAAAAAGCAGAGACATCACCTTGCCAACAAAAGTGCGTATAGTCAAAGCTATGGTTTTCCCAGTTGCAATGTATGGCTGTGAAGGCTGGACCATAAGGAAGGCTGAGCGCCAAAGAATTGAGGCCTTTGAACTCTGGTGCTAGAGAAGACTCCTGCGAGTCCCTTGGACTGCAAGGCAATCCAACCGGTCAATCCTAGAGGAGATCAACCCTGACTGCTCTTTAGAAAGCCAGATCCTGAAGATGAAACTGAAATACTTTGGCCACCTAATGAGAAAGAAGAACTCACTGGAGAAGAGTCTAATACTGGGAACGACTGAGGGCAAAAGAAGAAGGGAACGACAGAGAATGAGGTGGCTGGATGGAGTCACTGAAGCAATCGGCGTGAGCTTAAATGGACTCCAGAGGATGGTAGAGGACAGGAAGGCCTGGAGGAACATTGTCCATGGAGTCGCGATGGGTCGGACACGACTTCGCAACTAACAACAACAACAACATACTATTTTTTGTTTTGTTTTGTAAAATCCTCTGATTTTATGCCAAAGGTGCTTTTTCCAAGAGGCAACTGGACTTTCTGGTTTTTCTTTTGAAGATGTTTCGCTTCTCATCCAAGAAGTTTCTTCAGCTCTGACCGGATGGTGGGGAATGGAAAGATTTATGCTCCTTGCAGACAGCTGGAGATTTGCATTCTTTTTGCGAGTCGTTAAGGTCACCTGGACGATTCACCTTTAATGTCTTGCTACAAGAATGCAAATCTCCAACTGTCTGCAAGGAGTATAAATCCTTCCATTCCCCACCATCCGGTCAGAGCTGAAGAAGCTTCTTGGATGAGAAGCGAAACGTCTTCAAAGAAAAAGCAAGAGTTTTGGTTGCCTCCTGAAAAAGCACCTTTGGGAGAACCATGAGCTGGATGACTGAGAATCTCTATGGACTTTTAGCTATACAGTTTGGGTTGAAGACCCTTTGAATGGTGTGGGAGTAGGAATGGATTTCCAGAGGAAAAATTGCAGACTACAGGAACGAGGAGCGCTACTCAGGTGACCATGAGGATGCAGATAAACCTCCAAGTGGCCTCAACAACCCTCTAAAAGGATGCAAATGACCAGCTGTCTGCAAGGAATGCAAATCCTTCCATTCTCCCACCATCTGATCAGAGCTGAAGCAGCTTCTTGGATGAGAAGTGAAACGTCTTCAAAGAAAAAACAAGAAAGTCCAGTTGCCTCTTGAAAAAACACCTTTAGGATACCAGTGACCTGGATGACTGAGAATCTCCATAGACCTTGATTTTATGTCACAAAAGAGGATTGCTGCTGAATTTTAGGGTAAAATATATCGCATCATCCAAATCATTTGTCTTATTTATAATAATCATATTTGTCTTCAAATATCTGGTTCCTCTTTTGCTTTCTTAACTCACTCAGGTAATGTTATAGAAAGCTCTATATCTGATGTAATGCTGTGGTGATCATGGTCAATCTAATAAGCATTTTCCATTAGCTTATTTTACTGGTCTCTTTATTAGCCTATCATTAGAACCAGCGGAGCTATTATTCAGCTATTGTGAATGACATCAGGAAAAGCATCCGGTTTGGAATTCATTTTCCCATATATCGCATATAATAAATCTGGAATATTTCTGTAATGAAGAACACCTGATTGGCAATGAAAGGTCAGTGGATTTTGTTGTTATTTGAAAACTGAAACTTAAATAGCGTTTGGATGTTTTTCTTTTTCGGGTTAGGGAACAGTCTTAGAAAAATCTAAATGCCAGCCCACTGGAGTTTCTTGGCATTTCCATGTATACGATACCAGCAAAAGTATTTGTGCACAAGCAATTGTAGCTTTTAAGAGTTATTCCATGTCTAAAGAGAATCTCCATGAATCTATAAAACAAAAGAAAAATGCAACAAAACAGCCTCTCAAACACCTTTGCTAAAGCACAGAGGAATTTCACACACACACACAGTTTTGATACTTTCAAGCATAAAATATTTACTTAAACATACAGGATAAGCCAAGAAACGATCGTAATAATCTACAATGATTTGTTTGATAGCTGTCACAGTGTGTATATATATACACATATATATGTTTTCTGAGGTTTTCCCGGGTGTTTGTATGTAGGTCTTTGGTTATTCGGGTTTTCTCCCGCGTAAAATTAGAAGTGTCTTGGCGACGTTTCGACGAAGTCTCATTCGTCATCTTCAGGCTTCAGCTTTGTGCTTCTGGGAGCAATGTGTGACTGCAGCTGCAGGAAGGAAGGAAGGAAGGAAGAAACAGCTGCAGTCACACATTGCTCCCAGAAGCATGAAGCTGAAGCCTGAAGATGACGAATGAGACTTCGTCGAAACGTCGCCAAGACACTTCCAATTTTACGCGGGAGAAAACCCGAATAACCAAAGACCTACATATAGATAGATAGATAGATAGATAGATAGATAGATAGATAGATAGATAGATAGATAGATAGATAGATAGATAGATACACACACATATATATTCAAATCAAATATAAAAATGCCAAGAAAAAAAGGAAATCGTTTCTGGAAGAATATTACTGCCGCCTTCTATTAAATTCAAGATGACTGGTCACGTTTTCCATTAGGATATGGTGATGCTTAATTTATACCTATTTGGTATTTCCACAAATACTAATGCTGAGGGGGGCTCACACAGTAGAGTCTACAAATACCATAATTACTTGGTAATCCCCTTTTGGTCTTTGCATCTGCATTGGGAGTGTGATCCCTGTTGGTTCTCCTTTGACTTCTCAACCACTTTAATTACCGTAGACCATGAAAGATTTGGGAAGATGTGCAGTGATTTCGTCTCAGTCTAAGTCTCACCTGAGGATAGGTTTCTTGAAGGAGGACTTATTATAGGCCAGGACTCCATTCTATTCTTCATTCTCTGTCTTCTTTTAGACCAACGATCATGTCATAACACCCCACACAAGCAACTACCAACTCAGGATGCTCCTTCCCATATTTGGGCGACCAGGTTGCTCTCATAGAAACCCCCCCACACACACACACACTTAATCTCTCCCCTGGTACAGCTGACAAAGAGAGGAGAACTTGTGGCTTAGAAGTTAATACATCTACCTAATATGCAAGCAGCCCACGTTTGAATCCCAGAAGGGGATGGCTAGCTGATGAGAGCTAAATAGCTTGAAATAGATCTATACTAGTCTCCTTTTATTTCTTTGTCAGTAAATATAAATTTTAGAATAGAATAGAATTCTTTATTGGCCAAGTGTGATTGGACACACAAGGAATTTGTCTTGGTGCATATGCTCTCAGTGTACATAAAAGAAAAGATCCACCCGTTTTGGATGCAGGTAAGTGCAGAGCATGCATGGAGGCTCAGGGAGGGCGAAAACTGGGCCTACCAAAAGTTTGGGCCCATTTCTGGCCTCCAGAGGGCCTTCAGGGTCTGGGGAAGCTGTTTTCTCCCTCCCGGAGGCTCGAGCAAAAAGCCTCTGGAGCCTGGGGAGGGCAAAATCCCTCCCCCACCATGGTGCAGGAGGCCAACTAGGCCATGCCCACCATGGCCACACCCACCCAGCAACCGGGCAGAGAACCTGTCACTAAAACTTTTGAAGCTAAACTTTCTTTAGCTTTGATGCAAGCAATTCGCAAGAATGCCTCCTTCTAGGTCAGCGGTTCTCAACCTGTGGGTCGTGACCCCATTGGGGGTCGAATGACGATTTGCCAGGGGTCGCCTAAGACCATCGGAAATATGGGAAGTATACTTGCGAGTCGAAGAATCGCGCTCCAGTGGTTGCCTCCACAAGCCAGCTGCAGGCTCTTCAAATCGCTAGCTGAATTCGGCTTCAGGCGCGATGAATTAAAAAAGAGAGAAATCTTTGCTCTGACGTCTCCCTCTCAAGCCAGCTGCAATCACTCCCAATCGCTAGCCGAATCTGGCTTCAGGCGCGATAAATTTAATAGGGGAGGAGTTTCCGCTTTAATGCCTCAAGGCAATCGCAAGCAGTTCAGATCGCTAGCCAATACGGCTTGAGGCGCGATAAATTCAAAATGAAAATAATTTAACGGTTGGGGGTCGCCACATCGTGGGGAATTGTATTAAAGGGGTCACAGCACTATAAAGGTTGAGAACCACTGTTCTAGGTGGACCTTCACACTTACTGAGATAAAAAATGAAGAAGATCATCTGCCATTAACATGAGCTAATCTAACAGCAGTTCAGGATTAAGATGTGTCTGTTTGTTCTTCCCTCTGTTTGGAATGCATTCCCTAGAGACTTGGAAATGGAGATATCTTTCTTCCACTTCCTCTTTTTAAAAGGCCTTTTTTTAAAAAAAAAGACCTTTAAAAATAGCCTCAAAGATAATTCGTTTCCTTTAAATAAGAGACAACTACTTTGTTTTCACCAAGTTTCATGAAAACATACTAACTTCTAAAGAAGAGGGATTTTAAGAAAAAATTGTCGTTACATATGTACGGAATTCACTGTCTCAATTTTTGAATCTCTCATTTTTAGAGGATTGTAAAAAAAAAAGGACAAGGTAAGCAAGAGACGTGGTGGCTCAGTGGCTAAATCACTGAGCTTGTCGATCAGTTCAGCAGTTCGAATCCCTAGTGCCACATAACGGGGTGAGCTCCCGTGACTTGTCCCAGCTTCTGCCAACCTAGCAGTTCGAAAGCACATCAAAAATGCAAGTAGAAAAATAGGGACCAGCTTTGGTGGGAAGGTAACAGCGTTCTGTGAGCCTTTGGTGTTGAGTCATGCCCATGGCTGGCTCTTCATCTTTGAAATGGAGATGAGCACCGCCCCCTAGAGTTGGGAACGACTAGCATGTGTAAGCGGAACCTTAACCTTTACCTATACCTTTAAGCAAGAATATCCTTCTTTCCTTCCCTCCATCCATCCATCCCTCTTTCTTTCTTTCTTTCTTTCTTTCTTTCTTTCTTTCTTTCTTTCTTTCTTTCTTTCTTTCTTTCTTTCTTTCTTTCTTCTTTCCTTCCTTCCTTCCTTCCTTCTTTCCTTTCCTTTCCTTTCCTTTCTCTCTTTCTCTCTTTCCTTCCTTCCTTCATCCCTCCCTCCCTCCACAATATATACATTTAAATGCAAATGTGTTTTTCCTGATAAATTCTGAGATCCTTTTATGGCATTGTTTGGAATTATGCTCAAATAAACCATCCCGGATATATCTCTGTGTATTTTAATGGGTTTAGGACATTTTGAAGGTAAATATATATTCTATTACTGACTGCTGTATAAATTCCAGGAGAGATATAGCCACTTCACTGTGCTTTTAAAGTCTCACAATAGGTGATATATGCACTTTTAATTCAGAAATTTTATCTGGACCATTATCTGTGCATTACAAGCTATGCTTTTGCCATTTTTCTTTAATCCATTTTTTTTACTAGCATTTACAATACAGGTTTCAGGTTTTTGTTAGAGGAATGTTGATTATCTAAGAAATACTGCTGTTTTGGCCTGTGGGTGAATTTATTCTAGCATAGGAAGACAGCTTATTTGCTTGGTATGACAACAATGACAAAAATTGTGGAAATTATAGCCTAAAATTTCAGAAATGGAGATTCCGCAACTTTAAAATTTTCTTTTATCGGTTATAGTCTAAATCATCCCATGGTTTACAAATGCATGGAGTTTGCCCTGAGGACCCATAAGAAAATCCACCTCTGAAACACAATATTTTGGGATTTACTGCTATTTTGGGAAGAACACACCCCTGGCAGAAGATTTATGCATACAGTGCTTTTATGGTACTCATTTATTATTTATTAAAATTTGCATGTTGCCCATCTCTCTGCCAAGCAAATCTGAATGGCTTTGTACCGCCACCATCACTATCACCCATAATCCTTTGTGGGGTGGAGTCTGGGCAACTGAATGGAGTTATCAGAGTTTTAATGGCTGGATGCCCTTCCTGTCGCCAATATGAAGTTTTATTCAGCAGATATATTCTCAGTGTGCCCAGAGAGAGAAATATCTGCTGCTACCTAGGATCGAACTCACAGCCTGGAGTTCGATCCTCCTGGTAGAGCCAGGAGTGCAAGCGAGAGCTCCACCTCTAGGCCACCAATAGCTTGTTGTAGCATAAATAACAATAAATAGGATTAAAACATTAAAGCATCAAAAATTGAAAGCTAAAATTAATATTAAATATTAAAATGGATTAAAAAAAATAGTACATATAGACTGGGTGAGGGTGAGACCTTGTAGTATTCTACTAGTCACTTCCAAATAGAAACAAGGAGGCTCGAGTGATTGGAACACTGGGCAGGAGGTAGCAAGCCCACGTTTGAGACCTGAGAGTTGATATGGGGTTGAGTTCTGGTCCTTCATTCCAGCTCCTACTAGGGACATGAAAGGAGCCCCCAACTGGGTATCTCCAGGGCAACCGGTGATGTCACCGACTAATCCTTTTAACTCGGAAGCGCCTCGGTGCTTCTGACACAAGTGCAAAAACCACCTCCAAAGTAGGACACCCCCATCAAGCCACCAAGCCAGTTGGCAAAGCCAGGTTTGGGGAGATTTCACCCTGAAGATCAAACTATTCCAAAGGACAAGAGCCATGTCTTCTTCTGGACCCCACCAACCACCATCCCCTGCCCGATAAGATCCAGAGCATATCCTTTCAATCTCATTAAGGACACAGTTCCTCAGGTTACCTAGAACCAGAAGTAGAATTCAGCTGGTTCGGACTGGTTCCAGTGAACTAGTAGCACCGATGATCAGTTGGCCCCGCCCACCTGCCCCTGCTCTATCCTGTTCTTTAGTTCCTGCTTTGTAGCTCATCTCAATCACACAACACAGCTGATTCCACCCCCCCTCGCTGTTCTATTTATCATTGCTGACCTGGAAGGTAAGCAGCTCAGCTTCTAAACACTCCATTTTCAGTGCTGCATGCAAGCGCCTTAGGTTCTGGTGCGCGCGCAACCAGGTTCAATGTGTGAGCTCATTGAACCAGTTGTTAAACTGGCAGCATTCCACCACTGCCTGGAACCATGACATATAGGGCTTTAAAGATGATAACCAACACCTTGAACTGGACCCAGAAGCAAACCAGTGAAGTTCACACAACAGTGAATGAGCCACCCTAGAGGTCATTAAGACATTCTGCCCTGCTGCATTTTGTGCCAGCTGTAGCTTCTAATATTTTATCAGATATAATTGGGGCAATGGTGAAATCTTCCCCAGTTTGCCACTGGTATGCTGCCCGTGGATGCGCGATGCGCACCACGTGCAAGCTGCACATGCACAGTACACACCAAATGCATGCTGTGTACATGCACAGTGCACGTTAAATGCACATTGTGCACGCATGCGCAGTACACACCAAATGCACACTGCACATGGAAAACCAAGGCTTGCGAAGGTAAGTAGAACAGCGAGGGGGGGGGATAGCTGTGCCGCGCAATTTAGATTCACTAGAAAGCAGGATCTTCTGCTTTCTAGCCATTTTAAATCATGCGGCACAGCTGATCATCAGAAATACTGGTTTCGAGTAACCGTTAGGTTTTTTTTAACTACTGGTTCACTCGAACCGGTAGTTTTTATCGCTACCGGTTTGCCCGAACCGGTGGCAACCTATAGCATTTCACCATTGAATTGGGGCCTGCAGAATAATTGTAACCACTTCATTCTTCACATTTCTGCCCAATGATATCACCATTCTTCTCTCCACTAAGAGGTAAGTCAAAGTATCCAGAAGAGAGATGAGGGGATAAAAAATTAAGGTGATAACTGCAAGCATACCATCAAAATCCTGCCCTTTTTAGGAAGCATGTAAAAATGGGCGGGAATTTGATCACTTGGTTCACAGCCTTCATCTTGATCTTTGCCTTTCTTCCTGCAGATGCCGCTGGGAGAAAGTTCTGGGTGCTTTGATTTTTAATTGAATTATGTTTCCTTTCGTTTCTTCTCTCTTCCCCTCAGAACATGTTGCTTATCTGTATTGCAAAAAAAAATAAAAATACTCCAACTTCAGAGTTCTTTCGCATAAGATTTGTATACATTATTAATTCGGCTAAATATGACTTAATTCATACTTGATTAATTAATACTTTTCCTTTCATGGTAGAAAATGTCTTGGAAAAAAAATCACAGTTTTGTTGCAAATAATGTGACGCTGAAGCTATTTCGGCAAAATCTCCTGTGGTCTAATAGAAAATTGAAGAAAAAAAAATAGATCATATTGACTGTTGTGTCCCTGAAAGTCAAACTCCCTGATGTTTTAATTTTTGATTTAATTTTTTGATAACATATCACAGTTGCAGCTATCTGTCTGAAAAGCAGAAGATAAAAATGACAAGCTGGGTCATTAGAGACTTTTTGCAGCTATTTGCCTTTTTTAAAAAAAAATGTGCACTCCTATTTCTGTAAAGAATCCAAAATTTCCAATTTATTTTCCTCTTTACTACACATGCAGACACAAATATAGACTGTGTGCTATCAAATCATGTCTAGATAGATACATATTGATTACATCGATAAAACCTTCTCCAATATGGTTCTGAGTTTCATGGGAAGATCAATAATTCATGGTAATACACACACACACACACACACACACATATACACTTATACATTCACGGTGGCTCAGTGGCTAAGAAGCTGAGCTTGTCGATTGAAAGGTCGGCAGTCCAGCGGTTCGAATCCCTAGTGCCACGTAACAGAGTGAGCTCCCGTGACTTGTCCCAGCTTCTGCCAACCTAGCAGTTCGAAAGCACGTAAAAAATGCAAGTAGAAAAATAGGGACCACCTTTGGTGGGAAGGTAACAGCATTCCATGAGCATGACTAGCACATATGTGCGAGGGGAACCTTTACATATATATACATATATATAAATACACACACACACACACACACACACACACACACACACACACACACTTTCCATACAGGAATTCACAAGCACAATTTTTTGGAGGGTGGAGAGGCAAATGGACTCAACTGACAGCATTTTCTATTGGCCATGTGGACTTTGTTGAATAGATTGATTCCATTCTTCCAGGCCCAAATCCAGATGGATCTGAATGGCAAGGAGCCACCTACCCATTTGTGTGTGTGTGTGTGCCTATATATATCTATGGACCATCGATGCCAAGAGAATGAAATATATGTTGTCCTTCCTGACATTTTGTCTTCCTTTCCAAGTGCAAATGGAGAATGGGCAATGACTCTAGCTGTACAAGGCGAGCCAGCATGTTTATTACAAAGACTGCTTTATAAAATCATGATTATATGAGAGAGAGGAAGAAATATTGAGCAGGTCAGTATGCTGTGCAAGTATCCAGCATATCGGTAGTGGAGGTGATTGAACCAACAAAGTAATCAAATAAGTTTATTTACCACTTATATTTTCTCTTTTTTAACCTATTGAATAGAAGATGGAGGAACCTGTTCTAACAGAATAACTGAATAACAGAGTTGGAAGGGACCTTGGAGGTCTTCTAGTCCAACCCCCTGCTCAGGCAGGAAACCCTAGAACATTTCAGACAAACGGTTGTCCCAATCTCTTCTTAAAAAATCTCCACGCTTGTGGAGTACTGTGAAGTTGTTACCATGGCAACTCGACTGTGTTGTACAGTAGAAGCCATTTTTAAGGCAGTCCAGTAGAAGCCATTTTAAGGCACAACAGGCTGTATCTTAACAGAACCCAGACCCCGAAGGGTGTTAGCGGTGTCTTACCCCCACAGTATTTCTTTCTAGAGAGTAAGTCATCTGTGTACCAGGTTTGGTTGAAATTGCTCGAGGTATTCCAGAGTTATGCTGGAATACACACACACACACACACACACACACACACAGCCATTTTGGTACATATAGCTTTTCCCACTTTCACTCTATCTTTTGAAACTGTGACACAATATGCTTTAGTTCTGATCCTAATCCTTTCAATCCTAAATAGGAGCTAGTGTTAATAGACGTTTGGGGATAGAACTAGGACCTATGAAGGCCCAAGTGTCCTTTCAACCATGAAGCTCAGTCATGGTTGAAAGTTATTCTTAGATCCAGTTTGGTGTAAAGGTTAAAGCACCAGGCTAGAAACTGGGAGACTGTGAGTTCCAGTCCCATCTAAGGCACAAAGCCTAAAAGGATAACCTCCGCCCTAGGATAATGGCAAACAACTTCTGAAATCTTGCCAAGAAAAATATCAGGGACTGATCTAAGAAGTTGCCTGAAATCAAAAACTGACAGAAAAGATAAAGATGAAGCAAAGATGAAGAGGGAAGGAGGAGAGAGAAAGGAGAAAAAAAGGAACTTTTAAATTTAAGTTTACGACAAAACAAAATCTTCCCAATTTATTTTCCCTAAGCTTGATCACGGAATCCTTTCTGGCTCACAATAACATATGAATATATGGTCCATCATTTCTCGCATGATGGACCATACATTCCCCAGTTAATCCTATCAAAATTGCATGGCTATACTGAAGGTTTTTTTTGTTTGAAATGAAAATCAGCTTTAGAATTTCTTTCTATATGCCCACAGGTAGAATTCGGAAGTGAAGGCTCTCTTAGAAACAGTAGACATTGCAAATAGGGCAGACTCTGTTTTGGTTGATGATTTCCATGTTTATTCTTTCTTCTGGCTTTAGAGCATCTACCTCACTCAGGGGACAACTGCTGATCATTTACAAAGTGAAACAAACACAGATGTTTCTCCATAACATGCTTGCAAATGACATGTAGAGAACTGGTGTAAGCATATAGTTTCTGCACTCCAATCTTTCTTTGCCAACTGGCTATAAGATAAACAAAACAATAAAGGGAACAAGAAGGACAAAACAGCAAAGAACATTTAAGGCAACTGGATCAGAAGCAGAGCATTTATGTGTCTCAAAGGTGACGTCCACATTAATAGTTAAATTATCACTAAGTTTCAGTGGAGTTTAAATTCAAAGCAAGGTGAAACAGAATAACAGAAATGAAAGGGACCTTGGAGGTCTTCTAGTTCAACCCCCTGCTCAAGCAAGAAACCCTACACCAATGGTTCTCAACCTTTATAGTGCTGCGACCCCTTTAATACAATTCCCCATGATGTGGCGACCCCAACCATAAAATTATTTTCGTTTTGAATTTATCGCGCCTGAAGCCATATTGGCTAGCAATCTGAACTGCTTGCGATTGCCTTGAGGACGGAGGCATTAAAGCGGAGACTCCTCCCCTATTAAGTTTATCGCGCCTGAAGCCAGATTAGGCTAGCGATTGGGAGTGATTGCAGCTGGCTTGAGAGGGAGACATCAGAGCAAAGATTTCTCTCTTTTTTAATTCATCGCGCCTGAAGCCGAATTCGGCTAGTGATTTGAAGAGCCTGCAGCTGGCTTGTGGAGTCAACCATTGGAGCGCAATTCTTCGACTCGCAAGTATACTTTCCATATTTCCGATGGTCTTAGGCGACCCCTGGCAAATCGTCATTCGACCCCCAATGGGGTCGCGACCCACAGGTTGAGAACCGCTGCCCTATACCATTTCCTCCAACCACAAATTAACTGCTGAACTGATTTCATCATCATATTAGAGACATATAATCTGTGCTCCCTTTGGTTTAGCTTTAGTACGTGGTATGAACCATTGTAGTTTATAAGTCATGGTTTAGAATAGAATAGAACAGAACAGAACAGAACAGAACAGAACAGAACAGAACAGAATAGAAATGGAATAGAATAGAATAGAATAGAATAGAATAGAATAGAATAGAATAGAATAGAATAGAATAGAATAGAATTCTTTTTCGGCCAAGTGTGATTGGACACACAAGGAATTTGTCTTTAGTGCTTATGCTCTCAGTGTACATAAAAGAAAAGATACATTCATCAAGAATCGTAAGGTACCACACTTAATGATAGTCATAGAGTACAAATAAGCAATCGAATCATGTTAGGAAACAGTCAAGATAAATTATAAGGAAACCAGCAACAAGGTTACAGTCATATAGTCATAAGTGGGATGAGATGGGTGATAGGAATGATGAGAAGATTCATAGTAGTGCAGATTTAGTGAATAGTTTGAGTGTTGAAGGAATTATTTGCTTAGCAGAGTGATGGCGTTCAGGAAAAAAACGGTCCTTGTGTCTAGTTGTTCTGGTGTGCAGTGCTCTATAGCATGGTTTTGAGGGTAGGAGTTGAAACAGTTTATGTCCAGGTTGTGAAGGGTCTGTCATGGTTTGTGGATTAATTAAAAAAAAAGAGTGAAAAAAAAACCTAGGAAAAAACCCTTCACCTTCTTTCCAAGATCTACTAATTAAGAAATATTCTAATTGGGACATGGAGAAAGAAATCCAGCTCCCAATATAATCCTCTAAATTTAATCTTCAGAGTTTGGAATTGTTTCCCTGTTCTGCATCGTTTGTTCTAGTTTATTTTTCATTTGGCTTTAATGGAATTTAATCAACTTTGTTTCCTGGGAGAGCCTTTGCAATTCTGTGTCTGTCTGTCTGTCCATCCATCAGTTCATCTGTGCATACAGCCATATATCCATCTGTCCATTCATTCAGGTGATAGAGAACAAGTCCACTTCTTCCATCCACGTGTATGTGTGTATGCATACATATGTGTGTGTGTGTGTGTGTGTGTATGTATGTATATATGTGTGTGTATGTATATATATATGTGTGTGTGTATGTATATATAAATGTGTTTGTGTGTGTGTGTGTGTGTGTGTGTGTGTGTGTGTTGTTTTCCCCAAAATAAGACCCTGTCTTATATTTTTTTGAACCCTGAAATAAATGCTTGGCCTTATTGACATGCATTCAAAGGCCCAATTGGGCTTATTATCTGAGGATGTCTTATTTTGGGAGGAACAGGATATATTTATTAATGGAATGGAATAGAATAGAATAGAATAGAATAGAATAGAATAGAATAGAATAGAATAGAATAGAATAGAATAGAATAGAACAGGAGAATAATACAATGCAGAATAGAATAGAATAGAATAGAATAGAATAGAATAGAATAGAATAGAATAGAATAGAATAGAATAGAATAGAGAATAATGCAATATAGAATAGAGTCGAGTCGAGTAGAATAGAATAGAATAGAATAGAGAATAATACAATGTAGAACAGAACAGAATAAAGTAGAGTAGAGTAGAGTAGAGTAGAGTAGACTAGACTAGACTAGACTAGACTAGACTAGACTAGACTAGAATAGCAGTGTTGGAAGGGACCTGTAGGTCATCATCATCTAGTCTATCTAGGGTCTCCTGCGTAAGTGGGGGGGTTGGCCTAGATGATGTTTTTGTTGACCATTAGTCGTCCCTACCAAGCCTTCTATGATTATTCGTCACCTGAAAACCGACTGACTCTTTCTTGTCTACCGGTTACATTCAGCACCTCTGTGTCAGATCTTTAGGTCTTGTGTTTTTTTGCTTATCAAGACCTTCCATCCTGTTCTGTATTACCACAATGCGACTATTTTTTTTTTTTAAAAATCCACATACATTTCCACCCATGCACTGCTCTAAATCTGTGATTTTTTCCCTCTCCCCTTTGAGGTCATTGAGGATTACACGCATTAGGCATTTTTTTTCTACCTGGGAAAAAAATCTTCCCATCCTTTTTGACAATTGCCAAGGTGATGATGACTGTGTTGGCTTAGACAAATGGCACTTGAGATAATTACATTCTGCTGCCTTGGTTTTTCCTCCAGCAGTCTTCAATGCGCGCGTCAAACTTTCTTTCGCTCCTGCTGATTTATCGCGGCGGAGAGGTTCCTGTGTTTACCTGAGGGCAGGACTGGCCTGCTGGGGAACCAGGTCTGCCATGGATCCCTTATCGCTCTTTAGGGAAGTGGGTGGCAGCCATCCTGGTTCGCTTCGACAAATAAGAGGATAAAGCCAAAAGAGAGGTTGGGTTTTTCCCCCCCACTTCCCATCCCTGTAAATAAATTGGATGTATTCAGGCCAATTGCAAGTGAATGTTCTGTTTTCTACAAGCCAAGCATAAGCCACACCGAATGCCATCACTGCCAGTCATGCGCCTGTCATCCAAATTGTTGAAAACAACAGTAAACTAAATGCCTGCTAGCTGGCAACATCCCTTCCTCCTAGCTCATAAATGCTGCAAGGAAAATCTAACAAGGAAGCTTCTAGGGAAACAACCCACTGTTGCAAACATCTGGATGCCCAATCAGGACAACTCCGACAGCTGTTAATCTGCCTTCAAGACATACAGCTTGTCAGCAGCTTTCTTTGCAAGGGGCAATGGGAAAGAGATGGCTTATGCTGTAATTTAAAATGTGCTCTCTCTCTCTCTCTTTTTTTTTTTTTTGCCCTCTTCAGCCCTCTCGTTTCATAGGGAAGGTGCTGCTGCTACAGCTGTTACTCAAGCTCTTGCGATACTTGGCATTTTGTTTGCCTCTCGAGATCCAGAATTTAAATATTCCAGTGGGAATAATATATGCAGAAGGGTGGCTCAGTGGCTGAGCTTGTCGATCGCAAGCTCGGCAGTTCAGCGGTTTGAATCCCTTGTGCCGCATAACAGGGTGAGCTCCCGTTACTTGTCCCAGCTTCTGCCAACCTAGCAGTTCGACAGTAGGTAAAAAATGCAAGTAGAAAAATAGGGACCACCTTTGCGGGGGGAAGGTAACAGCGTTCTGTGCACTTTTGGTGGTTGAGTCATGCCGGCCACATGACCACGGAGACCTTTTTGGACAGCGTTGGCTCTTCGGCTTTGAAACAGAGATGAGCACCATCCCCTAGAGTCGGGAACGACTAGTACATATTTGCGAGGGGAACCTTTACCTTCACCTTTTACAATGCAGTGAGCCATGGGCAGATTTGTACATTGGGGAAACAAAACAACCACTTCATAAACACGTGGCACAACACAGAACAAACACATCAGGACTAGATTCAGCAGTCCATCTACATTTAAAAGAGACAGGCCACTCTTTTGAAGAAAGCAAAATCCAGGTTTTGGACAGAGAGGACCACTGGTTTGAAAGAGAGGTTAAAGAGTCCTTCTGTGTCAAAATTGAACAGCCCCCTCTCAACAGAGGGGGAGGGAGACGACATCATCTATCTCCAGTCTACAACACAGTCCTTTCAGCAGTTCCCAGAAGGTGCCACATGCATTTTCACCACTCAGGTGACCCTGAAGACACAGATAAACCTCCAGGTGGCCTCAACGACCCTCTAAAAGGATGCAAATGTCCAGTTGCCTGCAAGGGGTATAAATCCTTCCGTTCCCCACCATCCAGTCAGAGCTGAAGAAGCTTCTTGTCAGCCTCCACTCCAATCTTCATATCTTTTTGTACTCCTTATATTCAGTTGTTAGATAGCATGGGATTTTATTTCTAATATAAATAGCTCTTGGATTCAAGTTAAGTAGAGAGGGCCCTTTAAGAGTGTCGGTCTGACATAATTAAGGGGGGAGGGGAGATTAATGTTTTGAATTCAACAGGAATGTTTGAGCGCGAACTCTAACGGACATTGCATTCCTGATATGATTGACAGCCAGAGACCTGCGGAAGAAGATTACCACGGGACCCCGGGAAGAAGCTGGCATTGGACCAGACCTGATGACCTCTTGGGGAAGAGGAGGGAAAAATAGGGGGGATATAGATTGTTAGCCATATTTTGTCTTAGATTCACCTTTATACTGCTGCAATCAAGATGTACCTAGTAAAAGTACTTTTCTTTATTTTCAAATGAAGTCAAGGTGTATTCTTTCCTAGATATAATCAGAGGCAGCCGGACACTTCTTGGATGGAGAAGTGAAATGTCTTCAAAGAAAAAACCAGGAAGTCCAGGGGCTTCTTGAAAAAAAAGCACCTTTGGGACAACCAGGACCTTGGATGACTGAGAATCTCCATATACATTCCAGTGGGAAGCACTGGGCATTCAAATGCAGGCTACATGACTGCCTAATCTGGGACTGTCACTGAGAAACACACCATGCCCAGTCTTAATGCTTTCAGATGTTGGAGTCACCTTGGAAGGTGGAAGGAAAAACCACACATCTTCCTGTTCACCATTCCATCTTTAAACCGGGAGTTCTCTGCAAATCCAGCTGTGGGAAACCGTGCATAGATTTTTTGCCGTGCAGAGCCAGGTAAATAATATAGCACATACCCAATGATAATTCAAAGCACAGGTGACAGAAAAAGTGGAAGAGAAATTAAATTCCTGTAGGTACAAACCTCCTGAATGGTGCGAATGGAACAGTGAAGTGTATTTCTGTCAGCTTATAAATCACACGCCTTATAAATCAGTCCTTATTTCCAGTCTGACTGATACACACAGACCTATAAGTGGTGGAAAAATGAACAGAAAGCCAGTATGGGATAAAGCAAGGCACTGTTCGGGGTTTTGTTTTTTTAAAATAAAAGCCTCATTTTTCCCCGCAAAAGCATCCAACTATTTAGCAAAGCCCATTCTAACTCCATCATAACTTTAATTTGCCTTCAGCCCTCCCTCCCCTTATCTAGCAAGCTATTAGAGAACGGCTCTCATCTTTCCATAGGAAATATTCCAATTCTTTTTTTTTTCCCCTCACTATAAATATATATCACCCACATCAGAAGAGTTTTGGCAGTTTACAATTAAATAATAAAAAAGTAATGAAGCAATACATCAAAACCAACATGAATTAAAAACAGCATAGCCACCCAAGCATGGAAACAACTCTACCTACTCAACCTACTCAACTCTACCTACTCATCCTACTCAACGCCAACAGCCATCTACTTGGCTAAAGTAGTCTTACCTTTAACTTCAGGGGAAAGGTCACAAATAAATAATAGTCAGGGTGTCAGGTATATATTTGGATAGTCTATATATTGACTCTAAACATCCCTCCCTTCATGCACAAACAGGCCAAGTATATTCTACATGGATGTGAGGGCTCGCAAGTATTCTAACTGAGTTGTAGAACTTAGATAAATCAAGGAAAACATGTTGTTTGAAAGGTAACTACTTGGACATGTCCTGGGGGGGGGAAATATCCCATTGGTCTTCTACTCTTATGTTATGACCATGAAGGGCTAGTGGCAATAGCACTTAGACTATATACCGCTTCAAAGTGCTTTACAGCCCTCTCTAAGTGGTTTACAGAGTCAGCCTATCACCCCCAACAATCTGGGTCCTCATTTTACCCACCTCAGAAGGATGGAAGGCTGAGTCAATCTTGAGCCCTGCAGGCAGCAGAAGTAGTCTGGAGTACTGCACTCTAATCACTGCCCCATTGTGGCTCAATACATTGCATATGTCTCTTGGGTAAGTGCAAAAAAGAAGAACACCAGCAATGAGTACAAATAGATGGGAAATGTTGAACTGTTTCATGTAAAAAAAATGCATTTTATTTCAGACCTTCCAGACATATTATCTGGAAGACACGTGAGTGCTGAAATTCAAATTTTTCATGACATGGTGAATGTGTACAAGACAATAAATATATTATTATGTATAATGTATAGGTATAAATGTTCATGCCTTGCATACATGAGCAGTAATAAACTACATTGAAAAACGCATGCACATGTGTGCAAAAATAGCCCCAGTAGAAAAAAATATAGGCATATTTTCTGTTTTTATTTAGTTGGTTGAGTTTTGTTCTGGGTTGGGCAAAAAAGAGGGGAAGGATTTTAAAAAAGCGTATTCATCAATCAATCAGTGTTATGTTCTTCCTTGAGCCTCTAATTTCCCCTGTTTATCTCTCATTCATTCATTCATTCATTCATTCATTCATTCATTCATTCATGTTCTATGGCCTCCCTTCTCAAACAAGCAATAGTGGGTGGATAAAAATAGTTAAAAAGTTTTGAGAGCAGTGCATCAGAATTTCATTTCATTTCATGCCATTTCATTTCATCAATTTCATCAATGCCATTGTGTATACAGAATAGAATGGAATAGAATAGAATAGAATAGAATAGAATAGAATAGAATAGAATAGAATAGAATAGAATAGAATTTTTTATTGGCCAAGTGTGATTGGACACACAAGGAATTTGTCTTGGTGCATATGCTCTCAGTGTACATAAAAGAAAAGATACCTTCATCAAGGTACAACATTTACAACACAAATGACAATAAAGGTTATTCTATTCTATTCTATTCTATTCTATTCTATTCTATTCTATTCTATTCTATTCTATTCTATTCTATTCCATTCCATCCCATTCCACGCCATGCCACTCCACTCCATTTCATTCCATTCCAAAAACTCAATAAAAACCAATAACCAGTATGTAGTGGTAGGTAGCCTACAGCTGCCACTGTATCACTTGTTTGGTTCCCAGGCACTCAATTTTTTTAATAGTAACAGAATATGTATAGCTCAGGGTTGAACTGTGGGGTCCTTGGTCTTCTCTGAACTTAGTTGTGTTCTTGAAGATGTTCCCTTACTAAACTAGCTAGCAACTCGCAGTGACAATGTTACCTAGCTGGGTAATGAAACATCTGTAAGAAAACAACCTAGCTTAGAAAGCACCAATGGCCCGGCACTCAATTCATTAGGATGAGGCAAAATGAAGGACAAATCATCATATGTAAATTATATTTAGATAAATTCAGTTCTACCACATTCACTAAATGGCAGTGAGATCTTGATCCTTAGCCTCTTTAGTAGTTCTATGTTCTTCCAGCCTATACATCCAGCCCAGTGGTGGGCTTCAAATTTTTTTACTACTGGTTCTGTGGGTGTGACTTGGTGGGCGTGGAAGGGGAAGGATACTGTAAAATCTCCATTCCCTCCCCAATCCAGAGGAAGGTTACTGCAAAACCTCCATTTCTTCCCTATCAGTTGGGACGTGGGAGTCAGAGAATAGATGGGGGCAGGACCAGTCAGAATTTTTACTACCGGTTCTCTGAACTACTCAAAATTTCTGTTACCAGTTCTCCAGAACTGGTCAGAACCTGCTGAAACCCACCTCTGATCCAGCCTACCTAACCATGAAATATTGTCCTTATGCACTCTCTAGATTGTTCTGTTTCTCTTTTTCTCGAGGCCTCGCGTTTAATTTAATTATTCATTTGTTTTCAGTAAGCCTTCAAAAAAAACCCTTATATCATTTACAGATGAATCACATGAGCAACAACCATTAGGGGCACCAGATAAAAGAGCTTTGGCTCCAGCGAAATTGAATAAAGTAAAATAAAATTATTTTTTGAGCGTGATATGTTCTCAAATACACAAAGCTTCTTGCTGATTCTGATTTTTCGTGCATGTCTTTCTTGGTCATTGGAGGCTCCCATGATCTTTGTAGCATTTTAATTTAAAAGCCAGACATTTTCTTTTGGGTAGTACAGAACACACAATCAGTTAATTATCCGATAGAGATTAAATGATGTATGCAATCCAAAATTCAATTAAAATGAGGATGATTGGTTAATACGTTGAGAGCTGTTTCTACAGGCAACCAAAATTATAATTACGTGTCTCTAACAAAGTATTGTTTTATCTCCTTTAGCTGTGTTTTGTGTTGCCTCTAAATGTTTTCACCCTCCCCAATTTTAAATAAATTTCAATTTCAGCTCCATCAAAAACAACTTCAGAAACTCTTTCATTTTTTATGACAATCCTTACTCGGGAAGTTTTTCTGGTTTCAAGCAAATGTTTAGTCATCTGAATATATTTTTTTTAAGCAAGCTTAATTGCAAAAAATTAAAGTAGGTGACAGTTTTGCTTACAAAAGTGAAGTGAGCTTTACTTCAGTATTTAATTAGCGTGCTATTAAAGTAAGCCTGCGATACTCCACCTGTCTATAACTATGAAAAGATAATTTTGCAAAAGCTGGATGCAGTAGTTTGTATTTCAGAGGCAGTTTTCCTGTCTAGTCGTTTATTTGGGATTTGCTTTATTCCTGTTTCAAGGTATAAAAATGACAAGATGTTAGCCCTTTTAAAGATTTCCTTCCTTGCATTTTTTATATCCTGTAATTGAAATGGTGAAGAGGAAAGAGTAGGGATTACTTCAAAAGATTCCGCTCCCCCAAATCACAGGAGGAAATGGCAGCAGATGTCATTTTCTTCTAGTTTTCGTATCAGATTATTCATCTTCTGAAATCTAGTTTGGAGTACAGGTGGCTCTCGACTTAAGACCACAATTGTAACTAGAACTTCTACGTTATGTGATGCAGTCATTAAGTGAGTCATCATGGATCTGATTTTGGGATCTTTATTTGGGGGTGGGGGGCTGAGGTCAACATCCACTGGTTGTTAAGTAAATCTGGCTTCCCTCATTGACTTTGCTTGTCAGAAGCTGGGCTGTGAAAGGTCACAGAAGGCAATAATTGGGGCCTCAGGAGGCTGCACTTATTTTAAATACATGTTGGTTGCCAAGTCCCCAAATTGTGATCATGATCACCAATGGGGATGTTATGATGGCTGTAAGTACAAGGAGTGATTGCAACTCACTATTTTTCAGGACCATAGTATCATTGAAATTGATGTTTGTAAATTGGGGGCCACCTGTAGAACTATGAGCAAAGACACCACATTTCTGGTCCTGTCTTAGGCATTCAAAACAATTAATCATGTGACCTTGGACCAATCATTTTTCCAAAAACCCAGGGGGAAACAAAGAGAAAGTCCCTTAGGAAAATGTCCCTTAGAAAGCTGCTTAGGACTCGTCCATATCTGTCTCTATCTCTATCTCTGTCTCTGTCTGTCTGTCTGTCTGTCTGTCTTTCTCTCTTATCTATCTATCTATCTATCTATCTATCTATCTATCTATCTATCTATCTATCTATCTATCTTTTATCTATCTATCATCCGTCCGTCTATATCTATCTATCGTATGTATGTATCTACTTTCTGTCTGTTTGTCTGTCTGTCTGTCTGTCTCCCTCTCTCTCTCTCATATGTATGTATGTATGTATCTACTGTCTGGCTTTCTGTCTGTCTACCTATCGTATGTATGTATGTATGTATGTATGTATGTATGTATGTATGTATGTATGTATCTACTGTCTGTCTGTCTGTCTGTCTGTCTGTCTGTCTGTCTGTCTGTCTGTCTATCTATCTATCTATCTATCTATCTATCTATCTATCTATCTATCTATCTATCTATCTGTCTATCCCACCCTCCCTCCCTCCCTTCATCATTATCTTTATCAGCTTTCACAAAGTCCTGGTTGTACTTGCTGGATTTAATGAATACTGTGTCTACATCCTTTCCAAAGGAGTGGGCCTCAAACATTTTTTAAATGTGTGCAAGTGTGTTCACAAGGGGGAGGAAAGGCACAATAAAGGTTATCAATTCAATTTTAGTAGCATGTAACAAATCATCCTCAGTTATGAGCAGGGAATTGGACTAGAAGACCTCCAAGGTCTCTTCCATCGTTGCTGATTTGAATATACATATCCAAGCTAATTTCTTCGTGGGCGGTCTCCTCTTCCAGCTTTTTAGAAGAAATACTCTAACTACAAGCTACATAAGTTCCAATTGTGCTTGTTATTTCCTCTGTGCTTCTCTACTTTCAGCCTAAATACCAGATTTATGTCTTCTTCAAAGCTGGCACCATGACTGCCTCATGTTAATGTGGGTGCTTTGTTTACTCAAAGGGCAACATGTTGGACCAGATGAATGATTTCTAATAGTTATCTAATAAGAACATCTTATGAGAGGCAAGCCAGCTGGCTCTTGATAAATGATTAGCTACATTCTTCAGCTTTTGCTAGCTGGCTGGCACCGAAGATACAACAGTAGCCAAATAATTGGACAGGCACAGTTACAAATGCTTTGCTTGATTCTGCCTTCCCACCCCGTCCCATCCTGGTGGATTATTTGTAATGTTCACATCCTGGCGCCGAAACAGAGGAACCATGGATGGTAGGTGGTTAGGCGAGTGTGACATATTTTGCTTAGATGGCATCCCAGGTTCTGGGGAAATCAGGTGCAGCAGAAAAGGTTAAGCCAGGATAAATTAGCATTGACAGGAACAGCAGGAGGGTGAAGGCAATCAACCAAGAGAAAGAAACAGAATTCAGGACCCTGGAGAGTTCCAAATGAATCCTATTGATTTGATTTTCCTCCCTATTAAAACAATGATAGTATAATAAAAAAAAAGTCTTATTTGAGATCAAAGTTCAGGAATTTAGTGGAAGGCTCTGGATCCAAGCCCAGAGCCTTGTGGAAATGTTCAGCAATTGTTTACCATCTCTTCTAGGCTTATATCTTGCTCAATAGTAGTAATTGTGAGAGGGAATTGGAGTCCTAATGGACAACAATTTAAATATGAGCCAGCTGTGTGCTGCAGCTGCCAAAAAAGCCAACACAGTTCTAGGCTGCATAAACAGAGGGATAGAATCAAGATCACGGGAAGAGTTAATACTACTTTATAATGCCTTGGTAAGGCCAGACTTGGAATATTGCATCCAGTTTTGGTCGCCACAATGTAAAAGAGATGTGGAGACTCTAAAAAGAGTGCAGAGAAGAGCAATAAAGATGATTAGTGGGCTGGAGGCTAAAATATATGAAGAATGGTTGCAGGAATTGGGTATGTCTAGTTTAATGAAAAAAAGGACTAAGGGAGATATGATAGCAGGGTTTCAATATCTCAGGGGGTGCCATAAAGAAGAGGGAGTCAAGCTATTCTCCAAAGCACCAGAGGGTAGGACAAGAAACAATGGGTGGAAACTAATCAAGAAGAGAAGCAACTAAAACTAAGGAGAAATTTCCTGACAGTTAGAACAATTAATCAGTGGGACAACTTGCCTCCAGAAGTTGTGGGCACTCCAACACTGGAAGTTTTTAAGAAGATGTTGGATAACCGTTTGTCTGAAGTGGTGTAGGGTTTCTTGCCTAAGCAGGGGGTTGGACTAGAAGACTTCCAAGGTCCCTTCCAACTCTGTTATTCTATTCTATTCTATATACAAATGCAGTGGGGAATTCCACTCAAATTAAAGTGGAACTGTTCTTAGATCTTGGGGAAACTCCTAATTGTTGCAAACATTCTTATACAAGTGCACACACATGTACCCACACACACATATACCCCAAAAGGTTGAGTCCTGCCAGGGACATTGTTGTCATGAACATGGTAGTTGAGAAGGATTTTCAAATGCAGGTAACATGACGGTGGGCTTGGAATTGGAAATCACGAGTTCAGGTCTCAAATTCCATTTAAGTCCAGCATAAACAAGCTTTCTGTGGAACCGCAATCTTTTCGCATCTTTTTATTAGACACAGTCACAAAGGATTGTTGTCAGAAATCCAGAGAGGGGGGAAAAAAAGCCTTGTGTGAACTTGGTGGAAATGGTAGGTATTATTATATTCATAAAACTTTAGTACGTGTTCAACTGAGTGAACAATTTTACGGTACTTTTACAAGTCCTTTTTGAAATCTTTTTTATATGCTCTCTACCACTCGCATAAGGTCTTCGGCAAGAGATAAATATTGGCTGAAGATTTCTCCCCTTCGTGAGCAATATAAATATTCCTGGATAAGAAATGTCACTCATTTTTCACCCACTGCAATTTAATGCAAAACGATCTTTTTAGGCAGGGATGCTGTCCAAATAAATGCTACCTCTGTCTCCCACTGCAGGTGCCAATTTTGAGAGCAGGGCTGGTTTGTTAAGCCTCTGAATAACAAACAGCGTTTTCTAATAAAATTGCTGTCACACCCATAACTATTGTGGTCAGGGACATTGCAAATTTTTGATAAAAACCGTGAGTTGGAAGGTTTGGCAGACACAAATCTACTTTTGGTGACACGTATTGATGGATTTTTTTTTTTAAATTAAAACTTTTCTTTTTGTGGGCAGCTAAAATCCAAATCCATCAAAAAAGAATGTTGTGTTTCTGGATTCTTAGGGAAAAAAAACCCAACAACATCACAAATTTCACATGATGTAATGGAGAGAAGTTTTGCATTGCTTGATGTGGAAGATCCAGTAATTGTTACAGGCTGGATATCTTGTTGACAGTAAATGGTGTCAAGTAGCATCATCAAGGACAGTATTATTATTATTATTATTATTATTATTATTATTATTATTATTATTATTATTATTATTATTATTATTATTATTATTATTATTATTAATTCGATTTTTATACCGCCCTTCTCCCGAAGGACTCAGGGCGGTGTACAGCCAAGGTAAAACAAATGGTACAATATACAATTAAAATACAGATTAAAAAACGTATTATATAGTTGGCCTAAAACCTTTAAAATATATAAAACTAAAAAAACCCTTAAAATTAATAACAGAAATTTAAAACCAATAAAATTTAAGCCAGCCCCGCGCGAATAAATAGATGTGTTTTCAATTCGCGGCGGAAGGTCCGAAGGTCAGGTATTTGGCATAAACCCGGGGGAAGTTCGTTCCAGAGTGTGGGAGCCCCCACAGAGAAGGATCTTCCCCTGGGGGCTGCCAGCCGACATTGTTTGGCGGACGGCACCCTGAGAAGTCCCTCTCTGTGAGAGCGTACGGGTCGGTGGGAGGCATGATGTAACAGCAGGCGGTCCCGTAAGTACCCAGGCCCTAAGCCATGGAGCGCTTTAAAGGTAGTGACCAAAACCTTAAAGTGCACCTGAAAGGCCACAGGTAGCCAGTGTAGTCTGCGCAGGAGCAGTGTTACACGGGAGCTACGCGAAGCTCCCTCTATCACCCGCACAGCTGCATTCTGGACTAACTGAAGCCTCCGGGTGCACCTCAAGGGGAGCCCCATGTAGAGAGCATTACAATAATCCAAGAGAGAGGTAACGAGCGCATGAGTGACTGTGCACAAGGCATCCCGATCAAGGAAGGGGCGCAACTGCCGAACCAGGCGAACCTGGTGGAAGGCCCTCCTGGAGATATTGATATTATACTGATATTATAATGATATCGGGGCTGCTCGACTGCCATTTCAGAAAGAAAAGGAGAGAGGAGTAGAAGGAGGGAAGAAAGTAGGTAGGAAAGAGTTGAGAAGGAGGAGGGGAATAAGAAGGTTAGATAGGGTGGAAGAAGGGAGGAGTGGAGAAGGAGGAGAGGAAGTAGTAAAGTGAAGGAGATGAAGGATGGGAAAGTAGTAGAGGGTAGAGCGAGGTTGTGAAGAAAGGAAGTGGCAGTCAGGCAGGCCTGAATCAGTAGTAAATAAAAATTAATGATTAATGATGGATAATAGTTTGTACATAAATATGATGTTGGAAAATGGAAATAATTTTTTTTTTTAAAAAAGGACAGTATTAGGGAAGCTTAATGTGGAATCTGACATCTAGGCAATCTCCTGCCAAGTTATTCTTCCTCTCTATCAAAGACTAAAGACATCGTTTCATTGATTACAAATTAAACATAGTCCTGAACTAGGATAGAACTATCCAGCAGCATTTTTCTTCACATACTGTAGTTACCGGTTCGCCCAGCGCCAGAAATATGAGAGGGTGCATTTGTGCGATGTCACACAACATGGCCATTCGCTCCTGCGCTCTGCCCACACATGCTTGTGACGTCACAAACACAGCAATATAGGATGGGATTGCGTCCAGGCGGGTGGGGTGGGTGGGTCCCACTGCAGGTCACCACTACCGGTTCGCCCGAATACCACCTCTGAATACCACTTCTGACTTTTTCAGGTATTAAACATTCCAAGCTGTGCTGAAGATTAATTGATTTGGATATTTGAAAGAAAAAGAACAACAGTTTGCAGCTCAGAATTCATATTTGTCATTCACTGGTAAACTGGTTAAGTTTGGGTTGGGTTGCTAGCAAACTGACTCTTAGTTAACCCAATTCCCAAGGAAAAAGACAACTGACATGCTTACTTTATTTATTTATTTATTTTTAATTATTTATTTTGTCAAGTACATATTAAATAATATATATAAGTACAAGCATGACTTGAATACATAAAATAAACACGATTAAAGGGAACATTAGGACAGGAACGGTAGGCATGCTGGTGCTCTTATGCATGCCCCTTACAGACCTCTTAGGAATGGGGTGAGGTCAACAGTAGCCAGTCTAAGGTTAAAGTTTTGGGGGTTTGGAGTTGAGACCACAGAGTCTGGTAGTGCATTCCAGGCATTAACAACTCTGTTACTGAAGTCGTATTTTCTGCAGTCGAGTTAGGAACGGTTCACTTTAAGTTTGTATCTATTGTGTGCTTGTGTATTGCTGTGGTTGAAGCTGAAGTAGTCATTGACAGGAAGAACATTGTAGCAGATGATTTTATGCTCAGGTCATACCGAAGGCGGCGTAGTTCTACATTTTCTAAACCCAGAAAATTTTACTTATTAAACTCTAGTGAAGTACAGTATTTATCCATAGCAAAAGTGCTAAACTGGAGCTTAGGCCATTTACAGATCAGATCTACAGGCCAAAAAATCCATTGCTATCAGGCTGTTGATTTCACAGCAGACTTTATCCCTACATTTAAAGAGTCTGTGATCTGTTTCTTGCATTGTTTAGCTATGATTTGTTTTATTCATGGTTTGTTTAGTAAATAACTCCTGGCTGAGTTAATGCAATCATAAGCATAAGCCACAGTTTATATGCAATGATAGTTGGGTCAGGAAACAAACTGTATCAAACCATAACTCATTGCACTATGGTTTTAACAGATTAACAGAGTTGGAAGGGACCTTGTAGGTCATCTAGTCCAATCCCCCCATCCACCCAAGCAGGAGACCCTACACCATTTCTTTCATCTTATTCTTGTTCTTAAGAAAATTTAGTGTTTGCTAAATGGAATTTTTGAATCTGTGGTGGTTTTTTTCATCTCTGTTTCAGGAACTTTGGAAGTCAGATTGAGATGGAATGATTAAAAATCCTGCTAATAATGCTAATTATCCAACTAAGTAGCTGAACAAAGTGCTTCGGACATAGATGTGGCTGATTTTATTGTTTTCGTCGAGAATAAATTTCATAAGAATATATGAGAAATGAAAACCATTTATTCACACAGCTGGGCTATGGGAACCCACTTTTCGAAAATGTTTTCCTATTTATTTGGACCAAGTGTTTTATTTATGTTTTACATTGGCCAACAAAGAGGCAGTGCTTTCTGTTTTCAAGTTATGGCTCTCTTCTTCTCATCCTTCTAAAATAACATTTGCGGCACGGAAAACTAAAGTCGTGGAAGAGTTTGTTTATCTGTCAAAAAATATTAGCAGTAGAGCAACAAAGAATTCCAGATCTGCATAGCCAAACAAAACACATGAGCTAACCCAAGAGGAAACAGTGTGATATACACAAATTTAGCCTGTATCCAGCCTCTGAGGCAGATCTGGGAAGAAATTACATTGGCTCTTCTTAAGAGAAAAACCCATTTATATTGCAACAAAAACTCCCTGTCTGTTTGTGCATGGAATCAGATGCACGGCTTTGTGGGAGATACACTTAGATTACCTTTATCTCAATGTATAATTGATTGGGAATTTCAAACAAACAAAATAAATTATATATCAACTGACCTGCTTATAAATAATCCAGCGGCCTTCAAAGAAGCGATTCTCCAACTTGGCCACGGTATTAAGCGTATTCTCTGACTGAGGAATATGGGGAAACTAGTCCTGTGAATTTCTGAAGCTTAGCAAGAACGTGAGTTTCCCCCGTCTTCAGCAATTGCATGGGACAAAAACGATAGCCTTGGCCTTATTGTCCTAGCCCAGGGGTGTCAAATGCAAGGCCCGGGGCCCAAATCTGGCCCATGGGATGCTTAGACCTGGCCCAAAGGACCGGCCCATGGTGCTTCTGCCAGCAAAAACAGAGCTTGGGAGAGCAGAGGGTGAAGCCCTCCTGAGCTTCATTTTCGCTGGCAGAAGGTTGCAGGAGGCCGTCGCAGCTGAAAACGGAGCTCGGGAGCCTGTTTTCATGGGCAGAGACCTCAGGCCACCACAGGCACTCCTGACATGAGTGACGTCGAGCTGGCAATGGCCCCCATGCCCCCCCCCCAAGGTCAAACACAACCCTGATGCGTCCCTCAATGAAATCAAGTTGGACACCAGTGGTGGGTTTCAATTTTTTTTTTACTACCGCTTCTGTGGGTGTGGCTTGATGGCCGTGGCAGGGGAAAGATACTGTAGAATCTCCATTCACTTGGCAGGCAGAGAATAGATGGGGGCGGGGCCAGTCAGAATTTTTACCAGCGGTTCTGGGGGTGTGGCTTGGTGGGCGTGGCATGGTATACTGTAAAAGGATACTGTACAGGATATTGTAAAATCTCCATTCCCACCCCACTCCAGGGAAAGGATACTGCAAAATCTCCATTCCCTCCCCATGCCAGGGGAAGGTTACTGCAAAATCCCCATTTCTTCCCAATCAGCTGGGACTTGGCAGGCAGAAAATAGATGCTGGCGGGGCCAGTCAGAATTTTTACTACCAGTTCTCCAAACTACTCAAAATTTCCGCTACCGGTTCTCCAGAACTGGTCAGAACCTGCTGAAACCCACCTCTGAGTCTGTTGGACACCCCTATCCTAGCCGGTCACAGAAATTAAGTCAAGCAGACAAATTCAATGTTGTCATTTTTAATTTGAATGTTGTAGTTGCAGATGCTTCCCGTGAGATGAGCAACATATAAACTTAACAATTGAATAATTTAAAGCAAGAAATGTAAGGTAACGTTCTTTTCCATATTTCTTTTCAGCCTGGTTACACCAAAAGTCTATCCTTACTTTTCTAGGTTATTTTATGAATCACATCAACGGAGCAGCTGATTTACAGGATACGTCTCACAGTTCCCCTATAGTTCCAATATACAGATGATTTCTGTACAAAATCAAAGAATTAGTGTTCCATATCATGAGTGAAAGTTGGTAGAAGGTAGGCAAGATTGGCAAGGCGTCTTCAAGGTAGGCAGGACCGAGCAAAAATCTCCCCAAATTGGCAAATTCATGGACTATGTATATGTGTGTCACAAGAGAGGAGCCTCTGGTGGCTCAGGCTGGTAAGACAGTCTGTTATAAACACAGCTGCTTGCAATTACTGCAGGTTCAAGTCCCACCAGGCCCAAGGTTGACTCAGCCTTCCATTCTTTATAAGGTAGGTAAAATGAGGACCCAGATTGTTGGGGGGGCAATAAGTTGAGGGCCGGTTTAGCTCACGCTGGTAAAGCCTGTTATTAAGAACACAGTAGCCTGCAATTACTGCAGGTTCGAGCCCGGCCCAAGGTTGACTCAGCCTTCCATCCTTTATAAGGTAGGTAAAATGAGGACCCAGATTGTTGGGGGGGCAATAAGTTGACTTTGTAAATATACAAATAGAATGAGACTATTGCCTTATACACTGTAAGCAGCCCTGAGTCTTCGGAGAAGGGCGGGGTATAAATGTAAACAAAAAAAAAAAAAATGAGGACCCAGATTGTTGGGGGCAATAAGTCGACTTTGTATATAATATACAAATGGATGAAGACTATTGCTTGACATAGTGTAAGCCGCCCTGAGTCTTCAGAGAAGGGCGGGATATAAATGCAAATAAATAAAAAAAAAGAAAGAGAATTTCTGGGTTCTTCAGCAGGTAGGTCTGGCTTCTATCTTGTCTGCAATATACAACTTCCCAGGGCGTGACATGTCTGTGAATTTCTATTTTAAGTTCTCGAATATGGGATGAAGTGTTTGGAGACTCAAGATTTATTGCTAAGCGTAGCAAGAGATCTGACGTCATCAGGCGCGAAGAATCAGGACCGTCCGCTAGATTGAAATAGAAAATTTATTCAGGCCTATGCACGAGAATCTGATCAGCAAAAGCAACACAAAAATTCGCGCCAGATAAGGATTAACAGAATTCGGGAGGGATTGGACTTGGAGCGCTTGTGGGAATGCAACAACTCTAGGCTGATGACATGCTTAACCCCCACCTCCCAGCTCTGTCTGCTTTTTTCCTACAGAACCATGGGAACAGATCATGCCAAGAAAGAAGAGATCTGTCATTTGTGAAAGCAGTGGAAGATATTTTCTCAATAGCAATAGCACTTACTTACATACCGCTTCACAGTGCTTCATAGCCCTCTCTAAGCAGTTTACAGAGTCAGCATATTGCCCCCATCAATCTGGGTCCTCATTTTACCCACCTCGGAAAGATGGAAGGTTGAGTCAACCTTGAGCCGGTCAGGATCAAACTGCTGGCACTGAGAATGCAGAGTTAGCCTGCAATACTGCATTCTAACCATTGGGAAGGAAGGAAGGAAGGAAGGAAGGAAGGAAGGAAGGAAGGAAGGAAGGAAGGAAGGAAGGAAGGAAGGAAGGAAGGAAGGGGTAGCAATACCCCTTAGACTTGTATACCACTTCACAGCCTTCTCTAAGTGGTTTACAGAGTCAGCCTATTGCCCCCAACAATCTGGGTCCTCATTTTACCCACCTCGGAAGGATGGAAGGCTGAGTCAACCTTGAGCCTGGTGAGATTCGAACTGCCAAATTGCAGGTAGCCAGCAGTCAGCAGAAGTAACTGCACTCTAACCACTGCACCATCGAGCCTTCCATTTTCTACTTCACATTTCATTCATGGTATTTTAGTAGCATGCAGGCTGAATCTCAGAGGCAGCGCAGGATTATTGTCTGTATGAATGGTCACCCAGCCCATGTTTGCTGACTCAGTGAGGTTTGCAAATGATGATAGGACATATCTCCCAGCTTCATTGTCTTCTTCTTCTTTTTACTTATTGGCTAATTGGTTATTGTTTTGAGAGCTCTCTCTTCACTCTAACCCTTGATAAAAACTTCGTAAAGTATTAATAACCCTAAGAGCCTCTTTGCTATAGTGAAGTCTAGACTTTATAAAATACAATTCATGATTGATTTATAAAGTAGCAATCAATTTATAAAATCCTTTAAATGTATCCTCATTGTCTTTTTGATCTAATTTGCCCTAGGATTAATCTTCAGTCTTTTGCCATCTTCCACAAGATAATGTATGTTGGAAATGTGTAGGTATTTAAAATAAAAAGAAGAAAAGAAAAGATGGGGAAAAAAAACATTTTGAAGGAGAGAATCTGCTTCTTTTTGCTGAAAGAGAATGAATAGTTTATAGTCTTCCTCCCTTCCTCCTTTTCCTTCCTTCCTCCCTCCCTCCCTCCCTCCCTCCTTTTCCTTCCTTCTTTCCCTCCTTTCCTCCTTTTTCTTCCTTCCTTCCTTCCTTCCCTCCCTCCTTCTCCTTCCTTCCTTCCTTCCTGCCTGCCTGCCTGCCTTCCCTCCCTCCCTCCCTCCTTTTCCTTCCTTCCTTCCTTCCTTCCTTCCTTCCTTCCTCCTCCTCCTCCCTCCTTTTCTTCCTTCCTTCCTTCCTTCCTTCCCTCCCTCCCTCCCTCCCTCCTTTTCCTTCCTTCTTTCCCTTCTTTCCTCCTTTTCCTTCCTTCCTTCCTTCCTTCCCTCCTTTTCCTTCCTTCCTTCCTTCCTTCCTTCCTTCCTTCCTTCCTTCTTTCCTCCCTCCCTCCCTCCCTCCCTCTTTTCTTTTTCTTATTTGTCATTTCCATGCACTTTTAGAGATTCAACAAGGATACACACTTTTTATCTCAAGTTATTTCAGTTGCCTTCCACATTCTAGACAATTTTGGGAGCATAATGTGGAAGGAATGTTCTGTCGGAGAGCAAAAGGTTCAATAGGTTATGCTTCATCCTCCATTTCCATTGCCCTTTGCTGCACTGTAAGCATTATCTCCAACTTCCTTACGGCCTCTTCCATCTGTATACTTTCCTGAAAGTTCTGCCCTGCCTCACAAAATACCTCTATACTCAAAGGATTTCGATATGCATGGATTTCCCAAATGACCATTGGAAACTCACTCTAATATGCAGGGAAGACAATTTCAACTGTAACAAACCTTCATTTTGCTCAGAAATCGAGCATTCTTCTGTCTCCCCTGCTCCCCTCTCCTCTTCAAAAAAAAAAAAAAAAGAATTAGGAGAAAGTTATATTTCTCCCGCAACCAGATACTGAATCAGATATAAGGTCCGTGTGCAACTCTTCTGGGTGGTAGATGACAGTAATATTAAAGGTCATTTCTATTTCTATGCTTGTGGCCTTTAAAATGGGTCATTGCTCATAAACCAGAGAACTGTCATATTCAAAACAACTGAAGAAAAGAAAGCATTCTATGGGGACATGGCTGAGATTTGAGGGAATCCTTACCTAAAGATTAAGGGTGTGGGGGAGATTCGGATGTCATCATCCCATCTTGCTATTTTCTGGATGACATATAAAATTAATTCCTTTACTTGGATTCAATGACTGACATTTTCTAGCCCATCTTCTGTATAACCTGTCAAGTGCACAGCCTCCATTTTCATGTTCCTTTACTTGTGTTTATTGCATTTCTATCAAACCATTTCTGGAATGGATTGTGTCTACCAAGAGAAAAGTGGTGTGATGGACTACAGTGAAGCAGGAAAGAACACAATCCAAGGAGGTGTGTGTCTGTGTGTGAGAAAGAGAGACAAGAAACAGCACAGTCTGGTGTTGCATTTGAGTCAGAGGAAATGACTTAGGATAGACTCTTCCTAGAATTTTCTAGGATATACCCATTAGGTTAGGGTGGTTGTTGTTTTTAGTTGCGAAGTCATGTCCGACCCATTATGTTCCTCCAGGCCTTCCTGTCCTCTACCATCCTCTGGAGTCCATTGAAGCTCACACCAACTGCTTCAGTGACTCCATCCAGCCACCTCATTCTCTGCCATCCCCTTCTTCTTTTACCCACCATCGTTCCCAGCATTAGGCTCTTCTCCAGTGAGTCCTTCCTTCTCATTAGGTGGCCAAAGTATTTGGGTTTCCTCTTCAGAATCTGGCCTTCTAAAGAGCAGTCAGGGTTGATCTCCTCTAAGACTGACCAGTTTGATCACCTTGCAGTCCAAGGGACTCGTAGGAGTCTTCTCCAGCACCTACTCTAGTTTAGGTATCTTCTAGTGGTGGGTCTTGATCTGGGACTGGGGAGTAATATATGTGGCCCTCCAAAGTTTACTGAACTACAAATACCAATATCTTCCATAGGTTATGACAGGTTCTGTATTCCTAATAATAAAACAGTGTTTCTTGAATCTTGGCTATTTTAAGATGTGTGACCTTTAAGCTAAGGAGTTCTGGGAGTTGAAGTCCATACTTTGTGAAATGGCCAAGGTTGAGAAAAACTGGTCAAAAGCAACGTTTCCTTAATGAGAAACATTTACCAAACACATAAAATTGATCTTCTGATCAGAATGATAAGCCAATGAAATCATTTCACACAATGGGTACTAAAATAGTCAAAGAGGTAGAACAAAATTAAGTTCCTGCAGGAAAAAAAATGAAGATTTCTTGAGGTGTTCAAGACAATCGTGTACCTATAGCTGACTGGGTGGAGTTCTGTGTTTAGCTATTTTCATTAGTCCCAAACTATTTTAGGTTTCTCCAGAAATAAAACTAGCTAACTAAGTTCAACTGATGAACTGGAACTGTTTCAGAAAGAAAGAACAATATTACAAGAAAAAACATTAAAATAGTAAGTTGGATCTTCAATGGACTTCCAGCTGTTTTGTCTTCTATCCAATCAACCATGCCCTAATCCAGAATATTTATTCCATTCTTTTATTCAGATTCTTGAGGGATAAGTCTTCTCCAACATCCTGCCAATGGACATGAATAATAATGGCTAGGTATATCTATATAAATGAATCTGTATCTTGTCCACTTCCTTTGCCAGTTACTCAAGCATAAATTTATCTTCCATGGCCAATAAGGATCAATTAAATATTCTTAAATTTTTGCCCCAAGAAAAAGATTTCAATATCCCTATTCTTTATCTGAATTCTTCCCTGAATATATCATCCGAATACAATTCAATTAAATTGTTAATTTGGTGGGCTTTTTAAAGGTAGTTCTTCAGAGATAAGAATTCCTCCAAACCTCATAATCCCTATTTTTTAAAAAACTACAAATATTGCCGTTTAGGCTCCATAGAGACTTCTATAAGACTATTATACCATGAAGATTACTATAATTATTGCCATTTAGAGGAGGAAGAGGAGGAGGAGGAGGAGGAGGAGGAGGAGGAAGAAGAAGAAGAAGAAGAAGAAGAAGAAGAAGAAGAAGAAGAAGAAGAAGAAGAAGAAGAAGAAGAAGAAGAAGAAGAAGAAGAAGAAGAAGAATTATTATTCAAGTCAGAGCTTCTCAAATTAGATTAGAACTCAGGATGTTACTATTTTCCTAGTGCACTGAAGTTTTACATTTATTTCATGTGTGTGGTTTTTTTCTCTCCAAAAAGTAAAACAATGGGATGAACATTACATATAAAACTACCTTTGTGAGATTAACATTATGACTTTCTATTACTAGAAGTGAGAAGGAAAAAGAGACTCGGTCGGTTAGGACTTCTTTTAAAGATGATATAAAAGAGCCTCTTCCATGAATTTAATTATGAAAGAACAGACTCTGGCAAATGCTGTAATTGGGCTAAAAAAAATAATCTGAAAGTTTTTATTTACAAAATGTCCATTAAAAAGATGCCACAGTGTCTGTGAATCTAAAATTAATGGTCTTCCAATCTAGAAGCCCTGGAAGTTTTATGCTTACTGTCCAATTATAACTCTCTTCACAAGTTTATACTGCAAAATAAAGGGCAAAAGCTATAATGATTTGAAAGCTATTCTTGGTGTGTATGTGTATATGGGCGCATGTGGGGGAGGTGTATTTCTAAGTCATCAAAAATATATTAACTTATTAATGTAATAACATCATGCACTGAATTATTTCTTGGAAATGTATATATTTCTAACTTGTATTCATATAAAGCAGGGGGTGTCAAACTTGCAGCCCGCGGGCCAGATCTTCATGCGCTGGCTCCACCCACCCCAGTTTTAGTGAAGGGTGGATAAAGTCGCGATATGTCACGTGACAACAACGTGACGATGCGAGTTTGACACCCCTGATATATAGCATTGTGCATATCTACATATGCAGGGGTGGGCTGCTGAGGGTTCGCAGAGGTTCGGGAGAACCTCTAGTTAAGATTCTGTGCAGTTCGGAGAACCCCCAAATCCCACTCCTGGCTGGCCTACCCACCCCACCCCTCTCCTCCCAGGAGTCCCCACGTGGTCCGTTTTGGATGCAGGTAAGTCCAGGGCACACGTGGAGGCTGATGGAGGCCAAAAAACAGAAATAATTTGAAATGAAATCGGGGCTGCTCAGCTGCCATTTCAGAAGGGAATGGAAAGGGAGAGGAGAGAGTGAAGGAAGAAAGTAGGTAGGAAAGAGAGAGGTAGAAGAGGGGGAAAGGAGAGGAAGAAGAAAGGGTAAAGAGAGAGGGTTAGAAAAGGTGGAAGAGAAGAGTGGGGAAGGAGGAGAGGAAGTAGAAAAGCGAAGGAGAGGAAGGATGAAGAAAGTAGAAGAAAGTAGAGAAGGGAGGAGGAAAGGTTGTGTTAAGGAAGGAAGTGGTAGCTGGGCAGGTCCGAATAAGTAACAAATGAAAGTTAATGACTAGTGTTGAATAAGAGACTGTATATTGAATAGGTTGTTGGAAAATGGAAATAAAACTTTTTTATTAAAAAAAAAATAAGGCATTGATCTACTAGCCGCCTACCGCGCTGATCAGCTGTAGTGCAGCCCTTTGAAGCGCTGTGGCACTTCAAAGGGCTGAGAAGGAAGGACTCACTGGAGAAGAGCCTAATGCTCGGAACGATTGAGGGCAAAAGAAGAAGGGGACGACAGAGAACGAGGTGGCTGGATGGAGTCACTGAAGCAGTAGGCGTGAGCTTAAATGGATTCCAGAGGATGGTAGAGGACTGGAAGGCCTAGAGGAACGTCGTCCATGGGGTCATGATGGGTCGGACATGACTTCGCAACTAACAACAACAACAAAACTAGAGTCAGCCTAAGATTATCAGAAAGCTATTTGAATATTATTTGAGCTTCTGGTATATTAAAAAAACTTAATAAATCTCAATTGCAAGATTGGGCAACTTAGGCATAAGATATTCCAGAGTCAGAAAGCATTTGTCTGAAGTCAACATTTGTTTTGGAAGACTGCCAGGAACCAAGAGTCACATCCTGAAGCACGGAAATGGGAATTAAAAGTTAACTTCTCTCAAGGAAGATTGTATTTACATTGATTTGAAGCATTTTTTGCGATGGAGAATTGCAATAGATTTTGCAATTTCCACCAATGTTTCCAAAATACCCTCCTAGAAATATACGCTCTGGGTCTCTCACACCCTCCCACCCTCCCTCTCTCTCTTTCTCTTTCATGAGATCAATTGCTCATAAGTGAGTAGACCTAGAATAAATGTATCCAATATCTGAGCCAGCATGACCATGAATTCTTTGAAAAGTTCCACAATTAAACATTCTCCTGGGAGACATTATCAGAGAATAATTTATAATACCAAGGGATGGATGAACTTGTCAGGTCTATTTCATTTCTTCTTCGCTTCCATTTTGCATCAGTTTCCAGGATGTAAAAAGCTAGAACTTAAGTAATTCTATCCCCATTATTCTTAATGGACACATTTCTTGCAAATGATGTTATTTTATTTATTTTTTCCCCCATTTTTTTTTAGTAACCTCCCGAGGCTGATGCCTAGAATGCTATTACTTGGACTATAAAAAAAATTATTGTATTATTATTAATTCTTTCCTCTGAGCCTAGAACTGGTACTATTCATTTATTACTCTGCAACTGTTGTCTGTTTGAAAATGAAGTCAATATTACTAAGAGTACTGATTCCTCTGTGTCTGAGTTGATGCTGGAAAACCCTTTTTCTCTAAACTACTTTTCTAGGATGCATCTGGTTCTGCCATTTCAATATGTGAATGTATGAGTCACAGTGGCTCAGTGGTTAGAGTGCAGTACTGCAGGCTACTTCTGCTGACTGCCGGCTGACTGCAATTTGGCAGTTCAAATCTCACCAGGCTCAAGGTTGACTCAGCCTTCCGTCCTTCCAAGGTGGGTAAAATGAGGCAAGAGGCTGACTCTGTAAACCGCTTAGAGAGGGCTATAAAGCACTGTGAAGCAGTATTTAACTCTAAGTGCAATTGCTATTGCTGTTGCAATTCCAGACTTTTTAAAGCTTGATCTTTTTCATCCTACAAGCTGTCAACACCATTCATTGCACTGCTAGGTTAAACCAGAGAATGGCTGTGGCGATGTGAAGATTTTGATTACTCACAAATGAAGGCAAATATACAGGTCCCAGGAAAATGTTGCAGGATCCAATCTGGGTCGGTAACCGGGCCCAGAGATTTAGTCTTCCAAGCTTTCGGACTTCTGCTGGAGTCCATCCTCAGAGAATGTCTCCCTCACCAGAATGTGTTCTAGAACAGAGTCCCCCAACTAGTGGTGGATTGCTACCGGTTCGCCTTGGTTTGAGTGAACCGGTAGTAGTGGCGGCGGAAGGCTCAGCCCACCCGCCCAGACGTCATCAAATACACTCTATGCATGCGCAGAAGTGGCGCGCACACAAGCGAACTGGTATCAAAGGTAAGTGAAACCCACCACTGCCTTCAACCTTGTGGGACTGGTTCCATGGAGGGATGTTTTTCTGTGAACCGGAATCCCACGAATGGGGCTTCACTTGTTTGCATGCAGAGGTGGTATTCAGCTGGTTCAGACCGGTTCGGGTGAACTGGTAGTGGAAATCACAGACGGGCTGTCCTATTTAGGCAGGTTTTTGAGGTCAGGCGCATGCGCAGAAGGTGCGCGCATGGGGCAAACCGGTGGTAACAAAATGTGAAATCCACTGCTATTTGCATGGCCTGGTTTCTGGCATCCAACAGCCCGATGCCGGCTGGGGACCCCTGTTCTATAATCCTCTCCTGTATTGAAATAAATATAACCTACTTATTATATCCATAATATAATCCAACCCTTACTTACTGTACCAACATTCTGGGGAGAGAGAAGTTCCCTGAGGATGGGCTCCAGCCACTAGTGCAAAAGCTCCGAAGACTAAACCTCTGGTCCCTTTGGCTAACCCAGATTGGATTTTGATTTACTTTTATTCATCGGTTCTGGGATTTCCCATTCCTTCCGTGACATGATCGTTAGCATCCTGTTCTGGTTCTATCCAAATGCACGAGGCAGTTTAATGTAAGCTGTCACCGCTGACACATTTATGCTCTAACTGACTTGGCATCACAATGCGACGGTAATTATGTGTTATGCTAATTATATTGTCTTCCTTCCTCCCTCCTTTTTCTCTTTGCTGGTATGCATAGACAACACCCCCCCCCCCGCCATGCACCACTGCTTATGACTGAACATGTGTTCATCAAGTCAACTCCATCAGCGTTATCGAAATGTTCAGTAGTTGTTGGTTTTTTTTCTTTCTTTCTTTCTTTAGAATTATTATTATAAACTTCAACTTGTGGTCATCGAATGTGACACGTTTAATGCCCAGGAATAATCTTTCTTAAAGGAGATGCTGCGCTAGGCTGTTTTAGTAATTGGATCTCCTTTAATATGCGGCTTGGAAGATGATGACTCCCACATGCACAGAGGTTTGCCTGAAAACCAGATTACTGTAATGTGCTCTTGATGAGGACATGAAAAATGCATTCTTGACGAGCATCCGAAAAAATTAGGCTGGATTATATTATAGATGTAATAAATAGATTATATTTATTTCAATACAAGAGGGGATTCTGGAAGCATTGCCCAGCACTTTGCATTTTCTGGGAACTCTTCTGAATCATGCAAACAAAATGGAAGATGCTCGTGTAGTCCTAGGAGGGCTTATATTGGGTTTTGTCACAGTTGTGTTGTGGCATGAGAAGTATCCGGGATTTATGAGCTGCGGTGGTAGAGTACTGCAGGCTATTTCTGCTGACTGCCGGCTGCCAGCAGTTTGGCCAATCGAATCTCACCAGGCTCAAGGTTGACTCAGCCTTCCATCCTTCCGAGGTCGGTATAATGAGGACCCAGATTGTTGGGGCCAATAAGCTGACTCTAAACCGCTTAGAGAGGACTGTAAAAGCACTGTGAAGAGGTATATAAGTCTAAGTGCTATTGCTATTGAGAAAATATCTTCCATTGTTTTCACAAATGACAGGTTTCTTCTTTCCTTGGCATGATCTGTTCCCATGGTTCTGTAGGAAAAGAGCAGGCAGAGCCGGGAGGTGGAGTTAAGGATGTCATCAGCCTAGAGTCGTTGCATTCCCACAAGCACTCCAAGTCCAATCCCTCCCGAATTCTGTTAATCCTTATTTGGCGCCAATTTTTGTGTTGCTTTTGCTGATCAGATTCTTGTGCATAGGCCTGAATAAATTTTCTATTTCAATCTAGCGGACGGTCCTGATTAGCTTTTGCTAATGCTATTGATGGAGAGTTGCTTAATGAAGAATAATAAATAAATAACATTTCGTAATGATATTGTAAAATGTTATTGAAAGCAAATTTGAAAACATGAATGGTTAGAAATACTTTTAAAGGGAAGATAAAGAAGTTATTTTATGAGGATAAGGAGGAGGGGGAGGCTTACATTTAATGAGCTAATTGGAGTTAGTTGGATTTTAATTGGTCTGATATATGTAATTGAAAGAAAGCTTTAATGTAGTTTTGTCTTTTGTGTTTGGGTTTACAAAGTGTTCCCCCTCCCCCTTCACATCTATAATGCTTGAATAATTTTTAAAGCTTGTAAAATATTACAGGTGGGTTTTAAAGTATGTATGTTAAGAGGATGTTTTAAAAAGATGTACTTATTGCTTTTAGAAATGTTTTTAAAGGAAAGTTTAGTGTTTTAAGGTCTGTGTTGGCTTTTGACAGAGTTAGTTGCTTTATGGCATGACAAGTACCAGGGATTTATGGAATGGGTTTCCCGAATAAGCCTATTTAAAGAATTACGAGGGAAAGAAAAAGAAAATAATTGTTACAGATATTATATTCAGGACTTCACAGTCAATATTATCAGAAGGTGAAAAAGGCATTTGAAAGAGGAAGACAGGAGAAAATTGTTGTGGTCTGCCAGCAGCCTATGGAGCTGGCTGCAGAGTCGGACAGTGATGAGGAAGAACATGGGCCAATCCTGGAGTCTGGGGAAGGCCCAGATGAGGGCTCTGCGTCGGAGGCAGAGATGGGGCCAGGGCCAATTGGGAGCGATGTGTGGACTCCAGAGCCTCCAGAGGTGGACAGCAGAGAGGCAGAGGAACAGTAGGAGCCTGTTTCTAGTGCACACATGCGAAGAGCTGCCAGAAGGCAAGAGAAGCTAAAGCAAAAAGGATGACTCGGGAATAAGGCCAGGAGATGATTGGCCCCTCCCATAAGGCTTAAAAGAGCAGCAATGGCTCTTGGGCTCTTTGTAGGAAAGCAATTGTTTCTCGTCTCCTGTTTCTGAACTTCGTGGGGCTTTGCCAAGAAAAGCCTTTGGCAGGGTGCCAAAGAAGACAAAGGTTTGTGATAAAGCCGAAGGACTTTTTCTGAAGGACTTTGTTTTGGACTTAATTTGGACTAAGATAAGAATGATGTAATTCTCAGCTGTTCTAATAAAATACGTTTGTTTAGGACTGATTGTGTCTGGTAATAACTACTTGGGCCTAGGTCACAACAGAAATAATGATATATTCATGATGTTGTCATCATGCAAATGAGGTGCACAGACTCCTTAAAAGGTGGGTTTGGGGCTATGAATTCACTTATAGTTAAAGTGACCAGATGTCAGCGATGGCAAAGTGGGACACCATTGACCGGGGGCGGGGGGGGGACTGCACATGCGCGCTGAGTTTCGCCACCTTGCTGAAGGAGGAGGAACGGCTGCTGCTTCTCGGCTCTTACAGGCAGGCTCGGCTCTCCTCGGTTCTCCTCTCGGCTCTTCCAGGTAGCGGGCAATCTCGCGCCCCCTTCTCTGCCACTCCCCCTTCTCTGCCTCCTCCTCCTCCTCCTCTTGCGTTGCCGCCTCCCATTTTCAGAATGGGAGTGAAAAAAAAATCGGGACTTTTTTGAAATGCTGCGGGACGCGGAACAAATTATTCAAAAGCGGGACTGTCCCGCCAAAAGCGGGACGTCTGGCCACTATACTTATAGTAGACCTGGGCATTCCATGGCCCACAGGCTATATCTGAATGTTTGGCTGTCCCTATCTGGCCTACATGGATTTTTTCTGGTTTGATGGTGACTGCTCTTCTATTTTTTCAATGTACCTATGTGCACAGGTATGAACCTGTGCACCTTCATAGCCCTATTGATTTCTCCCTCCACAACAATCTCAATCTTCTCATTTGGCCGCTTGGGAAATTTAATTGCCCACCCCAGACTTATAGGCTTGGGTAACATTTTCACAAACTCAAAGTCTTTAGATATAACCCGGCAGTGTCATCTCAGAATGCCTTTTTAGGATAAAAGAAAACCAAGTCCTTTATAACAAAGTTGGAAAACAATTCGGCAAAGTTGCTGATTTAATTTGCTAATTAAATCAAACATCAAAGTAAAACAAATCAGTTATTTTCCGTTCCTTTCTTTTTAAGTGAAAGCAATGGGGGCACTGGTTTTTTTGTTTGTTTTTTTCATCTTGGCGTCTACATGGTGATGTATTCAGGTACATTCTCTCTCTCTCTTTTTTTTAAAAAAAATAGTTTTTATTGAACATTTTCCAACTTTAAAAACCAGAAAAAAAAAAGAAAAGAAAGAATAAGGCAAATACAAACAATACAACAACAGTGCAATATAATTTTACAGCTTTCCACATCAGCGTGTATATTCTGCTTTTGTAATTCACTATTCAATATTTAGGGACATGGTGGCTTAGTGGGTAAGATGCTGAGCTTGTCGATCGGCAGTTCAGCGGTTCGAATCCCTAGTGCCGCGTTAACGAGGTGAGCTCCCGTTACTTGTCCCAGCTTCTGCCAACCTAGCAGTTCAAAAGCATGTAAAAAATGCAAGTAGAAAAATAGGGACCACCTTTGGTTGGAAGGTAACAGCATTCCGTGTGCCTTTGGCATTGAATCATGCTGGCCACATGACCATGGAGACGTCTTCGGACAGCACTGGCTCTTCGGTTTTGAAATGGAGATGAGCGCTGCCCCCTAGAGTCGGGAACGACTAGCACATATGTGCGAGGGGAACCTTTACCTTTTACCTATTCAATATTGGCCTTCTCATAGATTTGAACAAATCTAGTAATAGTATAATAATTATACTATAGTAATATAATACTGTTTATAACCATTCTGATTTTACATATATGCATTTATCTTTATATTATAGTCAATGATTTTTGAACTTCTATTTCTTGTTTGGGCTTCTATTTGGGCTCTGTGGGGGCACCTACCCTCTGGAATGAGCTTCCCCCAGGACTTCGACAACTTCCAGACCTCCGGACCTTTCGCCGCGAGCTTAAAACATATTTATTCTTTCGAGCAGGACTGGCTTAATAGGGTTTTTTAAATACGGATTTTATTGGGGTTTATTTTATATTTTGTATAGTATTTTAAATTTAGGCTACTGGAATAAGTTTTTTAAATATTGTTTTTATTGAAATGTATCGTTTTTATTTTATCTGCCTGTTCACCGCCCTGAGTCCTTCGGGAGAAGGGCGGTATACAAATTAAATTATTATTATTATTATTATTATTATTATTATTATTATTATTATTATTATTATTATTATTATTATTATTATTATTATTATTATTATTATTATTATTATTCTCTAGCCGTTTATACAGTCTACTCCAAATTTTGTAATAGTCTCGTTCTTCCCTTTCTTTTAAGTCCATGGTCATCCTATCCATTTCATCACACTCAAGTATCTTTCTAATTACCATTTCATCTAAGGGGGTATTTATTTGTTTCCAGTTTTGTGCGAAAGCGATCCTAGGGGCGGTTAGAATGTGTAATGTTATGTATTGATAATTCTTATCCATTTTTGGATCTAGTATGCCTAATAGACATAATTCTGGTTTCAATTCTGTCTTACGTTCTGTGATTCCTTCCAGGCATTCCTTAATTTTGAGCCAATATTTCCTGGCTTTGGGACATGTCCACCACATATGATAAAAAGTTCCAGATTTATATCTACATCTCCAACATTCAGGGGATAGGTTTGGGATTAGGTACAGGTACGTTCTCATTCTCGGGTATGAAAAGATGCCAGGAGTTATGATGCACCTGGGGCCAGACTGGTGTCATTCATTTTTAAGAACTCAGTGCAATCAGTGAGAATTATGCTGCAGAAACTGCTAATAAAATATGGTTCAAGAGTCCTCTAATATCGCATAGCTTTTTGAGGAACACTTGCATATTTATGAACGTTTTACATATATGCCATTGCAAGTCCAGGGATACATTCGGCTATCTGTTTTGTTTTTATCCTAGTTGAAGTTTCCCCATTGCTCTGGAGCCTTGACATTGGCTGGGCTGGATGAATATTGGAGCTATGCATTATACTATGGATCACTCAGCATCTCTTGATCAGTGAATTTGGATCCTGGGATGGTCGATATTCTCCAATTCAGAATAGACAAATAATAATAATAATAATCAGCATAAAGAAAAATTTTCCTTTATCTTTGAAATATATCCCATTCCACAAATGCAATATCCATGAAGATCTAGGTAAAAGAGCTGCCATCTAGTGGAATAAATGTATCCCCAAAGCAGATTTCCTTGGTCATTTGTGCCCTGTCACCTTCATTTAAACTGGTTTTCCCTGATCTGCTGAATTTCAGATAGGTTGGGATTGCTTCTCCTGAAACTGCCAGTCAGATCTGGCCAACAAGATGAGAAAAATCAGTTCCAGTATTTAAAAAAACAAACAAAAAACAAGCGAAGGTTTGTGATAGAAGTTCTATAAATTCACTAGAGGAAGAATAGAATAGAATAGAATAGAATAGAATAGAATAGAATAGAATAGAATAGAATAGAATAGAATAGAATAGAATAGAATAGAATTCTTCTTTGGCCAAGTGTGATTGGACACACAAGGAATTTATCTTCCTTGTGAATTTGTGAAGACATATTCAAAGAGAAGAGAAGAGAAGAGAAGAGAGGAGAGAGGAGAGAGAGGAGAGGAGGAGAGGAGGAGGGGAGAGAATAGAATAGAATAGAATAGAATAGAATAGAATAGAATAGAATAGAATAGAATAGAATAGAATTCTTCTTTGGCCAAGTGTGATTGGACACACAAGGAATTTATCTTCCTTGTGAATTTGTGAAGACATATTCAAAGAGAAGAGAAGAGAAGAGAAGAGAGGAGAGGAGAGGAGAGGAGAGGAGAGGAGAGGAGAGGAGAGAATAGAATAGAATAGAATAGAATAGAATAGAATAGAATAGAATAGAATAGAATAGAATAGAATAGAATTCTTCTTTGGCCAAGTGTGATTGGACACACAAGAAATTTGTCTTCCTTGTGAATTTGTGAAGACAAATTCCAAGAGAAGAGGGGAGGGGAGCAGCGGAGCGGAGCAGAGCGGAGCGGAGCAGAGCAGAGCGGAGAGGAGCAGAGCGGAGAGGAGCGGAGAGGAGCGGAGAGGAGTGGAGAGGAGAGGAGAGAGAAATACTGGGGAACAGCTGATGTCTCATTCTTTCAGTAGTTTTGTGTAGTATATCAGTGTAAGATAAAAGTAGGTTTGTACTTTTGCTTATTGTATAAACTAGAACACACAACTGGAATGTAGCAGGTTTTCCAAATAAAAGACTTCAGCTATAAAACTTACAGAGTTCATTTGATCATTTGTGTCGTGTCCCACTCCTCCGCTGATGGCCGGGTCAGGGAAATCCGAATCAGGTGTGCCTCTGCAGCTCTGCCAAAGTCCTAGCAAAGTCCTCAGGGCAGGCAGGAGACCAGAAAGTGACTTCAGCAAGATATGTTTAGACTTTGCCTGACTCAGAGAATGCCAGAAAGCAGATCCTTTATATAGGCCATGGGGTGTGGCTCCATGACTCAGCACTTATCCAGGCCTGCCCCTCCCTTCCTTCTGATGCCGCCGCCTATCAATTCTTCTGAAGCGAGGGTCACTTCAGTCAGCAGCTGTTGGTAATTGACCTTCCTCAGGCTCACATGCTGTGGAGGAGGGGGAGGGGTCTAGTTGCTCCGTTTGCCTGGGCATGGAGCCAGAGCTGGGGGCTGGAGGTATTTCTTCCTCTTCAGCCTGTCTGGGCATGGAGCCAGGGCTGGGGCCGGGAGGCATACTAGAACATTCCTCCGTGTTCGGAAGCAGATAAGAAGACCCCGGCTGAGGTGAGATTGGACGAAACACAACAATTTGTTTCCAATGAATAATGAACCAGAACATCAGACGTACTCATACGATAAGCTACACAGGTTATTGTAAAACCGCCCGGCGTCATTTTTCATGAGATGATGGGGGAGCATATAAAGTTGATTAATAAACAAACAAACCTAGATGTAAGTTTTCACCTGTTAACGTTAAGCCTGGTTCTGGTTCTGTTGGAGGTGAAATATAGCTTTAACTTTTACAGAGGGCGATATAAATAGAAATATTCCTCAGCAGGACAAAACGGGGCAGGCTGATGAGCCTAAATGGGATTCTCAAAGAGAATGTAGAAAGTATAGATATTGTGCTCTTAAACCAAGCAATGTAACCAACCAACAAACAACTACAAAATTATGAGAATAATGAGAGGGTTAGAAGAATGGTGGCCAGGTTAGGCCAGTCTGCATGTAATGCAAACTTAATGTAATTCACACACTTCCTACTGGTAAGATAAATCAAAGTGAGCCGATGCTTCTTTCTTTCTGAATGATGCGCTGGTTTTTAATAATTAAGAAAGCAAAGTAAATAATTAAAAAAAGTCCTAAATGAATACATTAGAGGAGAGTGCACACCAAAGAAGCGAAAGGGATATATACTGTATAGATATTTTTTCAACAAAACCGTTAATGAAAGCTGTGTAAGAATGTGCAAAATGGAACCGATGAAAAATATCCTTGAAAAATGCCTGGCCAGCCAGATAGAACCATAAAAAAAGTAGTGGCAATGCCAGCTAGCCTCTGCTTTTAAGCCACTGAAGGCAGAATAGAAAGTGGGCATCAGATAAGAGTGAAATGACAGATTAACAGAGTTGGAAGGGACCTGGTAGGTCATCTAGTCCAACCCCCCTCCACCCAACCAGGAGACCCAACATCATTTCTGACAAACAGCAGTCCAAACTCTTCATGAAAGCCTCCAGTGATGAAGCTCCCACAACTTCCGAAGGCAATTTCTGTTCCATGGGTTGATTGCTCTCACTGTCAGAAAATTTCTCCTTTCTAGATTGAATCTCTCCTTGTTCAGTTTCCATTATTCCTTGTCTAGCCTTCAGGTGCTTGACCCCCTTCGTCCTCTCTGTGTCAGCCCCTCAAATATTGGAAGACTGCTATCATGTGTCCCCTGGTCCTTCTCTTCACTAGACTAGCCATGCCCAGTTCCTGCAACTGAAGACAAATGCTTATAAGAACATGGTTCACACAAACCCCAACAGCAATTAAACAGGGAACTAAAGTAGCTGATATAGATTCAGCACTGCACCAAAACCAATTTCTTTTTTTTTTTGCATTTATATCCCGCCCTTCTTCGAAGACTCAGGGCGGCTTACACTATGTCAAGCAATAGTCTTCATCCATTTGTATATTATATACAAAGTCAACTTATTGCCCCCAACAATCTGGGTCCTCATTTTACCTACTTTATAAAGGATGGAAGGCTGAGTCAACCTTGGGCCTGTTGGGATTTGAACCTGCAGTAATTGCAAGCAGCTGCTGTTAATAACAGACTGTCTTAGCAGTCGGAGCCACCAGAGGCCCCCATTTTCTCAGGAGGACTTAATTGTCCCATGTCTTTATTCTCACGCAGAGTGGAGGCAACTGTTATGTATTTATGTTTGTACCTTTAAATATTTGAGCGGGAAATCAGCACGTTGCTGATTGGACGAAGCCTCCAAGAGAACTGTATAAAAGGAGAGGTTTTTCCCCCAGCCTGTTGCTGGGTTCACCCTATATTAAAGAGCTGTTGTCACTACCCTGGTCTCCAGCCTCGTTACTTCCCGAACTTAACATTGGCGACGAGGGTGGGATATCGAGGCTAAGGAGAACCAGAACCGAGCTGAAGCACGATAGTTCCGAACCCAGCAAACTCAGGGCAGAAACACGGAAATGGCAAACACGCCACCCGCACCGTACAACCCGGGCAAGGAGAAATGGGGAACGTATATGACCCGTTTCGAAAGCTTTCTAGAAGCCAACGAACTACAGGGGATCCCTGATAACCGCAAACGGGCTTACTTCCTAAGCCATTGCGGGCCGGAGGTAATCGAGATTGCGGAAGCCCTGGCAGAGCCAACGCCGATACAATCGGTATCGTGGCCGACTCTGCAGACTTTGCTGAAGAACCATTTCGCACCGACGCCGTCCAAATACGTGCAGCGGTTTGAATTCGGAGAACGTAGACAGATGGAGGGCGAGTCCATCGGTGACTACATGGCCGCTTTAAGAAGAGCGCCCAAGGACTGCGGATACCGAGACCTAGACGAAGTGCTACTCGAGCAACTCATCCGAGGGGTCAAGGACATCCGCCTACGGCGACGACTGCTAGCCAAGAGCAACCTGACACTAGCCACCGCTCTGGACGAAGCCAGAGCACACGAAATGTCTACTAAAGCAGCAGAGACCCTGCAAAAGCCTCTTCAATCCAAGGCGAGCGCAAAGCCAACGCCAGTACACCAGGAGGAGATTCAGTCCGAATCCGAAGGTGAGGGCGAGGATGAGGAAGGGGTCTGCCGGACCGAGAAACGCGACATTGAGGACCGTGACGAGTGTGGAAGCTGCGGAGGGCAGCATCAGCGCCAACGCTGCAGGTTTAAAGACGCAACATGCCGGCGGTGTGGGAAGAAAGGACACCTAGCTCAGGCCTGCAGAGCGGCCCAACCTTCCCGCCGAAAATTCAAATCGGCCAATCAAAACGCGGAACCGGAAAGGCGGCCCGCGATTGGGTCAAACAAGAAAGGCGCGAAGTCTAACCAAACGACTGTCATTATAGGCCGCGCCTCAACCAAAGTGGAAAAGAAGATTTTCACAAAGCCCAAGATAGAGGGAGTACGGTGCAGGCTTGAAGTAGACACGGGATCAGCGATCACCATCATGTCCTGGGACACGTTGGCGAAGTCACTGCCGTCCGTCGCAAAGCGCCACCTGCAAGCACAACGACTACGAGTCCACGACTACCAGGGGAATCGCATCCCTGTTCGAGGGACCACCTCCGTCCGAGTCGAGTACGGCCCTCACAAAAAGACCCTGCCCATCACGATCGTCGAAGGAACTCTGCTCAGTCTGTTGGGACTAGACTGGTTTCGTGCCCTGGGCATGGGAGTGACTGGCATCTACCAAAGTGACTGTAACCTGAAAGACATTCTCTTTAACGAGTTCGAAGATGTCTTCAAGGACTGCCTGGGCAAGTACAAGGGGACCCCTATTTCCTTCAACTTAGACCCCCAGGTAGCCCCCATTAGGCTTAAGGCGAGGAGAGTCCCCTTTGCCCTAAAACCAAAAATTGATAAGGAGCTGGATAAGCTCATTAATCAGGGGATCTTGGTGCCAGTCGATCACGCAAAGTGGGAGACGCCAATCGTCACCCCCATCAAACCGGACGGGTCAATTAGAATTTGCGCTGACTACAAGGCGACGCTTAACAAAGCCTTACAGAAAAGCGCTTACCCGGTTCCCGTGGTGCAACACTTATTGCACTCTTTGGGGCAAGGGCAAGTCTTTGCAAAGTTAGACTTGGCCCAAGCCTACCAACAACTGCCAGTAGACGCCCGCACAGCCGAAGCCCAAACGATTGTGACGCACAGGGGGGCCTTCAAGTGCACCCGATTGCAATTTGGGGTCAGTGTGGCACCAGGGCTGTTCCAAAACCTGATGGAACGACTACTGCAGGGGCTCCCAGGGGTAGTTCCCTACTTCGATGATGTCCTAATTTCAGGGGAAAACATGGAGGAATTGGGGGAGCGGTTAAGGAAGGTCTTGAGCATTTTCCGGACAGCCGGATTAAAAGTCAAGACAAACAAATGTCAGATAGGGGTCGAAGCCGTCGATTTCTTGGGCTACCGGATAGACAAGAAAGGAATTCACCCTACTGAGAGCAAGATTAAGGCAATTAGGAAGGCTCCAGCGCCCAAAAACAAAGCAGAGCTGCAGGCATTCCTGGGATTGGTTAATTTTTACGCGGTCTTTTTAAAGAACAAAGCAACCGTTGCGGAACCGCTGCATAGGCTCTTAGGGAAAAATACTGTTTGGTCTTGGGGAAAGTCAGAGAATAGGGCTTTTGAAGCAGTAAAGAACCTGCTCTCAAGTGATAGTCTGCTCATCCAATATCACGACTCATTACCCCTAATACTGGTTTGCGATGCCTCCCCTTATGGGGTGGGGGCTGTGCTCAGCCATAGACTCCCAAACGGCACAGAAGCCCCCATAGCGTTCTACTCTAGAACGATGTCCTCCCCAGAGAGGAACTATAGCCAATTAGACAAAGAAGCACTAGCCATTGTATCAGGGGTCAAAAAATTCCACGAGTATGTCTTTGGGCGGAATTTTGAAATCGTGACTGACCACAGACCGCTACTAGGGATACTGGCTGGCGACCGCCCAACGCCTGTGGCACTTTCGCCACGCTTGACCCGTTGGACTATATTTCTAGCCGCTTACTCGTACAAGCTGCAGCATCGACCAGGAAAAGAAGTGGGGCATGCGGACGCGTTAAGCCGATGCCCACTACCCGGGGCGACCGAAGACCCCACTCCGGGGACACCCGTCCTACTTATTGACTCGTTGGACTCTGGCCCAGTCACATCAAAGGAAGTGGCTCGGGCATCATACCGGGACATTGTGATAAGGACTGTACTCGGTTGGGTACAGAGAGGGTGGCCCGCTGCGCCGGGCGAACGGTTCAAAGAATTTGTCAAAAAACGAGATGAGCTCTCGGCTCAAGGGGGGTGTCTGTTATGGGGTGATCGTGTAATAATTCCTGAAAAGTTAAGGGAAAAGGTGTTGGACCTCCTCCACGAGGGTCACCCAGGGATCGTAAGGATGAAGGGGTTAGCTAGAAGCTACGTATGGTGGCCACTCATGGACGCAGAGATTGCTGAGAGGGTAGGGAAATGCCAAGCTTGCCAAGAGTCCAGACCTCTACCCCCAACGGCCCCAGTCAGAGAATGGGAAAAGCCCCAAGGGCCCTGGTCAAGAATTCACATTGATTTTGCTGGCCCTTTCCACGGCCAAACATTCCTAGTGGTTGTGGATGCATTTTCCAAATGGTTGGAAATCATAATCATGAAATCCACTACGGCCGAAGCAGTAATCGCAACTCTGCGCCACCTATTCGCAACTCACGGGTTGCCGGACACTCTGGTGTCCGACAATGGGCCCCAATTCACGGCAGCCCAGTTCGAAGAATACCTGGCAGAGGAAGGCATCCGACATGCCCTCTCTGCACCTTTCCACCCTGCGTCGAATGGCCTTGCAGAGCGTTCCGTCCGGAGCGCTAAGGAGGCTTTGTCCAGGCTCAAGCCAGGTGACTGGCAAACAAAAATAGACTTTTTCCTAGCCGTCCAGCACAGAACCCCAAGCACGGCCACCGGGAAAAGCCCAGCCGAATTACTAATGGGACGCAAACTCCGGTGCCCACTTGACAGACTAAATCCCCATTACACGCCAGAGGGTTATAAGGGGAAACTAGAAAAAACAAGGGAATTGAGCATAGGTGACCAGGTGTGGGCCCGAAACTATGGGGACGGCCCTAGTTGGTTCGCAGGACAAATAATAAAGATAACCGGCCCAAAATCGTATGTGGTAGAGCTACCCGACAACCGAGTGTGGCGGCGCCACATAGATCAGTTAAGGAAACGCATAACTGACCAAATCGAACCAAACGAAACAAATCATGACCAATGCCAATTTGAATTCACAGCTGACAATGACCCGGGGGAGGCGCAAGACTTAGCTGAGGTCCCAGAGTTCCAGCGACGCCATCAGGTCCCCGAGGAGAACAACAGGGCAAGCTTTAAAAGTAATCCAAGGCCGGATGGCCAAGAAAAAGAGTCGGCCAATAATCCAGAGCCCGTTGGCCCAGAGACAGAGCTGGGAGGAGAAAAAAGCCCCTCCGATCAGCTCAAAACTCCACCCAGAACTGAACCGCGCAGGTCAGAACGAACTAGGAGACGCCCAGGTTATTTGCGTGACTACGTCGAAAAATAACATGTAAATAGATATGTAAATAGGAACTAGTGTTTTCTGGGAGGGGAGGAGTGTTATGTATTTATGTTTGTACCTTTAAATATTTGAGCGGGAAATCAGCACGTTGCTGATTGGACGAAGCCTCCAAGAGAACTGTATAAAAGGAGAGGTTTTTCCCCCAGCCTGTTGCTGGGTTCACCCTATATTAAAGAGCTGTTGTCACTACCCTGGTCTCCAGCCTCATTACTTCCCGAACTTAACAGCAACCCTCAGATCTTTCGGCAAGAATAGGTCTTTCTATCTGGGAGCTCCAGAGGCAAACGAAGAAGAAGACAAAGCCCAAAAGTTATATCCTGCATTTGAAATATCTAGCTAAGAGGGAGAAATGTCTGCTATTCGACGAACCATTCTCAACGGGTAATCGGCTGTTCCTTTTGGGCTTTCTTCCCCATGTGATCATCATCTCATTGACATGCCGCTTCTGGACATTTTGATTTGCTCCTGTCAGAGTTATTTCTGTGTTGTTCATGCATCATCATTTCTGAATCCAACAGGCTGTAGAGCATTTTCATATCCTGTTGCTTTTCAGCTCCTGGGCTGGCTCAGCTCAGAATTAGTTAATGGTAAGGAAGCTGTTTTGCTGGGGAAAGGCAACCCTCAAATCTTCCAGGTCGAAGTGCCTTTCCTAGAAAAATGCCTCAATACCACAAGTGCAATTATGCACTTTTTATTTGCACCGGGGGAGACGAGAGCCCATTACTTCGACATTTGGGAGAAGGGAAACCAGCTTATTCTCTCCTGACCTATTTAGGGAGGGCTGATAGATCCGTAAGGTTGACCAAGCATTGCTTAGTTTCGTGTTAAAGGCAAACACAGCCACTGGGAGCCATCAAGGACTTTGCTTGGCATGGATTTTATGAGCAATTCATTCTGGATCTTATTCTCATTCACAGAACACTGCTCAACAGGGCACCTTTGATTCCCTGAAATCAAAAGGTGAACAAAAATGAGAAGATTATGACCAATGCTTTGCAGGGCAGAAACCAAAGTAGTTTCACACTGCAGCAGGTTTTTTTTCCCCCCCCCCACAGGATAAAAGACTTCAATTATGAGATTCACAGGGCTCATTTGATCATTTGTTCCCAATGAATAATTAAGCTCAGTTTATTATATTTCTCCCCCCATCCCACCAAGTCTTGTGTAATCTTACACATGAATGTAATAGTTTACGCAGAATGATTGCATCCTGTCTGAGAATGGGAAGGGGGAAATTTCACACAGGGCTAAAGAAAGAAGGATGGGTGGGGGGATGGAGAGAAATAAATATCTAATAATGAGGAAGTCCATGTACAAAAGCAAAGGAGATAAGTGGATGAATATGAGCAAGGAGGAAAAAGTTCATAGTTTTGCACAGCAAAATGTCTTGAAATTTTCCCTGACAGGTTTCCTGTGTTTTAGTTGTAGCTCTCCTTCCTCCTTCCTTCCTTCCTTCCTTCCTTCCTTCCTTCCTTCCTTCCTTCCTTCCTTCCTTCCTTCCTTCCTCCCTCCCTCCCTCCCTCCCACCCTTCTTCCTCCCTCCCTCCTTCCCTCCCTCCCTTCTTCCTCCCACCCACCCACCCATCCTCCCTCCCACCTTCCTTCCTTCCTTCCTTCCTTCCTTCCTTCCTTCCTTCCTTCCTTCCTCCTCCCTCCCTCCCTCCCTCCCTATCCCTCCTTCCCTCCTCCTCCTCCCTCCTTCCTTCCTTCCTTCCTTCCTCCTCCCTCCTCCTCCTCCTCCCTCCTCCCTCCCTCCCTCCCTCCCTCCCTTCTTCCTCCCACCCACCCACCCATCCTCCCTCCCACCTTCCTTCCTTCCTTCCTTCCTTCCTTCCTTCCTTCCTTCCTTCCTTCCTTCCTTCCTTCCTTCCTCCCTCCCTCCCTCCCTATCCCCTCCCTTCCCCCCCCTCCCCCCCTCCTTCCTTCCTTCCTTCCTTCCTCCCTCCTCCTCCTCCTCCTCCCTCCTCCTCCCTCCTCCTCCTCCTTCTTCCTCCCACCCACCCACCCATCCTCCCTCCCACCTTACTTCCTTCCTTCCTTCATTCCATCCTTCCTTCCTTCCTTCCTTCCTTCCTTCCTTCCTTCCTCCCTCCATCCCTCCCTATCCCCTCCCTTCCCCTCCCTCCCTCCTTCCTTCCTTCCTTCCTTCCTTCCTTCCTTCCTTCCTTCCCTCCCTCCTTCCTCCTCCTCCTCCTCCTCCCTCCTCCTCCTCCCTCCCTCCCTCCCTCCCTTCCTTCCTTCCTTCCTTCCTTCCTTCCTTCCTTCCTTCCTTCCTTCCCAAATAGTTGACTGAAATTATCTGGGTGAAATATGCTTTTCGTGTATGTATGTATGTATGTATGTATGTATGTATGTGTATGTATGTATGTATACACACACACACACACACACACACACATTAAGGTCACTAACTGGCCTGAATCTCAATGTCCCCTTTCATTGCACAATAGCATCTCCAGAATCTTTTAGTAGCGTCTTCAGGGTTCCTGGCTTCTTATGCTTTCATTTGTTCCCAAAGGACGAGAACCTGAGGGAATTCCCTCCCAAGGTTCCATTTTCAACTGCAGAGCTGCTGCCTCCATTAAAAAGAAATTTCTATCCTTCATAAATTGTTAGAGACTTTTAGAGGTCCGCTGGAGAACTTTTGAGAAATTACAACTGCAACTTCTTGCTTTTACACAGCAATATGTACAAACCATTTCTATAACAATAAGCCTATCTAAAGGGACACGGTTGCTCAGTGGCTAAGATGCTGAGCTTGTCGATCGAAAGGTCGGCAGTTCAGTGGTTCGAATCCCTAGTGCCGCGTAACGGGGTGAGCTCCCGTTACTTGTCCCAGCTTCTGCCAACCTAGCAGTTTGAAAGCAGGTAAAAAATGCAAGTAGAAAAATAGGGACCACCTTCGATGGGAAGGTAACAGCGTTCCGTGCGCCTTTGGCATTGAGTCATGCCGGCCACATGAGCATGGAGACGTCTTCGGACAGCGCTGGCTCTTCAGCTTTGAAACGGAGATGAGCACCGCCCCCTAGAGTCGGGAACGACTAGAACATATGTACGAGGGGAACTTTAACCTTTACCTTAAGCCTATCTAATTTACAAAAACAGAATCAAAGTTTCATTGTTGTTATCTTTGACTGTGCCCAAGAGAGTCGGAAATTGGTTTTCTTTTTTTTCTTCTCCCATTACAATATACCCCCTCTTTTTTCCTTCCTCTCTTCTCACTTTTCCATGGTGGTTTTTTCCCTTTGTATTTTATACTTGGATAAAGTAATAAAACAGTTTTAATCGGAGAACTTTTGAGAAATGGTCTACTCGTTTTGCTACCTATGTGGACAATTTGGGGGGACAATTTCAAACAACAATCAAAAGACAAAGGACTAATATGAAAAAATAGGTGGGGCTCAATGCAACCCCCCCCTCACCTTTTTCTCTCTGCAGTGGTAAAACCTCTGCGACTAAATTTAGTTTACTGTCCTTTTACCCCCTTGTCACGTTAAAAAAAAATGTTGCTTTTACGTATCTTTCTGTAACGTGCTTTTGATTCTCTGCTACTTCCTTGGATGAAGGTGTTTTGGGTTTTTTTTAAAAAAAATGTGAGTCAGCCTTGACATTCATTTTTTTAAAAAAAAAATACGACTTTCCAAATATGTGCTCATCTTTCCATAATTCTCCCAAGTATATGCTGATGTTTATGAGCTGAGAACTGTGGGTAGCGGTGGCCTCCAGTCATTGTCACCATCTGCACTAAAGATCTGGCGCTTGGTAAATAAGTACCCTTTATTTAACCAGCCCTTTTTAAATAAGCTATTCTTCTTTGCCGGGAACTCTCTGTTCGTTTTTATTTAAGTTGCGTGTTGCTCTACTGATTATTTTGCCTTCTCGGCTCTCCTGTTCTATTCTTCCTTCGCTGTTGACCACCTGGAGTCATAAATGATTGAGGTGACCTGCAAATATTAAAGTAAAATCAATAAACACAAATGAGTTAACTTTCTCCATGCTGATGTGTTTTATTCCTTAGATGTGGGTTCCTTCAAGAGCTCAAAGGTGGCATTCACGTAGAACACGTAGAAAAAACGAGAGAAACAAAAATTATCACCATAAGTAAAAAAGAGATATACAAAAGTTATCCCCATGTCAGTTAATATTTAGTTGGGTAACCTTTAGCATGAATTACGGCCTTACAAACGCCTTCCCATGGAGTGAACCAAGTCTTTTAGTTCTGCAGCTGTTATAATGTGAAACCAAGATTGAAGGATGGCTTCTATTCACTGGATTTTATTGCTGGGTCGCTTCTGACTAACCAGTTTCTTTAGTTGGCTTCATAGATTTTTCAATTGGGTTAAGGTCTGGGCTATTCCAAGACCATTCCAGCAGTGGAATAGGATTATCTTGAAACTCAAAAAAAAAAAAAAAGTGGTGTTATTAGCCCACAAATCTCAAAAATACACTTTTCCCAAAAGGTTTCCACAATTTTGGCCACTACTGTATAGAATATTTATCTCTATATAGAATAAGTACTTCACAGTATAAAGTATAAGTACTTGGGCCGCGGTGTGGCTCAGGCTGTAAGAAGCCTGTTATTAAAACACAGCTGCTTGCAATTACTGCAGGTTCTAGTCCCACCAGGCCCAAGGTTGACTCAGCCTTCCATCCTTTATAAGGTAGGTAAAATGAGGACCCAGATTGTTGGGGGGGCAATAAGTTGACTTTGTAAATATACAAATAGAATGAGACTATTGCCTTACACACTGTAAGCCGCCCTGAGTCTTCGGAGAAGGGCGGGATATAAATGTAAAAAAAAACAAAAAAAACAGTATATGATTCTCAATCATCCAGGTCATTTAGTCCCAAAGATATGTTTTCCCCGCCACCTCAAAAGGGGAAACTAGATGTTCTTGGTGTTTTCTTTGAAAATGTTTTGCTTCTCATCCAAGAAATGTCTTCAGTTCTAACTGAAGAACTGAAGAACTATTAGAACTGAAGAAGCTTCTTGGATGAGAAGCAAAATGTTTTCAAGGAAAACACCAAGAAAGTCCAGCTTTGGGACGTTGAGGAGGTCAACTACATTCCTAAGGACTGCATTTGCAATCCACCCTAGGTTGAAACTGGACTGGTTTTAACGAGATTCAACACTTAGGGGGCTATTTATGGATCAAAGGATTGGGCAAACTTGAAAGATGGACATTTCTGCAGAAGGTTAAACATGTTCTTGTAATCAGCTCTAAATCATGATTGAACTTCTATGACCAAGGGTGGATTGGAGCTCTATGGCTTCAGCTGCATTTTAATGACTTATTCATTTATGATCCATGGATACAGCTTAATTAGGGGTTAGCTATTTTAAATGAGAGATGTGTAAAAAAAAACAAAAAAACACCAAACCCACCAATAATCACAGTTTAGTTATTTTTGTTTCTGTTTCGTCGCTTTCACCGAGACATTTTGAAAAACACATTGTTATTCATGAATGGCCCAGTCATCTAGCTCATTATTTCCTCTTTTTTATCATAAACAAGGCTAGTGAACAAGAATGGAGAAACCGCGTTCCCTGTTCGCGACATTTAACACCAAGCTTAGGACAACTCATCAACCCTTTTTCTTATTTTGTAAAACCAATCAAACTTTGCTGCTCCCTGTATTTAGCAATTGCATCATTCATTAGGGATGTTCTCTCTTTGGCAATTTTCTAACAAAATGAGGATGCAGCAGTAACAGGGTTTGGAACTAATGGAGGTTAGAAGAGCGAGGAAGGTTTTAACAACTCATATTCTGTCATTCCACATTATGCCTGGGTGTTCAACGATAATAATGAAGTTTCTAACTACAGCCGGGCCAGTTAATCGAATCAACCAGCTATTTTTAGTTGCCTGACTCAAAGGGCTATAATTACCATTTTCTTTGTGGCATTATTTATTAACCCTTAAAGCTCAGGGTGTTATTTGTCTATTCTAATCCGACCTACTTCAAACCCAAAGCCTTTAGGTTTTTATGAAATCTTCTCCTCATCCAGAATAACAGAGTTGGAAGGGACCTTGGAGGCCTTCTAGTCCAACCCCCTGCCTAGACAGGAAACCCTACACTACTTCAGACAAATGGTTATCCAACATCGTCTTAACAACTTCCAGTGTTGGAGCACTCACAACTTCTGGAGGCAAGTTGTTCCACCGATTAATTGTTCTAACTGTCAGGAAATTTCCCCTAAGTTCTAGGTTGCTTCTCTCCTTGATTAGTTTCCACCCATTGCTTGTTGTCCTACCCTCAGGGGCTTTGGAGAATAGTTTGACTCCCACTTCTTTGTGTCAGCCCCTTAAATACTGGAAGGCTGCTATCATGTCTCCCCTAGTCCTTCTTTTCATTAAACTAGACATACCCAGTTCCTGCCACGGTTCTTCATGTTTTAGCCTCCAGTCCCCTAATCATCTTTGTTGCTCTTCTCTGCACTCTTTCTAGAGTCTCCACATCTCTTTTACATCGTGGCGACCAAAACTGAATGCAGTATTCCAAGTGTGGCCTTACCAAGGCCTTATAAAGTGGCATTGATCCTTCACGTGATCTTGATTCTATCCCTCTGTTTCTGCAGCCTAGAAGTGTGTTAGCTTTTTTGGCAGCTGCTGCACACTGCTGGCTCAAATTCAACTTCCTGAATTCTCATCCATCAGGATTAACTCTATGGATTATGAACTGTATAGCCCGTTGATTATGCATAAACAGTTTATTCTGATGGAGGTTTATTCTCAGTTGTGAAGTTATATCTTTACAATTCTTCCTAACTCTAACCTTTCACAAGAGGTAGAATTCTTACAGGACCGGTCAATGCTTTGGCAGTTGAAAACTTCATTGTCTAAGGAGTAGATCAAGAATTACTGTGGATGTTGTGACCTAGGCCCAAGTAGTAGATTGTACCAGACACAATCAGTTCCTAAACAAATATATTTTATTAGAACAGCTGAGAATTACTTCATTCTCAGCTTAGTCCAAATCAAGTCCAGAACAAAGTCCTTCGGAAAAAGTCCTTTGGCCTTATCACAAACCTTTGTCTTCTTTGACACCCTGCAACAACCCCACGAAGTTCAGAAACAGGAGACAAGAAACAATTGCTTTCCTACAAAGAGGCCAAGAGCCATTGCTGCTCCTTTAAGTCTTATGGGAGGGGCCAATCATCTCCTGGCCTTACTCCCAAATCGTCCTTTTTGCTTTAGCTGCTCTTGCCTTCTGGCAGCTCTTCCCATGTGTGCACTAGGAACAGGCTCCTCCTGTTCCTCTGCCTCTCTGCTGTCTGCCTCTGGAGGCTCCAGAATCCGCGCATCAGTCCCAGATGGCTCTGGCTCCAGCTCTGGCTCTAACACAGAGCTTCCAGGGCTCTGTCCAGACTCTAGGACTGGCTCATGGTCCTCCCCAGCCTCCACACTGTCCGACTCTGCTGCTAGCTCCACGGGCTACTTTCAGACCACAACAGCTGAGTGATTTAGAGAGTTTGGGAATTTTAGGAACCTTTGAAAGACTTGATGGGACTTTCAAATGCTACCAGTATGTCTTCAGATTTCCAATCTTAGTTCTATTATCGAAACAGCCCCCATTTCCTTTGTGTCTTTAATGTATTAAACTGTTGAAACATTGTGATGTAGGGACTAGATGAGACGAGACAAGACTAGACTAGACTAGACTAGAATTCTTTATTGGCCAAGTGTGATTGGACACACAAGAAATTTGTCTTTGGTGCATATGCGCTCAGTGTACGTAAAAAGACAAGATACATTCATCAAGAATGATAAGATACAATACTTAATGATAGTCATAGGGTACAAATAAGCAATTAGGAAACAATCAATATAAATCGTAAGGATACAAGTGACAAAGTTACAGTCATGCAGTCATAAGTGGGAGGAGATGGGTGATAGGAATGGTGAGAAGACTAATAGTAATGTAACCTTAGTGAATAGTTTGACAGTGTTGAGGGAATTATTTGTTTTGCAGAGTGATGGTGTTCGGGGAAAAGCTGTTCTTGTGTCTAGTTGTCTTGGTGTGCAGTGCTCTACAGAAAGCATTGGTCCCCAAATAATCTGGATTACTGGATTAATTTCATACATCTGATGGGCACCTTGGTAAAGAATCGAGCAGAAATGAATCATAATTATTTCTACCTAGAAAAAGAAGACTTTTACTTTGGCGATGTTATTCTGATTTTTTTATGATTGAACACAAGCTTTGTGGTAATTCACAGGTGAAACCAACAATCTACACCTGAGTCAAGTCAGAAGGTATGGTCAACATTTTCTGAAATCAAGGTATTTGAAAAACAGAAATGCCTTTGAGGCAAAGCTTTGGAAAACAGAGAGGCTCCTGTGGAAAAGCAGAAGGTAAGAAAATGAAATAATTGTATCAATGAAAGCTGATGTATTAAACATTGGCCTTATTGAGCTGTTTTTAATCCCTTTCCACATAACACTTGATAAATCACCAAAGGACAGAATGGAAGGCATGTTTTTATTTTTATTATTATTATTCTGAAATGATCCTGAAAAGTAACTTAAATATCCATTCACTTCTGATTTACAGCTTTTGTTTATGATAAATTTGGGCCAAGCCAATGTTCCTTCAAGTTGTGCTTTCTGGCTGCTTAGCAGAAAGAGAGAGAAAGAGAAAGAAGAGAGAGAAAGAAAGGAAGGAAGGAGAAAGAGAAAGCCTGTGAGAGAGAAAGAGAGTGTAAGAGAGAGTGTAAGAGAGAAAGGAAGAAAGGAAGGAGAGAGAGGGAGAGAGAAAGAGAGAGAGAGAAAGAGAAAGAGAGAGAGAGAGAGTGTGCATGTGTGTGAGAGAGAGAGAGAGAGAGAAAGGAAGAAGAGAGAAAGAGGGAAGGAGAGAGAAAGAGAGAGTGTAAGAGAGAGAGACAGAAAGGAAGCAGAGAGAAAGAGAGAGAGAAAGAGAGTGAGTGTGTGAGAGAGAGAGAGAGAGAGAGGAAGGAGAGAGAAAGAAAGGAAGAGAGAAAGAGAGAGAGAGAGAGAGAGAGAGAAAGAGAGAAAGAGAGAAAGAGAAAGAGAGTGAGTGTGTGTGAGAGAGAGGGAAAGAAAGGAAGGAGAGAGAAAGAGGGAGGGAGAGAGAAAGAGAAAGAGAGTGAGTGTGTGTGTGTGTGTGAGAGAGAGAGAGAGAGAAAGGAAGGAGAGAGAAAGAGAGAGTGTAAGAGAGAGAGAGAAAAAGAAAGGAGAGTGAAAGAGAGAGAGAGAAAGAGAGAAAGAGAGAAAGAGAAAGAGAGTGAGTGTGTGTGAGAGAGAGGGAAAGAAAGGAAGGAGAGAGAAAGAGGGAGGGAGAGAGAAAGAGAGGAAGTGAGTGTGTGTGTGTGAGAGAGAGAGAGAGAGAGAGAGAGAGAAAGGAGGGAGGAGAGAGAGGGAGGGTGGGTCACAATAGTGCCAATTTTTCTCCATCTGACATGTTGTGTATTTAACTGATGAGAGCTTAATTACATGGCAATGCTAGTCTCAATAGGTTAGTCTTCTTTGTCCTTGACTCTAAAGGTGAAACAAGACCTCGGAATCCAGAGTCCACCATCACTGTTTTTTTGTAAGTTGCAAAAAACAAAACAAAAAATCTTTTGATTTCAGCAGATGGCAGCACTTGGCTGACCTCCTTTGAGCTTGGAATAAGCAGAGTTGGAATTCGCTAACATTTAATGGGAGATTCCCCAGGGACGAATAAAGCTTTAGACTGGGACGTTGAACTAAGTTTCTGGGAAATGGACGGGGATATTGTTTCTATATGGTTGGTAAGAAAACTTCATGGGTGTATCTATGACATCATGAGCTCTACACAAGGAAGGCTTCCTTTCTAAGAATCATAAAATCAACCCCTGCAAGGTTGACAGAGCTGGCGTCTCTCTCAACCTCTTTCATAAGAATGTAAGAAAACCCTGAGCAAAATTCGGATTGTTTGCAACGGCCACCAACTGAATGATGCTACCTTGCTCATAAACAGGACATTGGTGGTGTTATAGGATATGGTTAACATTGGGCAATTGATAGAGATGGTGAAGAATTAACAACAGAAACAAATTAAGGATGTAACTCCAGCTTGTTTATTTGGCCACCTCAAGAAGGTTATGTTGAAATTCCCACCTCAAGAAGGTTATGTTGAAATTCCAACGTCTGTCTCACTGTTACAGAAATTCTGCTTTTCTCAGTTGGTGATGAAAGCTCATCTTTTTTTTTCTGAAATGTCTTTCCAAAGGGAGTAGAAATTCACACAGGTGGAATGTGATGTTTTTGTACTTTTCTCATGATATTCTCACCAAGGAGTGCATATGAATGTCCCATCTTTCGTGGTTTAATCAGCTCTCTTGCAGCTTCTTTGGTTCTGACATTCTGAGACAACTCTAGATGTGTTTTTTTTCAAGTAGCAGTCTTCTTTAGCTGCTCTTTAAAAAAACAAAACAACAACAACAACAAAACAACAACATTAAATCTTTCCCCTGGAGAAATTCAGGCAAAATCTTCAGCCTATTCTTTTCTGCCTGCAGATCTGAAAACGCCGTTAGTGCTCACTTCTATTTTTCCCCTTCCCAAATTTCATTTCGCTCGCTCAAATCTCTTTCCACCACCTAACCTCTCAGAGCAAAATTGGCAAAACAAACAAACAAACAAACAAGAGAGCAGAAAGGGTCAATCAATGGAGGACATGTGGTACATCAATTGCACGCCACACTTAGAGAAGAGGAATGAAAACCTACCAAGCTAACACAAGGTTAGAGTAGGTTCATATTTCTCCTGAATAATTTGCTATGTGTTAAACAGTAACAATATTTTATTTTATTTTATTTGTTTGCTGCTGATCCAATTCTACAGAGGAATTATTGAGTCTGTCATTTGCACCTCTATAACTGTCTGGTTCGGTTCTGCAACCCAACAAGAAAAACACAGACTTCAGAGGATAATTAGAACTGCAGAAAAAATAATTGCTACCAACTTGCCTTCCATTGAGGACCTGTATACTGCACGAATCAAGAAGAGGGCCGTGAAAATATTTGCAGATCCCTCGCATCCTGGACATAAACTGTTTCAACTCCTACCCTCAAAACGACGCTATAGAGCACTGCACACCAGAACAACTAGACACAAGAACAGTTTTTTCCCGAAGGCCATCACTCTGCTAAACAAATAATTCCCTCAACACTGTCAGACTATTTACTGAATCTGCACTACTATTAATCGTTTCATAGTTCCCATCACCAATCTCTTTCCACTTATGACTGTATGACTATAACTTGTTGCTGGCAATCCTTATGATTTATATTGATATATTGATCATCAATTGTGTTGTAAATGTTGTACCTTGATGAACGTATCTTTTCTTTTATGTACACTGAGAGCATATGCACCAAGACAAATTCCTTGTGTGTCCAATCACACTTGGCCAATAAAATTCTATTCTATTCTATTCTATTCTATTCTATTCTTGTTTTGTCAAGCACGTATTAAAGAACAGATATAGATATAAACATGGTTATTAATACATGAAATGGTTACAAATAAAAGGGGGACATTAGGACAGGGACGGTAGGCACGTTGGTGCGCTTAAGCACGCCCCTTACAGACCTCTTAGGAATGGGGTGAGGTCCACGGTAGACAGTCTAAGGTTAAAGTTTTGGGGGTTTGGGGATGAAACCACAGAGTCAGGTAGTGCATTCCAGGCATTGACTACTCTGTTACTGAAGTTGTATTTTCTGCAATCAAGTTTGGAGCAGTTTACCTTAAGTTTGTATCTATTGTGTGCTCGTGTATTATTCCGATTAAAGCTGAATTAGTCATTGACAGGTAGGATGTTGTAGCAGATAATTTTGTATACTATGCTTAGGTCAGACTGAAGGCGGCGTAGTTCTAAGTTGTCTAATCCCCAAAATTCAAGCCTGGCGGCATAAGGCATTCTATTGTGAGCAGAGGAGTGGAGGACTCTTCTTGTGAAATACCTCTGGACTCACTCGAGTCTATTAATATCCGATATGCATTGTGGGTTCCAGGCCGATGAGCTTATTCGAGAATTGGTCTAGCAAAGGTTTTGTATGCCCTAGTTTGCAGTACAATATTACTGGAGAAGAAGCTACGCAAGATTAGGTTAACAACTCTTAATGCCTTTTTGACAATGTTTTGCAGTGGGCTCTGGTACTCAGATCTTTAGAATTGAGTACTCCAAGGTTCGTGACAGAGTGAGGGTCATCTACGAGGTCATACCCACCAAGCTTGTATTTGATGTTCTGATTTTTTTTTGCCAATATGCAAGATAGAGCATTTGTTGGTTGATATTTGGAGCTGCCAATTGTTTGACCATTCTATTGTTGGGGGTGTTGAATAGTTTTACATCATCAGCGAAGATTTTAACTATTTTAACACTATTTTATCATTTGAGTATTTAATATTTTAACACTATTGTAACATTTTGCGTTCCTTTGACTAGGAAGGGCCTTTGGATTCAGCCTGCAATGAATTAATAATAAGAGGTCCATTAGTCTCCAGTCATTTTTTCATAATTAGGACTGGGCTGACTTTCCAAAAATTATGCCCTGAATCTCTCAATGTGACACAATAAAACCTACTGTCTAGGATATATAGAAATGGGTACGTGGGAAAGGGACAAAGCAAATAAAAACACATTGTAATAGGCAAAAAATATATAGATCAAAGACCTTGGAGTTCTCATATCAAATGATCTAAGTGCCAAAGCCCACTGCAACTACATTGCCAAAAAGGCATTAAGAGTTGTAAACCTAATCTTGTGTAGCTTCTTCTCCGGAAAGATTACACTACTAAACAGAGCATAAAAAACATTTGCTAGACCAATTCTCGATTACAGCTCATCTGTCTGGAACCCACACCGCATTTCAGACATTAATACAATTGAGCGTGTCCAGAAATATTTTACAAGAAGAGTCCTCCACTCTTCTGATTGCAACAAAATACCTTATGCCACCAGACTTGAAATTCTGGATTTAGAAAATTTAGAACTTCAGCATGACCTGAGCATAACTCATAAAACCATCTGCTACAATGTCCTTCCTGTCGAAGACTACTTCAGCTTCAATCGCAACAATACACGAGCACACAATAGATTCAAACTTAAAGTGAACCGTTCCAATCTCAATTATAGAAAATATGACTTCAGTAACAGAGTTGTTAATGCTTGGAATGCACTACCTGATTCTGTGGTCTCTTCCCAAAATCCCCAAAGCTTTAACCAAAGACTATCGACTATTGACCTCACCCCATTCCTAAGAGGTCTGTAAGGGGCGTGCATAAGAGCACCAGCATGCCTACTGTCCCTGTCCTAATGTTCCCTTTCATTGTATCCAATTCGTATGGTGATTTCATGCTTATACTTATATATACTGTTGTGTTTGACAAATAAATAAATAAAAAATAAAATAAAAAATAAACAAATTGCGCAAACGATCTGTAAAAAAAAATCTCTGGAATGCATTCAGAAAAGTTAGAAAGTGGGTTGAATATTCATCAGCCTTTCAATACTGATGGGGAGACAGGATTAAGTGAATGAAAAGTAGGGGAAAATAAGACGTTGAGTGAAATTGAACTTGATAGGTTGAGCTCCAGGGAATACAGTGGTGGAGAAACAGCAGTTATTTTAAGATAGATGGAACTGGTAAAGCAACATTTTTAAGGACAGCCCTGTTGGATCTGATTAAACGCCCATCTCATTCAGCTAGCAGTCTATCTGATGTCTCTGAGAAGCCCAAATTAGACATTAGGGTTGAAGTATCCTTCAATTGTTCTTTCTTGGAAACTGCTAGTTCAAAGGGAAAGAAAAAGTTAAGAGGAAATATCTGGTGACTGAAAGATTAAAAGAACTCCACCATTCAAACTAATGCCCTACAGGGTGTTCTTTGAGCTTGGTTGCTTTCTTGCAGATATTTCATTACCAAGCTAGGCAACGCCATCAGTGCACTGCCGAGTTTGGTAATGAAAACCATCTGCATGAAAACCACCAAGCTCAGAGAGCACCAAGCGCCCCACAATTCAACCCCCAAGCTACAAATTCTCTCCTGTTGCTATGAGCATCCTGCTTTGTACAAAAGCACACTTGCCTACACGTATCCTTCTTAAACCATGGAACGTGGTCCATCGTCGTCATTGTGAAGCGAATTGGGAGATTCGGTTTTGACGTGGCACTACAAAGCAATCTTTGAAGCCATTTTCTCTGTGCTTTTGGACCACCTGATGGATGAACTTGATTGATGATGAACTTCCCATCGCTGAAGTTAAAACTTGCTACAACCACTCTTCTTACAGAAGATGCCCTGGTTTAACCCCATTGTCTGTCATTTGCACCTCTATAACCATCTGGTTTGGTTCTGCAACCCAACAAGTCAGACACAGACTTCAGAGGATCATTAGAACCGTCTGGTTTGGTTCTGAACCCAACAAGTCAGACACAGACTTCAGAGGATGATTAGAACTGCAGAAAAAAACAATGGCTACCAACCTGCCTTGAGGACCTGTATACTGCCTTGAGGACCTGTATACTGCACGAGTCAAAAAGAGGGCTGTGAAAATATTTACAGACCCCTCACATCCTGGACATAAACTGTTTCAACTCTATCCTCAAAATGATGCACATCAGAACAACTAGACACAAGAAAAGCTTGTCCCTGAATGCCATCACTCTGCTAAACAAATAATTCCCTCAATACTGTCAAATATTTACTAAGTCTGCACTACTATTAATCTTCTCATCGTTCCTATCACTCATCTCCTCTCTCTCATGACTGTATGACTGTAACTTTGTTGCTTGTATCCTTATGATTTATATTGATTGTTTCCTAATATGATTTGATTGCTTATTTGTACCCTATGACTATCATTAAGCATTGTACCTTATGATTCTTGACGAATGTATCTTTTCTTTTATGTACACTGAGAGCATATGCACCAAAGACAAATTCCTTGTGTGTCCAATCACACTTGGCCAATAAAGAATTCTATTCTATTCTATTCTATTCTATTCTATTCTATTCTATTCTATTCTATTCTATTCTATTCTCTCTTTTCAGAATCTCCTACCTTTTGGGATGTTGTTTGCACCTTGAGGGGGTTGCAAACTGAGGGGGGGAAAGCCCCCCAACATATTTAGGAGTGTAAAATACAGTCTCAAAAGATTGAGAATGTGGAAAGCCACGTGGTGTTTTTAAAACACCTTTTTTATGTGCATTTTAAAGACTTTCCATGGCTTCGTGCATTCATTCCTGAGAATCGCAGGCCCTCGCATTTACAACAAGCACTATACACCCTACAGTGCCAGATAAAAGAGTGGGCAACTGCTCACTCAGACCCTTGTTTCAAAAGGCATTTACAAGGGTCTATTCAGCCAACTGGTAAGAGTGATTGGCCTCTTCCATCATCTGATAGTCCACTTGGTATGAGAAGAGCAGCAGAGGCTCCATTAGACGAACTTAAGACTTTTGGAGGGATTTAGGCAGCCTTGCAACAGGAAAGTTACCCATTTTTTCTATTCTTAAGTCATTGTTAGCATTTTCTTTAGAGGGCTAGGACTACTATGGCTTGAGTAGTAAGCATTTTGCGCCGTTGAAAAAATAAACAAGTGAAGGAAAGAGGGTGTTTTTTTTTTTTAAGAAAGGGGTCAGAGAATGGATTTCTGACACAAATTCTACCAATCACAGGCTTCAGATCTATCCATTCTTGCCCTCCCATTCTTGCTCTGTGAGGCCACCTCCACAAATGGGGGGAGAGAGAGAGAGAGAGAGAGAGAGAGAGAGAGAGAGAGAGAGAGAGAGAGAGAGAGAGAGAGAGAGAGAGAGAGAAAGAAGTGTTTAGCAATCTCGCCCATCCCCTCAAAAACAGCTCACAATACTTTTTAGATTTTATCTGCACGGTGCATAGAAGAATCGTTCAGTCAAGAAAAGGAGATACTAAGGAAGATATTAACATGCGCAGAAATGGATAGACTAACGTTGGAATGAAAAAACAAAGGCGAGACAGAGTATCATGATACAGAGAATAGATTTTATCAATGGCTGGAAACACGAGGTGGGAGTCGGAACACGGAAAAATTAGGCTAAGTAGACCTGAAATGAGATATTATACATGTATTAGAGTGAATATGCTGGTCGAAAACAATTGTATAAAATAAGCAGTGTGTAAATTGTATATATGTTATTTGTCTTTCACTTTGGTTTCTATGGCGGATGAAACACCAGGATGGTCACAGTGTGTTCAATAAAATTATATGTAAATAATCTAAAAAAAAAAAAAGAATTCTTCAGTCAATTCCTGGATGCATCAAGCATTACTTCTCCATGTGTTCTCTTTCAGAGGTCCATCTCATGTACACTGAAAGTCAGTGAACTATAAGTAATCTTCTGGAAAATGCACATTTGTATACTTAAGGCCAATTCCAACCCACTTAGTTACTGTTTCTAAGGTGCTGGGCATCTTTTGTTTAAAAATGGTGGGACTTAAAGGTTAGACTATATATTTCATTAAGCCCATTCATTCTCTTCCCTCTACAGTTGGCACGGCTACATGCCTTTTTTGGAGATTAAGTCTTACTAAGGCAACTGGGACTTATTTCTTAGTAAATACACACAAGATTAGCTTCATTGCTTTTGGTCTATGCGCGTTTCTTGGAAGGGAGCTCGGTTAAACAAAGCAACACTTACTCCTGGCTAAATTGTGCCTGGATTCAGGATGGAAACAAACATCAGGCATTGAAAGCAGGCAGATGCCCTCCCGTTTCCCCTCCGTAGTTCTTTCTGCCATTCAGAAACGGGATAATGTAATGTTCTGTTGTTCTGCTGTCACCTAGAAACATATGTTCATTATGTTCTGGGCCACCAGCCTAAACTTTAAAGTATTAAAAGCAGAACACAAAGAGTTGCTTAAGAGATGCCTATTGCTTTGCTGTTACCAAGACACATTCATAACCGAAGCTCAGGAAGAAGTAATTATGGTTAATACTGGTGGTCCTAAGAACAGCTGCAGGTGGCTCCCTCCTGGTTTTGCCAGAGCAGTTTTATTAGTGTCGTAATAGAAAGGGCAGGGTAAAAACAATGACACACACACACACACACACACACATACAGAGTTCGCGGGCAACAACCACACTATTTAGAAATGGCTGATGCACCTAACAAGCTGCCTAGGCGTTGGAGAGAGAGAGAGAGAAAAAAAAAATTGGGTAAACAAGCATGCCAGTTAATGCAATTCCTGATACAGGTGGGAAGTTCAGAGAAACAGGTGTAGAATCATTTTGCTGTGGGGTTGAGAAAGTATTTCCTGATTCTGCTTTATTTAGATATGTATGAGAAAAATCATAAAGGGTTGGTAGGCGGCGGTAAGCACTTGGGCGATGCCAGCTTTGCAATTTTGTAAAAAAAACATGTTGACAACTCCCGCAACCCAGTGTTGGCCTCGTAATGGTAAGGAGGTGAAAATGGTCCTTTGCACAGAAAAGTTGGCAATGCTTAATCCACTCTATTTTCAAACCAACCTCTGGGGCCTCTGGTGGCTCAACAAGCTAATGCAGTCTGTTATTAACACAGCTGCCTGCAATTACTGCAGGTTCAAGTCCCACCAGGCCCAAGGTTGACTCAGCCTTCCATCCTTTATAAGGTAGGTAAAATGAGGACCCAGATTGTGGGGGCAATAAGTTGACTTTGTATATAAATATACAAATAGGATGAAGACTATTGCTAACATAGTGTAAGCTGCCCTGAGTCTTCGGAGAAGGGCGGGTTATAAATTCAAAAAAAACAAAAACTTAGTGGCAATCATCCACCTCCCTAATCAAAGGATGACTATGTTAGAAGATGGCAGGGGAGTTTCGATGACCTCGGTGAAGCCACCTCCACAAATGGGCAGAGAGAGAAGCGTTAGTAAGTGCCCTTCCCTGTGAAATCACCCCATAGGTCTCCATTGCAGTTGAACCACAAAGACATTGTTGAAAAATGCACGTTTTCTAAGTATCATATCAATATGGTTAACTCGCAAAACTTCCCTCTCGAGCTGCCATAGGCCAGGGGGGATGGGAAACTGGTGAAACTGCACAGAAGCCAAAAACAGATGCACCTTCCACGTTTATCTCAAGGCTGTATCCCAGGGATACCTACAGCAGTTGAAGGGGAGTGACCTCTACAACCCACGAAATTGCTCCGTTGGCAAATGTTACTGATGACACCCCCTGGGGGGAGAGGGGAAACAGAGTCATAATTGGAGCGTAAATTATGTAGGGTCAGAGCTGGCTTCACTTGGGAATGTGAGGACATGACGCTTCTAATAAATGACTGGATTTCTTTTGAAGCTTAGCTCAAGACTCATGATTTAATTAGGTCATCGGTCGGAACCCTGACAGATATCTCCTCTAGTTTCAAAAGTTCTGAATCAAAGGGATGGGTTCCATACCATAAGGAAGATGGCTTTTCTCATCTTCTCAACGATCAAACAGAGTGCCTCTATCTTCTGTCCTTGCCTTGATGAAATAGAGGAAGTCCTTGACTTAGGACCACCGCTGAGCCCAAAATTTGAAGAAAAGCAAAATGATGATGATGATGGTGGTGGTTGGCATCGTTCACTTTTGCTCTGAACCTTCTCACCTCTGTATTCTTCTCCACCATTTTTATTTATTTTTATTTATTAAATTGGATGCTGGAAGGAAACATGAAAATTCACACAGGACGTAAGGTGGATTTTGACCCCCCCCCCCAAAAAAAAAGGACAGGAAAGGGATTTTTGAAGAATGGAACCATGAAATATGAAGAAAGTATATTACTAAATAAATATCTACAAGAAAACCACCAAGCTCAGAGAGCACCTAGCATTCAACCCTATGGTTCAACCCTGAACTGCAAATATTCTCTTCTATTTTACTGTTGTGTTTTACATTCTGTAAATTGTTTTATTCTATGACATATTGAATATTTATATAAACAGAGAGATTGAGGAGGAAGAGGAGGAGGAGAAAATAATGCCTTATTTCACTGTTTAAATTACGTCCTCTGATTGGAAGTAGGATCAATCCTTTGAGGGATTAAACCTGGTGTCTTCTATATGCAAATACTTTTACTCTTCCATGGAACTAACATGCAGAAAACATAGGGATGGAGGGAATGGATCAAAGGTGGAATTCATTTTTTTTTTTTTTTACTACAGGTTCTGTGTGTGTGGCTTGGTGGGCGTGGCTTGGTGGGCATGGCAGGGGAAGGGTACTGCAAAATCTCCATTCCCACCGCACTCCATGGGAAGGATACTGCAAAATCCCCATTCCCTCCCCACTCCTGGGGGAAGGATACTGCAAAACCTCCATTCCCTCCCCATTTCTGGGGGAAAGATACAGCAAAATCCCCATTCCCTCCTCACTCTGGGGCCAGCCAGAGGTGGTATTTGACGGTTCTCTGAACTACTCAAAGTTTCCGCTACCGGTTCTCCAGAACCTGTCAGAACCTGCTGAATTTCACCCCAGGAATAGATGCCAATAAATCCCAGGGTTGAAATGACGTTTTCCTTGGTGATCTCTGAGGTTGGTTGTTTTCTTGCAGATATTTCATTACCCAACTAGGTAACATCATCAGTGCTAGATTAGATAATATTACTTTGTTTGGGTGATGAAACTTCTGCAAGAAAACAACCAACCTCAGAAATGGGGATGCGCTTGAATATATCACATTTCTCCGAAACTAGCAACTGGTGCCTTCCCACCCCTTTCTTATATATCGTATTTACGTATACTGCTGGGAAGAAGAACACTATATTTTATTAATACCAAGTATTTCTTCCCATTGCCTGCGGTATTTGCTGCTTTAATCCCCCCCCCCAGATCATTTTGCAAAGTTTTGGATTGTATGCAGTTTTTTTGTCTCTATTTGGCAGATAAATATCTATCGCGCCAAAGAATCCCCCGACAAAGAGAAGGATAAGCCAGTCATTCGCTGGGCGTGTGTGTGATTTTTATTCACATCATAGAACCGGTGGAACAAAAGAACTGCGGGGAACCCAAAGATTTTGTCGCATCCCTGTTGCCAAATAAAGTCAGCAGTTCAGGCTAAGAAAATAATAATAATAATAAAAAAGAATGGTTCCATAGATTTTTGTTAGTGCTTTACGGAACGCCAGATTTCTCACTACTACAATAAAGTAGTGGCGCAGAAGGAAGCCAGCTCTAACACGTACGTATATGTGTGTTTGTGTGTGTGTATGTTGCTCTTTCATTTTTTTCACTTCCTCAGCCAAGACTTTAGGAAAACAGTCTGTATTTACTGGTAGCAACTGTCGGTTTAGATTCAATTCAATTAGGCTGAGTTATAATATTTGGAAGCAAACGGAGGAAATGTCTGTAATCCAGGTTTTTCACTCAGTGGCGAGGTTGCTTCATTTCAGCGGAGAAACACTGGAGATTTAGCGTTAACAGATAATGGGATTTAAAAATAGGCATTTGGAAGCACTTTGTTCTAATCCCTTCAGGTGTGAGTTAAAAACTAATCAGGGAGAAGCCCGTGCCAAGTTTCCAATTGCTGGCAAGACAAGCAAGAAGGAAATAAGGCACCTGTATTTCTCGGTTCAGCCTGCCCCTTTAAAACGATGCCGCCAATGTCAGAACAACCGGTTACAAAATTCAGCCAGCTTCCACTTGTCATGAAATTATTTGTCAGCGGGACCGAGCTCTGCCCCTTTCCAACTAAAGAACGTGTTCATTTAAGAGGCCTTCAGCAAAGCTTCTCTCTTTATATAAGTTAAGAGAACTAGCATTTTATCACTTTAAGAAGTGATCTCCCTGTGTATTAGGATAGGAATGGACCAGAGGTGAAATGCTCCCAGTTTGGACTGGATCGTCCGATCCGGTAGTGATGGTAGCGGGTGGTTCGAAGAACCAGTAGCAAAAATCCCTGCCCCTCCCATGCCCAGCTGAGCCATGTGATCATCAGAGGTTTTTTTTTTAACTTTTACTCCCTTTTTCCTTCCTTCCTTCCTTCCTTCCTTCCTTCCTTCCTTCCTTCCTTCCTTCCTTCCTTCCTCCCTCCCTCCCTCCCTCCCTCCCTTCCTTCCTTCCTTCCTCCCTCCCTTTTTCCTTCCTTCCTTCCTCCCTCCCTCCCTTCCTTCCTCCCTCCCTCCCTCCCTCCCTTTTTCTTTCCTTCCTTCCTTCCTTCCTTCCTTCCTTCCTTCCTTCCTTCCTTCCTTCCTTCCTTCCTTCCCTCCCTCCCTGCCTCCCTCCCATTCTAACCCTAACCTAAAACTTTCTTTATTCCTGATAAAGCAGAATGGTTGAAACAGTGCAAAGAGTTAAAAGCACTCTGACTGGCTTACCCGAAGCTACATCTTAACAAGTTTACACAAAATCAGAGTCCAATTATACACTGTGTTTGTTATCAACTACAATGAGAAGATAAGAGAAAAGGATAGCCTAGAGGATGAGGGTTGCATATGCTTCCATGGTTGGTGGTAAGAACAACATCGATTATATTTGAATTTTATTTCTAAATTTAAAGGGAAATCTGGGTGTTTTTCCTGATCTGCATGTGAATTAATAGCACTTGGCCTTCTAGCGGTTAGACTTTGCTTAAGCCATTTGCTTCTTTTCTTTAAATTAGCCACAGTGCTGTTCAATAGGCTGATACAATAAACGCTATCAAACTTCTGTTGCAATTAACTTAGCCTTTTTTTTTTTTGCTTGCTTGCTTGTTTGTGTGCGAGGGACAAATAGGAGTTAAGGGAAAACATGGTATCTAGCAGTAATGATGGGCAAATTATAGCTCATATGAGCAATTATCTCTTTCCAAGAAAACGACTGGAACTCCTTCGAGTTCTTGGTGATTCATCCTGTAGATCAGGGGTGTCAAACTGGATTTCTTCGGAGGGGCCGGGTCACCACTGTAGTTTTCCACAGGCCGGCCAGGGAGGGAGACGGGATGGATGCCTCCTGCAGCACCCTGCTGGACAAAACGGCGCATGAGGGCTGTGTGCCCCCCCCTTGTACCATTTTCAGCTTGGACAGCCTCCTGCAGCACTTTGCTGGCCAAACCCAGGCATAGGGGTGCCACGCGTGGCCCTCCGTGTCCTGCTTTGGTTGGCAGATAGATATTATATCTGCCAGCCAAAGAACATATACAGAACATATATATATAACTTTGCTGTGCCATGCGTGGCCCCCGTGCCCTGCTTTGGCTAGCAGAGTGCTGCAAGAGGCTGTCCAGGCCGAAAACGGGGCACAGGGGAGTCGCACATGGCCCCTTCGGCACCCTGTTTTGGCTGCCAGAGGCACCACAAGCCAGTTCTTCGCTATTTCCAGGCTGGCCCTGTGGCAGAGGTGGGTTTCAGCAGGTTCTGAGCAGTTCTGGAGAACCGGTAGCGGAAATTTTGAATAGTTTGGAGAACCGGTAGTAAAAATTCTGACTGGCCCTGCCCCCATCTATTCTCTGCCTCCCAATTCCCAGGAAAGGGGGATTTTGCCATAACCTTCCCCTGGAATGGGGTGGGAATGGAGATTTTACAGTATCCTGTCTCTGCCATGCCCACCAAGCCACGCCCACCAAGCCCACAGAACTGGTAGTAGCAACCTGTGGGCCTGTGCACAATCCCATCCTATATTGCTGTGGTTTTGATGCCACACGCATGTGTGGAGGGCCCGTGTGTGAATCCCCATGTTGTTTGATGCCACATGCATGTACGGGCAGCATACCAGAGGTGGGTTTCAGGAGGTTCTGACCAGTTTTGGAGAACCGGTAGCGGAAATTTTGAGTAGTTCGGAGAACTGGTAGTAAAAATTCTGACTGCTCTTGCCCCCATCTATTATCTGCCTCTCGAGTCCCAGCTGATCGGGAGGAAATGGGGATTTTGCAGTAACTTTCCCCTGGAGTGGGAAGGGAATGGAGATTTTACAGTATCCTCTCTCTGCCATGCCCACCAAGCCACGCTCACCAAGTCATGCCACGCCCACCAAGCCACACCCACAGAACCGGTAGTAAAAAAAATTGAAACCCACCACTGCCCCGCGAGCCAGATTTAAGCACCCTGAGGGCCGGATGCCATCCACAGGCCTTGAGTTTAACATCCCTGCTGTAGATTTTACATGAACTTCTTTATGTTAGCTCAAACCATTTGCGCATCTGTCCTGTTACTGTTTATTCTTCATGTAAATCAATCAGAATTCTAACAACCTCAGTGCAGGATGGTTTCAAAGGCTTCTCCACATTTATTAAATGCAATGATCCACCATGGAAATTATCGAAGTATGTTTCACAACAGACAAGACATGAGGCACCATCTTATTTATTAATTATTTAGATCTTTTTTTTTTTAGATGACCTTTATTATTTTCATAGCAGTTTTCTGTCCTGGGCAATTAATCTTCTCTTCTCTTCTCTTCTCTTCTCTTCTCTTCTCTTCTCTTCTCTTCTCTTCTCTTCTCTTCTCTTCTCTCTCTTCTCTCTCTTCTCTTCTCTTCTCTTCTCTTCTCTTCTCTTCTCTTCTCTTCTCTTCTCCCCTCTCCTCTCCTCTCCTCTCCTCTCCTCTTCTACATAATAAATGTTGTTCAGGCAACAGATTATGTTCTTAGCTATTATAATGATGTCACTACATTGCTTGGGGGGAGGGGAGAGGAGGTGATGGACACATTTTCTGTTGTACTATATCCCACTGATAAGCAAAGAAAAGAGATCAAAAGAGGGAAAACAGGATTAAATGTGCTGGGTTTTCTTTTTAACTTCAAGATGTAGTCTTTGCTTTCAAAATACCCGTGTTCTGCTTCTTTAGGAAAAACAAGCAAACAAACTTGCATTTTGAATAGACAACAGCATGACTTTAACATGCTTAACAAGGTTTTCTGTATATACTACAGAGTCAAACAAATTTAGGTAATTTTTGTTCCTGCTCTTTCTTTGGAAATATATAGCAAATGTCCATTTACCCTTTCTGAGCAGGGTCTTGTCCAAGTAGTCCTCGACTTACAGCAGTTCACTTAATGACCGCTCAAAGTTACGACGGCACTGAAAAATATGACTTATGACCATTCTTAAGCTCGTGATCAAAATTCAGATGCTTGGCAACGGCTTCATATTTATTGCTGTGTCCCAGGGTCATGCGATCCGTTTTTGCGACCTTCTGACAAGCAAAAAATCAATGGGGAAACCAGATTCACTTAACAACCGGGTTACCAACTGCAGTGCTTCACGTAACAACTGTGACAAGAAAGGTCGTAAAGTAGGACAAAGCTCGCTTAACAAATGTCTCCCTTAACAACAGAAGTTTTGGATTCAGCTGTGGTTGAAGGCGATCTGTCTCGGAGCAACTGGATTTTGTGTCTCCTAAAAAAAGAGAGAGCATTAAATACTGAGTAAAGCTTAATCGTTTAGTTCTAGCATGTTGTTTGTAAATTTCAATGTTCTTTTAAATAGTCTTCATCTTTGCTGCTTTGGAAATCGTCCAGTTTTTCAGGTCTTGTTATTTCCCTGTTTGTTGATTTGACTTATCTACCAAGAACCTGGCATGGTTTGCATTAAATCCAATTTTTGACATACTCCATAGTGGGGGATCAACTCCTCTTATACAGTCCTATCAAATTTCCCCTATACTCATTCTTTCCTTCTGTGCTAGGTAATAAATCACCAGGAATAGAGAGCAAGGCATCTATATCCACCCCATGCTTTCATAATGGATGGATGGGTGGGTGGGTGGGTGGTTAGTTGATTGGATGGTTGGTTGGTTGGTTGGTTGGATGGATGGATGGATGGATGGATGGATGGATGGATGGATGGATGGTTGGTTGGTTGGATGGATGGATGGATGATTGGATGGATGGATGGATGATTGGATGTTTGATTGGATGGATGGATGGATGATTGGATGTTTGATTGGATGGATGGTTGATTGGATGGTTGGATGGCTGGATGGTTGGATGGATGGATGGATGGATGGATGATTGGATGTTTGATTGGATGGATGGTTGATTGGATGGTTGGATGGTTGGATGGTTGGATGGATTAATGAATGAATGAATGAATGAATGAATGAATGAATGAATGAATGAATGAATGAATTGCATTGAATGAATGAATGAATTGCACTGAATTATTTTATTTCAACCCCCATCCCTTTCCTACACGAATATCTAAAAAGGGGCCAAGCTTTCATCTCAACAACACAATGATCTTTGTCTCATTAACCCTCCATCCCATATTCTTCTCTTCCTTGCAGATGCCTCTGGATGAGGATGCAGCAAATTAGAATCTTTTTGCTATAATACTATGGTTCTATCTAGAGTAAATAATTGTATGTGAGGACATTCAATCATTTTAAATCCCTATCCATGAGGTGTCATTACATGCTCCTACCTGTTTAGATTCTGCTAAACTATTGCCCACTTTTGAACAGTGTACTTTAGGACATAGGCAACACATGTCATCTTGTCTTATCTTATCCTTAAACATACCTAATATTTTTAAGGAGCATCTTTGCTGTCAGGGCTCCGACTTGAACCAAGTTTCAAAAGAAATCCAGTTATTTATTAGGAGCAATATTTCAGCAACTTCCCAAGTATAGTCAACATAATTTATGGCTCAACTATGACCCTGTTCCCCCCCTCCTCTTAGGCTGTGTCATACATCACATTCTCAAATGAGGCACTTTTGTGGGCTGTAGAAACCACTCCTCACAAACTGGCTCTGGTAATCTGAGATCCAACCTTGGAGAATGGTATGCATGGAATGTGCTTGTGAACATGGCTGCTGAACTGCTCTGACAGATCTCCCCACTTTCTGCCCATGACAACTCGAGAGCAGACTACAAATGCTTTGTGAGTTGACATTTGCATCTTCTTGTTCTGGGTGACCTCAAAGAGATGATGGTATAGTTTTCTCAAGATCCTGCATTATACTTTTGGCATTCTTGGCTGAATATCCTTTAAAAAACCAAACAGTTAGCAATTCTGTTCCACCAGGCATCATGGTAAGAAGGTTCCTGAAGCAACCTCCATGAATGACGGAAAATAGGTGCAAGTAAAATAGGAAAACATTGAAATAAAGCTTATAATTGGTGGGTTTCCATGAAATTTAGGAAGAAAAGCTACATTTCACCGGCACAAATGGAGAAGCACCATACCCTGCTAAAATGCTCTTTCATGAAAGGTCGAATTGCCCATCTTAACACCATTTCCAACCAATCCTCTATTTATGATCTTCAGAAAAAGTCTGTGTTTTTTCCCCCAAGTTTTATTTGTTTTATTTATATAATATTCCATTTTCATCAAACTGTGTGTGTTCTAGGTACAATTTTGTTCATCACCATAATTTGATAATATAGTAATATAATAACATTAATACTTTAACATCCTCATCTTTAACCATTCTCCTCTATCCCATTTCCTCCATTGTTATCTCCTCCTTTCCAACTTTTGTTTCTCTTATCTAGCCATTGATAGAATATGTCCCATATCAAAAAATATTCAGTTTCTTTTTTCAGAAAAAGTTTCTGACCAGTCTTTTTCTAATTACTGTTGCCCATGTATATATATTTTTTTTTTAAAAAGACCCTAACAAAAACAGATTATGCAGTACAACTGTTTTAAATTCAACTCTTATCTGAGCAGTAAAAGAGCAATTGCTGCTCAGGGCCCCCAGTATTCACCAAACAGCATTTTAATAGCTTTCCATTTGGAAGCTCAAGGTGGTGCTTAAGGGCCCACGTGTTCATTAGACACACCTGAATGTGCATCTTCAGGATGTGCTATTAAAATGCCGATGCCAGGAAAACAACAAGATATACTTTGTGGTTCCCTTAAAAAAAAAAGTAAAAAAAAAGTTAATGTAGACCAGAATGATTGCCTTCCATTCTGTTTTCAAAGCAGGCTTCTGATCTCCAAGAAGATCAGTAGGGTATGCAGGACTGTTTATGGAGTTTCTCCATCATCCAAGGTTCCTGGTTGTACCAAAGGTGCTTTTTTCAAGAGGCCACTGAACTTTCTGGTTTTTCTTTGAAGACGTTTTGTTTCTCATGCAAGAAGTTTCTTCAGCTCTGAATGTCTATGGAGATTCTCAGTCATTCAAGGTTCCTGGTTGTCCCAAAGGTGCTTCGCTTTTCATCCAAGAAGTTTCTTCAGCTCTGAATGTCTATGGAGATTCTCAGTCATCCAAGGTTCCTGGTTGTCCCAAAGGTGCTTCGCTTTTCATCCAAGAAGTTTCTTCAGCTCTGATTGGATGGTGGGGAATGGAAGGATTTATGCTCCTTGCAGACATCTGGTTCTTTGCATCCTTTTAGAAGATCATTGAGGTCACTTGAAGGTTTATTTTTTATTTATTTTATTTATTTATTTATTTGTCACAACATTATATATAAGCATAAGTGTCGTGTCCCACTCCTCCGCTGACGGCCAGGTCGGGGAAGTCCGTATCAGGCGTGCCTCTGCAGCTCTGCCAAAGTCCTAGCAAAGTTCTCAAGGCAGGCAGGAGACCAGGAAGTGACTTCAGCAATATAAAGTAGACTTTGCCTGACTCAGAGAATGCCAGAAAGCAGATCCTTTATATAGGCCATGGGATGTGGCTCCATGACTCAGCACTTATCCAGGCCTGCCCCTCCTTTCCTTCTGCTGCCACCGCCTATCAATTCTCCTGAAGCGAGGATCTCTCCAGGCTACAGCTGTTGGTAATTGACCTTCCTCAGGCTCACATGCTGTGGGGGAGGGGGAGGGGGAGGGGTCTAGTTGCTCCGTTTGCCTGGGCATTGAGCCAGGGCTGGGGGCTGGAGGCACTTCAGGCCCTTCGTCTTGTTCGGCCTGTCTGGGCAGGATGCCAGGGCTGGGGCCTAGAGGCATGCCAGGACATTCCTCAGCATCCGGAAGGAGATAAGAGGGGCCCGGCTGCGGGGAAAGCGGACGAGACACAACAATAAGCATAAAATAACTATATGATATATAAACATATATATAATCATAAGTATGTAATAGCTATATGAAATTGGATACAATCAAAGGAAACATTAGGACAGGAACAGTAGGCACGCTGGTGCTCTTATGCACGCCCCTTACAGACCTCTTAGGAATGGGGTGAGGTTTATCTGTGTCCTCATGTCCACCTGAGTGGTGCAAATGGCTGTGGAACCTTCTTGGAACTGTTGAAAGGACTGTGTTATAGACTGGAGATAGATGATGTCATATCCCTCCCCCTCTGTTGAGAGAGAGAGCTGTTCAATTTTGACATAAATGGCCTCTTTGAGAGGACTAGCACATCCTCTGAAATATTCACAGAAGAAGATATCATGGCCCAGAGATGTTGAACATCTGAATGTCAGTTTGTTTGTGGACTGTGTCTTGGTTTTTGTACCTAGTTTTCCTCACTGTTGGACTAGCAGTATGCTTCATAACATCAGACAAATTTATGTACTGATTTCCATAAGAGGAAGGGCTCCTACCTGAAGTAACAAGATAGAAATCCCAAAGGTGCTTTTTGAAGAGGCAATTGAACTTTCTTGTTTTTCCTTGGAAGACATTTCGCTTCTTATCCAAGAAGCTTCTTCAGTTCGGATTGGATGGTGAGGGAATGGAAGGATTTATATTCCTTGCAGAGATCAGGTCATTAGCATTCTTTCAGAGAGTCACTGAGGCCACAGGATTATCTGTGTTTTAGTGCATGAATATCAATCATGTTGTATCCTCTCAATACCCGGGTAAGCTATTGCTCTCCCTAGTAATCAAGAACAATGAGGGAGATGTATGGATGGCTCACACATACAAATATATTATGGGGTACTTTTGTCATGTATGAATTGGGCTGTGAAGGTTGGTCCATAAGAAAGGCTGAGCTCCAAAGAATTGAGGCCTTTGAACTATGGTGCTGGAGAAGACTCCTGTGAGTCCCTTGGACTGCAAGGTGATCAAACCTGTCAGTCCTAGAGGAGAGCAACCCTGACTGCTCTTTAGAAGGCCAGATCCTGAAGATGAAACTCAAATCCTTTGGCCACCTAATGAGAAGAAAGGACTCACTGGAGAAGAGCCTAATGCTGGGAACGATTGAGGGCAAAAGAAGAAGGGGACGGCAGAGAATGAGGTGACTGGACAGAGTCACTGAAGCAGTTGGTGTGAGCTTAAATGGACTCTGTGGGTGGTAGAGGACAGGAAGGCCAGGAGGAATGTTCTCCATGGGGTTGCAATGGGTTGGACATGACTTCGCAACTTACAACAACAATGTATGAGTTGGAAGGTATCTTAGAAATGTTATGGTCCAATCCTCCAATGTCAAACACAGGATTAAAATACTACAACATTCCAGACAAATGGCCATCCAGCTTGTGTTTAAACACCTACAACAAAAGAAGAGTGCTTTGGGGTCTCTAACTTTGGTTGTTTTCTTGCAGACATTAAATTACACACTAGGTAACATTATCGGTGAGTCTTTTACCTCTTGAGCTAATCAGCGCTTGCCTTTTAAAATATTTTCTGATGTTCATCCAAAATAGACATTCACTTGAAACCCATTGCTCTTTGTCTTCTCTTGGACCAACTTTAAATAATTCTTCTCCATCTTTTACATGGGAGATTTTCAGATACCTACAGTAAATATAGCTACTTGCCTCTGTGCAATCTTCTCCAGATATATTCAATGTCTCCAACCTTTTTTCTTCCCTGCCCTCTTGTCATCTTGATCATTCTCTGGATACATGCCAGTGTGCAAATACCCTTCTTAAAACATGGTGCCCAATGGTAGGTGTGATATAGCACTTAGCAATAGCTTGTATGCCACTTCAAAGGGTCCTCATTTTACCAACCTGATAAGGATGGAAAGCTGAGTCAACCTGAGCCAGTGAGAATTGTACTGTTGGCAGTCGGTAGAATTATCCAGCAGTTTGATTCTCACTAGCTCAAGGTTGACTCGATATTCTAGGAGCAACAGATTAATACAGAATAAAGATGAACTCTGAATGAACAGAGACAATTGAAAGACGTTTTAAAATTGACTGGATGATATGAATGTTTTTCTTGAAGTCTTAAACAGAAATGACATTTCTTTCAAGATATTTTTCTTGATCTTCCTTTTTAGAACTACTCACAAATGAAAGATCATTACTTGATCTTATAAACGTTGAGCTTCGATCGTGAATCAATCCACCTGAAACATGTACTTCATCTATAAAATTTTTCTTTAGCAAGTACAAGGGAAACACTGCTGTTTAATCAGATGAAAAGAGGGAGAAAGAGAAATAGGAGGAGGGGGGAGAGGGAGTAGGAGTAGGAGAAATAAGAGGAGGAGAGGAAGGAAGAGGAAGAGAAGAGGGAGAGGGAAAAAGAGAAGAGGGAGGGAGTAGGAGTAGGAGAAATAAGAGGAGGAGAGGAGAAAGAGGAAGAGAAGAGGGAGAAGGAGAAAGAGAAATAGGAGGAGGGGGGAGAGGGAGTAGGAGTAGGAGAAATAAGAGGAGGAGAGGAAGGAAGAGGAAGAGAAGAGGGAGAGGGAAAAAGAGAAGAGGGAGAAGGAGAAAGATAAATAGGAGGAGAAGAGGGAGAGGGACAAAGAGGAGGAGAAATAAGAGGAGGAGAGGGAGAAAGAGGAAGAGAAGTTTTTGTTTTCTTTTTTTAATTAAAAAGCATTTAAACCTTTAATATCTTTGGTCCATTATTACAGCTTTCCGATACCGTCACCTTTAACAATTAACAATGGAATTAAAAGACCAAGAGGAAACAGTATATTACGAAACGTGGAATAGATGGTATAACTGGTTGGAGAAAGAATCTAAAATTAATGTATAAATGTACAAACGGAAGAGAAGATATTATATCATTAAGTGTTGTATCATTGTGTTAAATTTGTACTCTATGACTATCATTAAGTGTTGTAAGTGTTATACCTTGACGAATGTATCTTTTCTTTTATGTACACTGAGAGCATATGCACCAAGACAAACTCCTTGTGTGTCCAATTACACTTGGCCAATAAAAATTCTATTCTATTCTATTCTATTCTATTCTATTTTTTATTTTATTCTCCTTATGTACATTGTGAGCATATACACCAAAGACAAATTCCTTATGTGTCCAATCACACTTGGCTAATAAAGAATTCTATTCTATTCTATTCTATTCTATTCTATTCTATTCTATTCTATTCTATTCTATTCTATTCTATTCTATTCGATAAGTATAAAGTGTAATGAATATAGGAATTAGCTAGTAGTATATAAAACGTATGTGTATATAGTTGGTTAAAAGATAAAATAGATATTACCAAAGATTTTGTTTTCATATTTAGTCTGAATTCATTCACATGAACGTTTGTATTTTATATTCTGGGTCTTTGAATCTTTGCGTCTTTTAATATGAACCTAACTTTCCATACTACCCTGTATCTGTATTCCAGCAGCCTTAAATTCCAATCAAGAGGAATTCTTTACAAAATGAAGTGGTAAGTGCCGATTTCAAATTAAATAAAGACGCCTCGAGGTCAGTAGCCTAGGCTGGAGACAAAAGGCAGGGCACTCTACAGATAGAGACACAACCTTTGTCTGTGTTGAAGGAACACAGTGCCTGCTTATTATAAAATGTCAAGGAAATTGCTCCATGCTGCTTAGTCTCTTCTGCTGCATCACCGTTTCGCATTAGTAATAATATAGTCCAGAATTTGATATGTGTTAGCAATGATAGTCTCACGTGTAACCAGGGTCAAGAAGTTGTTTTAGTCAATTGTGTGCCCTGAGCATCATAGAAAAGACAATTGGTACTGTTTCAGAATACAAAATAGAGAAGCTGTGCTATCAACCTAATTTTATAGCTTCCTAAGAAGAAACCATTGCAAAACTGTAAGTAATTTCTGATGAGGCCTCAACATCACCAACCTCTTTCCACTTATGACTGTATGACTGTAACTTGTTGCTGGCAATCCTTATGATTTATATTGATATACTGACCATCAATTGTGTTGTAAATGTTGTACCTTGATGAACGTATCTTTTCTTTTATATACACTGAGAGCATATGTACCAAGACAAATTCCTTGTGTGTCCAATCACACTTGGCCAATAAAATTCTATTCTATTCTATTCTATTCTATTCTATTCTATTCTATTCTATTCTATTCTATTCTATTCTATTCTATTCTATTCTATTAACAGCAAGATGTCTATGGTCCAGGAAACGGCCTTTGGAATATTAAGTGTGGCTCATAATGCAGTTATGTGAAATGCGATATACAAAATAGGAAAAGCTTTACCAAAGAATTTAGGAGAAAGAAGAGTCATTTCAAAAAAATGTTCATCATGAAGAGATGGCAGGGCTCCTGTGTTCCAATAGCCACTCAGTTAACCTTGGATGCTACACGCTCGTTAAATTGTTAGGTCCCAGGACTGAGTCCAGCAGGGTTGTGATACTGTAGAATTGTAGATATTGCAGAAATGTATCAAAAGTTGAAATTCTCTAATCTTGGTTGATGTTGTTGCGGTCCATCAGCAGCCTATGGAGCTGGCAACAGAGTCGGACAGCGATGAGGCTCAGGTAAGGCCAGGACCATTGGGAAGTGAGGTGCGGACTCCAGAGCCTCCAGAGACTGAGAGTAGTGAGGCAGAGGAACAGGAGGAGCCTGTTCCTAATGCACGCATGAGAAGAGCTGCCAGAAGGCAAGAGCAGCTCAAGCAGAGAGGACAACTCGGGAGTAGGGCCAAGAGATGATTGGCTCCTCCCATAAGGCTTAAAACAGACCAGCACTGGTGTTTCAGCTTTGCTGGAAAACAATGTTGTAGCTGTGTCTTCTGCTCCGTCTTCTGCTTCATGTATGTCTTTGTTTTTGTGGCTTCTGGACGTTTGCCAGGAACAGCCTTTGGCACTTTGCCTAATTGGACTAAGGTTTGTTAGATAACTGAGGAATTTGTGTTGGGAGGCATTTGTTTTACTTTGAGTTGAACGACGCTGGGAATGAAGTAATTCCCAGCTATTCGAATAAAGTTTGTTTTTCCACGGACTAAGTTTATTACTACCTACTTGGGTCTGGGTCACAACAGATGTGATTGCCTTCACAAAGTATCAGAGACCAAAACAAATGGAAGAAAAATGGAAATATCTAAAATGTTAGCTGGTCCCATGAATAGTAAGTATCTAACCATCCCAAATTTTTATGACTTGTTCTAGATCAGTGGTCACCAACCAGTGGTCCATGAGAAAATTTTGGTGGTCCACAGAAAAATGATTTGCATTTTTTATATTGCACTAAATACTATTTTTTTCTTTTTAAAAAATTCATATTAGTGGTCCACAGGATTTAAAATTATGAATTTAGTGGTCCCTGAGGTCTGAAAGGTTGGTGACCCCTGTTCTAGATTACTATTTTGTGCAAATTTCTCCAGCCTTCTTCTGAGCTTAGAAATTGGGAGATTAATTTAATTCTTAACTGTAAACAACCAAGGAATACAGAGATACAGTCTCAGGTTTATCTCAACCGCTATATATTAATGGGGGTGATGGTGGAGAAATCTGAAGAGAAGTAGCTGAACGTGTTACAGTCCTCCATGAGCTCAAAACTACACAGTAGGGATTGTAACAGAGGAATTAACTGGTCCACAATTAACAGTGGGAGTAAAATATGTAAAGGAACAGATGGCATGACAGATTCTAGTGTTGTGAAGACTCAACAACTTGGAGTTTGGAAGGTTTTCCTAAGGCAGAAGTTGCAATGGCATGTGGGAATATCTTTGGGGACAAGTGGGTTGGATGAGAAGAGATGCTGCCTAGATAAGGTTCAGATAAGAGAGGTTGTAGCCCACAACTGCATTATGGGCAGAGAAAGAAACCCAGAAAGGAACCTCTGAAAACTCTTAGGCTGTTAAAGAAACAGCAGGAGATAGTCCAAACCCCTGCTTAGGCAGGAAACCCTACACCACTTCAGACAAATGGTTATCCAATCTCTTCTTTAAAACATCCAGTGTTGGAGCATCCACAACTTCTGGAGGTAAGTTGTTCCACTGATTAATTGTTCTAACTGTCAGGAAATTTCTTCTTAGCTCCAGGTTGCTTCTCTCCTTGATTAGTTTACACCCATTGCTTCTTGTTCTACCCTCAGGGTCTTTGGAGAATAGCTTGACTCCCTCTTCTTTGGGGCAGCCCCTGAGATATTGGAACACTGCTATCATGTCTCCCCTAGTTCGTTTTTTCATCAAACTAGACATACCCAGTTCCTGCAACCATTCTTCATATGTTTTAGCCTCCAGTCCCCTAATCATCTTTGTTGCTCTTCTCTGCACTCTTTCCACAGTCTCAGCATCTTTTTTATATCATGGCGACCAAAACTGGATGCAGCATTCCAAGTGTGGCCTTACCAAGGCATTATAAAGTGGTATTAATATTTCACGTGATCTTGATTCTATCCCTCTGTTTATGCAGCCTTCTATTTTATTTTAAGGCTACATACATAGAATCTGGTCATATTAACTTATCTGACCCAGAGAGATAGCAATAGAAATAGCATTTAGACTTATATATCGCTTCACAGTGCTCTACAGCCCTCTCTAAGCAGTTTACAGAGTCAGCATATTGGCCCCAACAATCTGGGTCCTCATTTTACCGACCTCGGAAGGATGGAAGGCCGAATCAACCATGAGTCTGGTGAGGATAGAACTGCCCAATTGCAGGAGGCTGGCAGTCAGCAGAAGCGCCACTGCAGCTCCACCATTATTAAGTGAGAAGAAGTAGAAATAAATGCAAATAGGTGAATCAATGAAAATTAAAAGGAGAAGTTTCTTGTCGGACCCCAGAACTCAGACCTCCAAGTACTATAGACACATTTATTTCTGCTTTTGTGATCTTATAGTCTTCTGCTGGAATGGAATCCGTGCAAATAGTGAGGTACCAAGATTTTGTTCTTTAAATGGGACAAATCACGAAATATGCATGTCTTTGTTGTCCCGTCGAAATTAAAAGGAAAACCATCGCCTAAATGGTTGAATCTCTTCCTAATGGATAGATTTGCAATTCATAAGGCAACTATTTAGCAATTAAAACCTGAAACAGATTATGCCGACTCCATTCAGACACATAGTAGCAGAACTGTAATAATAACATGCATTAATGGGGTTGTTATGAGAAGATGGAGAATTAGCATTACTGATCTCATTGAAAAAAATAATAAACAGCATAAGAGGGGAATGCATGGGATAAGACTCTACATAGGCAAATACCTTTAGAAGTCTCACGTAAAAACTCAGTGTTGTGTCATAATGAGTTTTCTAGGGCTTGTTCGGAAGACATTATAAAAAAACCTGCAATAGGTGAAACATAGCAAAATTGAACTTCAGTCAACAGGAATGGGAGGTAACTGATTCAAAGCTAAATAACCAATTAGGGGTTATGTTGTCTACCTAATTATGTCAAGATACTATGTATTTGTTAGAAATGAAAGGGTTTGTTTTGGGTTTTGGTTTTTTTTACCCGGGGAAAATAAGGGCTCATTTAATAAAGAAGAGAAAACTGTGTCTCATTACTATTGCAGCTTCATTATACATTAACATATTCTACCAAACCAGATAACATGCATATGTTTATTTACAGAAAGAATTCAATAAAAATTGCACAAGAGCATGTTTGCTTCTTTGAAACACATATGCTCACAAAACCTCCACTTCTATTGCTGCAATGCCTCTATCTTGTGATACCAATAGTAGTTAGAGTTCAACCAAAAACTGTCTACTATTGACCTTACCCATTCCTAAGAGGACTATAAGGGGTGTGCATAAGAGCACAAAAGTGCCTACCATTCCTGTCCTATTGTTCCCTTTCATTATATCAAATTAATATAGTTGTTGCATACTTTTGCTTATATATATGTTTATATGATGTGTTGTTGTTTTATGTCAATGTTGCATATACTGTTGTGACAAAATAAAAAAAAATAGAGTAAGTTGGATCAGCTGACCGATGATCAACTCTTATAAATATCGTAGAGATTTTGTAGCAATTCCTCTTGGGAGTCGACATCTTGCAAGATTTGCAGAAAGCATCTTTTTTTTTCCAACGGAAGTTTTCTAATAGACAAATGTTTTCATCCTGTATCCAGTGGATGGAAAGTCTTGCCTTCATAACTTGCCTTGTGAGTGCTCCATCACTGGAGTTTTTAAGAAGAGATTGGACAGCCATTTGTCCAGAATGGTATAAGGCAGTGATGTCCAGAGGTGGGTTTCAGCAGGTTCTGACCAGTTCTGGAGAACCGGTAGCGGAAATTTTGAGTAGTTCAGAGAACTGGTAGTAAAAATTCTGACTGGCCCTGTCCCCATCTATTCTCTGCCTACCGAGTCCCAGCTGATCGGGAGGAAATGGGGATTTTGCAGTAACCTTCCCCTGGAGTGGGGTGGGAATGGAGATTTTATATATCCTTTCCCTGCCATGCCCACCAAGCCACGCCCACCAAGCCATGCCACTCCCACCAGGCCACACCCACAGAACCGGTAGTAAAAAGTTTTGAAACCCACCACTGATGATGGCTAACCTTTTCCAGACTTAGCGCTCCCCTCACGCCCCTGCGCACGCGTGACAGAAACCCAAAGACCAGCTGGCTGGCAGGAGGCGTGCACATATGCGCAGGGGCATGAAGCCCATGTGAAGGGGCATGAACTGGGGTGACAGCGAGGGGGCTGCGTTCCACTTCTGGCATGTGTGCTATAGGTTCACCATCATGGGTATAAGGTCTCCTACCTTGAGCTATGAGTTGGACAGGAAGGTCCTTTCCAACTCTGTTATTCTGCAAAATAAAAGTTGGGTTTTAAGACTAACGAATCATATCATCCCCACGCTTTGGGAATGTAGACACTGAATAATGAAAACCTGTCTCTTGAAGACTCTTCAAGTCTTCTTATTATGGACTATCATCTTCTTCTCTACCCAGATATAAGAACAACGTGTCACAGGGATGATGAGAAGGCCATTAATTTGAATACTTCCATATTATTACTATTTCCAAGAATAGATCCAATTAGTAATTACTAATCCCAACAGCAGGTGTCTATTCCTGTGCATGAGTAGGCTGAATAGTAAAAAAAAAAAAGTGCAAATAAGGGAAGATAGTGAGGAGAAGAAATAGATCCATCTCCAGAATTATTTTTACTGTTTCATTTTGTTTTGACCACTTGTAATCTCCTTGTCTAGCCTCTTTAAGTATGCCCGACTTCTAATCACTGACAGAGTTTGCTATTTCTGCCAGCTCTATGAATTCACTATTATATATATATATATATATTTTGCTGGTTGAACAAAAGCAATGTAGTTATATCGCATGGGTGTATCTTTTGGTATTAAGGTTTTGTTCATCATAACAAAAGGACTTTTGAAGCCATAGGTAATAAGCGTCAAGTTAATTATTGTCCTGACATTTCGCTTTGTAATAGCTATGGAGTTTTGTGAAAAAGCAATGCTGAAATGATTTTTGTTGGCAATCTGATTTTCCCCCCTGATTTTTGTTTGTTAAAATGATGTAATAATAAATGTGAAGACAGATGTATAAATAGCTACAGTATGTAGATTTCATTTGTAGCGTCCTCATTTCATGCTGAAATTAACCTGTATCATAGTTCTTATATTTATAACTCTGGAACGTATTTGCCAGCATCAAAGGGAATAATTGCATAATTATGTGACTTGAGCAAGATAGATGGAATCTTGAATAGAGAGTAGAATTAGTAGAGATTTCCCCCCCATAAAATTATGACGTTTTTAGTGATGAGAGGATTTGCTATACCTAAGGACCCAGATTACATGGATCAAAAACTGTTAGCAATTTTGCCCTAAATAATGTAGGAATATAAGCCTCTAAACTGGTGTGGTGGCTCAGTGGTTAAGACCACTGGGCTTGTCAGATGGAAAGTTGGCAGCCCAGGTTCGAGACCCAAGTGCCACATGACGGGGTGAGTTCCCATCTTCACCCCATCTTCTGCCAATCTAGCAGTTCAAAAGCACGTAAAAAATGCAGGTAGAAAAATAGGGACCACCTTTGGTGGGAAGGGAACAGTGTTCCTTGCGCCTTTGGCATTTAGTCATGACCACAGAGATGACATGACCACAGAGACGTCTTCAGACAGTGCTGGCTCTTCAGCTTTGAAACGGAGATGAGCACCACCTCCTAGAGTTGGGAACAACTAGCATGCATTTGCGGGGGAAACTTTACCTTAGACGAATAAAATCCGCAGGGACTACTTTACTTTTTTTAAAAAAAAATTGGCCTCTAAAGAAAGGGATTTTAAAGGAGGAGTTGCTCTTCGCTCTCCTCTCTGTACATTTTTGTGAAATTTTAATATACAACTGCTGTAAAACAAACAAACTCAAAATTTCCTTAGACATTTTGATTCAACGGTCTGTGTTGATCCAGCTGTGCTTACCAAAAGTACATGTTCTGCTATTGTAGGCCTCAGAAGTCCTCCAGGTTAAAGAAAGGGAAAGGGGTATGAGATTTGCTACTGAATCAGTAAATATCTTATATGCAGAAAAAATACTTCTAGTGGTATCTCCCATCGAGTCTGTCATCTGCACCTCTATAACTGTCTGGTTTGGCTCTGCAACCCAACAAGACAGACACAGACTTCAGAGGATCATTAGAACTGCAGAAAAAACAATGGCTACCAACCTGCCTTCCATTGAGGACCTGTATACTGCACAAATCAAAAAGAGGACTGTGAAAATATTTACAGACCCCTCGTACCCTGGACATAAACTGTTTCAACTCCTACTCTCAAAACAACGCTATAGAGCACTGCACAGCAGAACAACTAGACACAAGAACAGTTTTTTCCCAAACGCCATCACTCTGCTAAACAAATAATTCCCTCAACACTGTCAAACTATTTACTAAATCTGCATTACTATTAATCTTCTCATCATTCCCATCACCCATCTCCTTCCACTTATGACTGTAACTTTGTTGCTTGTATCCTTACGATTTATACTGATATTGTTTCCTGATTGCTTACTTGTAGCCTATGACTATCATTAAGTGTTGTATCATTAAGTGTTAAATGTGTACCCTATGACTATCGTTAAGTGTTGTAAGTGTTGTACCTTGACGAAGGTATCTTTTCTTTTATGTACACTGAGAGTATATGTACCAAGACAAATTCCTTGTGTGTCCAATCACACTTGTCCAATAAAGAATTCTATTCTATTCTATTCATTGTGTCAGAGGGAAAAAAATGAGTTAATTTGGAAGTCTATTAACTTCCCATCTCCAAAAACATCCTAGATAGCCAGGTGAGGTCATTCAAAACAGAGATGAACCATGAAGGCTTTGTTGTTGTTGTTATTATTGTTGTTGTTGTTAGTTGTGAAGTTGTGTCCGACCCATCATGACCCCACAGACAACGTTCCTCCGGTCATGAATGTTTAGCAAACATTAATCCCTTGTATTCCATTTTGTGCTGATTTTTAAGCAAATGAATGCACTTAAACTGCATGCAATTTCTCCTCTAATGATTACTTTATATATCACATAGCAAAATTTAGAGATAGGCTCAGCTGAAGGGATAATACTTGTGTTTTTGTCCAAGTAATGGGCTCATCTAATTGCAAATTGCATCAGTTTGCTTACAAAAAGAGACCGAATGAAGTTGTCCAACTTCCATTAAGGAAGAAGGTTTTATTATCAAGGGCCAACGATGATAGAACTAACTGTATTTAAATAATATGCCTGGATCCTGTGAACTTTGTGAATTTTTGTGAATTCAGGATGGGGTTTGGGTGTGGGTGTGGGTGTGGGTGTGCTTGCTAAACTTTTATCTTTCCTTTTTCTGGACTGCTAATTTATTTTATTTTTCCAGCACATGTTTTAAAACACAACAAAATCATGTCTATCCCCAGGAATAAACTGTGGCTAGAAAATTTCATTTAACAATCAGCATTTGCTAATGCTATTTTCCAAATGCAGAAATTGTGCAGGCAGCCTGTCTGACTTGTAATGACAATTTTCAAGACAGATGAAGTCAATTACAATGTCCGTCTAAAATGTATTTGGGGTAAAGGTCTATAGATCCTCTATGAAAGTTTAAAAGCATCGATTACAACTTAGCACGGTTTCCTCGCTGACTTCTCTTGCATTTATATTTTCTCCTTACCCAACTCATTTCTGCCATTACTTTGGCCTACACTGCAGGATAAGAAATCACAGTTTGCTTTGCCTGCTCTGGGTTTTCCCTTTAGATATTCCTCTTCCCAAAAATAATGAGTCATTTTTAAAAGAAACAAGAATTTAATCCTTGCCGTCTTCTACAGGCAGATATGGGGATCTTCTTTAAGTAGGGCTAGCTCCAAAATAAAAGAAACTCCATCTTTCCTGTGATAATACTGGAAATCCCATCACCACTTAAGAATAACAGATAACAGAGTTGGAAGGGACCTTGGAGGCCTTCTAGTCCAACCCCATGATTAGGCAGGAAACCCTACACCACTTCAGACAAATGGTTGTCCAATCTCTTTTTAAAAACTGTTGGAGCATTCACAACTTCTGGAGGCAAGTTGTCCCACTGTTTAATTGTTCTAACTGTCAGGAAATTTCTCCTTAGTTTTAAGTTGCTTCTCTCCTTGATCAGTTTCCACCCATTGCTTCTTGTCCTGCCCTCATGTGCTTTGGAGACTAGCTTGATTCCCTTTTCTTTGTGGCAGTCCCTGAGATATTGGAACACTGCTACCATGTCTCCCCTAGTCCTTCTTTTCATTAAACTAGACATACCCAATTCCTGCAACTCTTCTTCATATGTTTTAGCCTCCAGTCCCCTAATCAAAACATACCCACTTCCTCCTCTTCCAACGAGAACAGCTGCACTTTCACTTTGACCAGGATATATAAACAAGATTTCTTTGAAAGTGGGACCAGGGAATGAACTTGGACCCTCAATTAATGTCAATCAAACTTCAGGGCAACTTTTATTGGTAAGCATCCAAACCAGTTGCAGATGCTTAAGTGAAGCCTCTGGGAGATAACTGAACTGTGTATCAACATAGTACAGGTCCTAGGATCTAACCGACCCTGCCGATCTTGAATAGAAGCTAAATAATGTCAGATCAAGTTTGGGTCTTCATTGAGATCATGAAGAAATCCCCCAGAAGCATAGAATAGAATGGGGAATAAATAAATAAAGACACGAATAAATCCTAGGAAAAAAAAAAAAGAACTGGCAAACCATTTCTGTACTTTGGCCAAGAAAACTATTCTGGGCTGTATCAAGGAAACTCCCAGAATTGAGATCCAGAAAAAGCCATTCCTTTTTTATGTTGTACACTCAAACATATATATATATATATATATATCTCCACATAGATTTTGCCGAAGGCATTTTCATCTCTAAAAAGTCCTACCATACTGTTGTAAAATGCATTAGGGGGTTATAGATATAAAATCGATATGTCTCATCGCACTGGCTGGTGTGTAGGTGTGCATCTAGTTAACATGTCTGGCTCCTTGGTTGGTTCATTATTTCTTCTATGTATACCGTCTCGAAGTAAGTAATGGAATAAACTCGTGCCTTCCTGTTATAAAATATAATAGGAACTCCATCCTCATATCAATGAGGCTTCAAAGAAGGCAAACTGAAATAGATGTCAAATGAACCATTGCCAGAATAAAAGAAGAATTCTAGCACTAAAATAAAAATTGTGGACATGCCAGCTTGGTGCAGAAGAAGGGAAAGGATAAATAGAGACTGACATGAAGGATCTTAAATTTTGCTGAATGTTATTTCCTCATTCTGTTTCTTCTAATGATGACATCAAATGTCCCGAAGGGGCTTTTTTTGAGATATCTGGACTTTCTTTGTTTTTCCTTGAAGTTGTTTCACTTCTTATCCAAAAACGTGGATGAAAAGTGAAATGTCTTCAAGGAAAAATGAAGTCCACTTGCCTCTTGAAAAAAACCACCTTTGGGGCAACCATGACTTGGATGATTGAGAATCTACATAGATGATATCGGCTGTTCCTTAACTCTATAATTTGACACAATGATGCCTCCAGAATTTGCCATAGGTATATATGTATATATATATATGTATATGTATATGTATATGTATATGTATATGTATATGTATATGTATGTATATGTATGTATATATATATATATGCAGTGGTGGAATGCTGCCAGTTTAACAACCGGTTCAGTGAGAGAGGGCTTTATGTGCGCACATGTGCTTTGTGCATGCACACTTCGAGTATTTTTTATTTTTTATTTTATTTATTTATTTTCTCAAACACAACAGTATATATAAGTATAAGCATGAAATAACCATACAAACTGGATACAATCAAAGGGAACATTAGGACAGGAACGGTAGGCACGTTGGTGCTCTTATGCACGCCCCTTACAGACCTCTTAGGAATCAGTAGATAGGTCAACAGTAGATAGTCTTTGGTTAAAGCTTTGGGGATTTTGGGAAGAGACCACAGAGTCTGGTAGTGCATTCCAGGCATTAACAGCTCTGTTACTGAAGTCATATTTTCTGCAATCAAGATTGGAGCGGTTCACATTAAGTTTAAATCTATTGTGTGCTTGTGTATTGTAGCGATTGAAGCTGAAGTAGTCTTTGACAGGAAGGACATTGTAGGAGATGATTTTATGAGTTATACTCATACTCAGGCGGCGGAGTTCTAAATTTTCTAAACCCAGGATTTCAAGTCTGGTGGCATAAGGTATTTTGTTGTATTCAGAGGATTGGAGAACTCTTCTTGTAAAATATTTCTGGACACGCTCAATTGTATTAATATCCGAAATGAGGTGTGGGTTCCAGACAGGCGAGCTGTATTCAAGAATTGGTCTAGCAAATGTTTTGTATGCTCTGGTTAGTAGTGTAATCTTTCTGGAGATTGTGCGCGTGCAAAACTAAGGCGCTCGCACGCAGGTCTGAAAATGGAGCATTTAGAAGCTCAGCTGCTTACCTTCCAAGTCAGCAATGGTAAGTAGAGCAGCGAGGGGGGGAATCAGCTGTGCTATGCAATTGAGATGAGCTACAAAGCAGGAAATAAAGGACAGGATAGAGCAGGGGTGGGTGGGCGGGACCAACTGCATTGTCGGCGCTACCGGTTGGCCCAAACCAGTCGGAACCAGCTAAATTCTACCTCTGTATATATGACCTTGAATCCTTCCATACATGGGATGCAGAACTGAAGCCAATCACAGAATGGCAACAAAAACTCAAGCTTTTCTGTTTCTGAATTATTTTAACCAAGGCACAGTAGTCTCAAACCAGGATCTGGGAATCAAGCTAAGGAGCATAGCCAGAAAAGAAAGGAAAACTATCACAACTCAGTCAAGATACCTGGCTTCATGTACACTTCTATAGGGTCACCCAAAGTGCGACAGATCCATAGTTAAAGTAAGTGGTCAGCAGTCGAAAGAATAAACAATGGTGTCGTGTCCCACTCCCCACTCTGACGAATGAGTCAAGGAAGTCCGTGACCAACTTGGCAACGAAGCCTCTGCAGCTAGCCAAGTTCCTTCGAGGTTTATCAGGGCAGGCAGGAGTCCAAGTTGTGACTTCAGCGATAGGGTCCGGTATCAGCAAACTTGATAAGACTTTGCTTGACTCAAGGTTGGAATGCCAAAAGCAGGTCCTTTATATAGGCTGTGGGGTGTGGCTCCATGACTCAGCATTTATCCAAGCCTGCCCCACCGCTCCTTCTGCTGGCGTCGCCTCTGAGATCTCTGGAAGCGAGGGTCCTCCCACCTGAATTGTCTTCAGCTGGATCTACTGGCAGCTTCTGGGAAAGGGAGGGGTCAGAGGGAGTAGGGCCGAGTACTTCCAGCACCTGGCTGACATCCTGCTCTGACGGCTGAGCCAAAGGAACACACGCTGTATGAGTGAGGTTTATCGGGCTTGTCCTCCCACTCCTGGAATCCTCTCCGGGCATGGGGCCAGTGCCAGGGGCTGGAGGCATGACAGGCCGTTCATCTTCATTATCAGACTCGGAGTCTGATAAAAGGCCCAGTTGGAGACTGGAGGGGCCCGGCTGAGGAGAGGAGGGAGGACGAGTCACAACAAATGGATCATTGAACAAATGAACTCAGAGCTTTTATCCCAGGCACAAATGACAAGGCTCAAATTATTCTACTTTAGGACTTGTTGGAAGAAATATCCATGTGGTTCAGTTTAAAGCTGGGAGAAAGGCACTGGAGACAAAATGAAGGCTGGAGGCTGATTGGAAAGAGGGTCCATTTATTGATGAAGCAGAATCACATGGGTGGTTTTGGTGCAGCTGACCACATGGAGTTGAGAGTGAGGGGTATTTATACCTTCTCTTGGGCTTTGTACTTGAGCTTCCTGTTCCTGTACAAGAACATGTATTCTATTGGCTGTTGTCAGACTCCCATGGGGCTATGTACAAACCGTAGGAGTTTGTCTGAGCTATGTTTGGTTGAGGTTTGGGCTGATGCAATGAAGGGGCTCGTTGGGCAATTCCTATTGTGGCTGAGGGCTAATCCTACCTTTGTCCAGACCTCGCTGCAGGGAATTTGCTTATGAATAGAGCTAGCTATCTCTTTATCTCTTAAGCGCTGGCATCTCCTGTGGGCTATTAAGGAAGCTTTCCAAGAGCATGTTTCTCCATTTCACATCCAGGGAAATATAATATTCTGCCTTTTTCGTATTTCTCAAAAATATTTCATTCTTCTAGAAGAGAGCTGGGTGCTAACTTTCTACAGACTTATATGAAAACTTAACTTTTTGTAAAAGTCCATAATGCTGGGAAAGATAGAAGGAAACAGAAGACAACCAGTGGCTGTGGATGGATTGAATTACAGTGGCAAGGGATTGCACCATTGGGAGATCTGAAATCTTGAATGTCCCCAAGAAAATTGGTCTTTATGAAGTCTAAAGGTTGACACTGAGTTGACAGCACATCAACATAATCAATTCAAGAGACTGCAGGAACAGAAAGGGTAGCATTTTATTTTTGCCATAAATAAAATTAGGGTCTATCATTATTCAATTATGCACAAGAATTCGTTGCAATGTTGCATTGATTATTTATATAATTCTAGGGAGGGTGGATTTTTTTTTTCTGCTTAGATGTTTAGTTTTTATGTTAGAATCCCAGATGTCTGCTGATTTTTTCTTTGTTTTTATTATTTTGTAATCAATTATAGATTTTCTCCTGATTAATTTCAGGCTCGCATTGAGAAACGTTAGTGGTAATCTTAAACATGAAACATTTCTCCTGGGAACTGTATTTTGACTCCTAAATATTTAAGTTAATGTTAGATATCAGAGAACAAAGAACTAAAGTATTGAGAATGTGTAGTTCGTTGTTCATGCAAAACACACTTTTTTTTCTCCTTTTAATGGTGCAACTCTTCTATAAAGCTGTGAAATGTTCACAAATTGAAAAGTTTGGGAAACTTGAAATCCATCTATTTCTAAAAAGGGTATATTTGTACCAGTACCATAAACATATGCACATACAAAATTAAAGATTGCATTTTATCTTTCTTGCTGTGGAAATAATATGTATTTCTATTTGTACTTAATAATCTTTATAACCTAACACCATTTATATTAACAAAATTCACTGTATTCTTTCAGATTCTTTAACCTTAATGGGAAAATACTTTTTGTCCATCCATTTTAAAACACTAAACTTTTTTAAAAAAGCATTTCCAAAATCAAAACTTTCTAATACCTCTTTTTTTAAAAACTTCTTCTTAATATGCATACTTTAAAGTTCACATTCGGATCAATAAAATTCCAACTAAGTCCAATTAACCCTCATAGAATATATATATTCTTGTTGTATACAACCTTTTAAAAACTCTAAACTTTTCTTGAAGCTAATACATCTTTTTCTTTAACTTTCTCTTAGCATCGATACTTTCAAATGCCCTTTCAATAATATTTTACAGACTTTAGGAATTACTTCAGCAATACATGTAAAGGAAAAATACATTTTCAAACTTTAGGTTAAGACTTGGTTTAATTGATTGTTTTATTCAAAGAGGAGAATATATTTAATTGTTTTTTTATTTATTTGAACATCACTTCTAGATTCTGTGCTTGTGATGAAAAAAAAAATGAAACTTTGACTTTGGTTTTGCCAATTAGATAGAATTGTTGTTATAGAAATCGCTAGTTATATACTAATGTGTGAAAGCAAAAAAGTTGAGGTTGTAATGTTGTTATTTGTACAGTGCTAAAAAGAGTTGGAAGTCAATGCCTTTTTTCTTCTTCCCTTGTACCCAGAGGTGGGCTTCAAAAATTTTAGCAAGGGGTTCTCTGCCCAGTTGCTGGGTGAGCATGGCCTAGTTGGCTTCTAGCACCATGGTGTGTGTGTGGGGGGTATTTTTGCCCTCCCCGGGCTCCGGAGGCTTTCCTCGAACCAGGAGGGTTAAAACGGCCTCCCCAGACTCCGAAGGCCCATTTTCGACCTTCCTGAACTTCTGGTAGGCCCATTTTTAACCCTTCCCAAGCTCTACGCGTGCCCTGCACTTATCTGCATCCAAAATGGGCCAAATGGGGACTTCTGGGAGGGGTGGGGTGGAGCGGGGTGAGCGGAGCGAGCCAGGAGCAGGATTTGCGGGTTCTTTGAACTGCACAGAATCTTAGCTAGAGGTTCTCCCGAACCCCTACGAACCCCCAGCAGCTCACCCCTGCTTGTACCTCATATTTTCTTTCGCCTTCTCTTTTTCTTTCCCTTCATTTCCTATTTTTATTTTTCTGTATATTTTATGCATTGATAAAACAATAAAAGTCACGAGATTGCGGAGGGGGGGGGAGAAAAAAGTTTTAAAAAACGAAAACAAAAATAAAGATCCATAATTGCTTAACCAATGCAGAGTGAGATGGCAAACATCTTCATCTATTCCTTCAGCCCCTGCCCATTTCTATCTACTTCAGCTTGCCAGGCTGCGAGGCTCTCTTTTCACTTTTTATCAGCCTGAAGTCACTCTCCCCAGTAGTGGGGGAAAAAAATAGTCTTTCCTAAATGCAATTAACCTTACGGGAATGTATTATTTCAAAAAACGACTGCAGTCTGACAACTCGGAATTAAACCGCGAAAGCTGATACATCATAGAATTAATTAGGCAAGTTAATCAGGAAGGAGAGAGAAAAAGCCTCCCCTGTCTTTTAAGGGGGTGGCGATATACCTGGGTCTCTCACTCCTTCTTTCATCATGCTGTGTGAGCACCTTTCTGCGAAAGCTTTCAAGCTCTCTGGAGGAACTTACCGGGAGGTGTGTTCTTGGAGTCTGATGGCTTTCATAAAATACAGGAAAGAAGGCCCACCCGGACATTGGTAAGGCCATGTTGAGCCAAACAAAAAAGACCAAGTGTTGTGTCTGCGCCCCCCGAGCCAGGCCCCCTGCCAGAAAGTGACTTGGAAAGTGAGGGGGAAGGGCCGTCAGGACTTACCTCGGGAGCACCGGCTTCCCTGGCTCATTTCCAGGAGCCAGAGGCAGACCAGGTGGAAGAGATAATGAGGCCTCCGTCCCCTGACTCTTTCCCCCCCAAGGTCACACCTCCAGACCCAGCTGATAGCAATCAGGCCTGGCTGGACCCTAGGTTTCATAGGCAGGAGAGAAGGGAACAACAGAAGCAGGGGTGGGGCAGGCCTAGGAAGTGCTGAATCATGGAACCACACCCCACAGGATATAAAGGCAGCAAGAGCTGCTGCACCTCTTCGTAGCAGGCAAATTAACTGCTTAACTAAGAGCTGAAGTACTGTTTGTTCCTAGGTGACTCATCGGCGTTGAGGGAGATAACAGAGACACTTGGCAGATGCTCACTAGTTTGCTGCCAGAGATGATAGTGCCGGCTAATTAAGCCATCGCTCGGACGGAGGCGAGGGGGGACAGAATACCAGGCAAGAAAATGACTATGCCAATGATGTTGGTGCTTCAGATGTTTGGGGATTGGTTACAGAAACCACTTTACCAGTAGATGTTAGAGTCCTTCTTATGGAAAGCATATATTTCACCATTTACCAAGGTCTCTCCCCCACCTCTCTGTGTGTCTCTCTGCCTTTGTCTCTCTGTCTCTCTCTGTGTGTGTATCTCTCTCTCTGTGTCTCTCTCTCTCTCTGTGTGTGTCTCTCTCTCTGACTGTCTGTCTGTTTCTCAGTCCCTCTGTGTGTGTGTGTGTGTCTGTCTGCCGCTCTCTCTGTCCCCCTCTGTCTGTCTGTCTCTGTGTGTGTCTATCTGTCTCTCTGCCCCCCCTCTCTGTATCTGTCTGTCTCTCTCTGTCTCTCTGTCTGTCTCTCTATGTGTATGTCTCTGTCTCTGTCACTCTCTCTCTGCCCCCCCTTGTCTCTTCGTCTCTCTCTCTCTCTGACTCTGTTTCTCTCTCTCTCTCTCTCCTCTCTCTCTCTCTTACCATTTAAGTAGCTATATTGTGCAGTAATTTGCCCCAGATTTCAATGATAATAAAGTGATATACTTTGCTAAAATAAACAATAATATCTGCATTGTTAGCACTGAACCAAGTATGTCAGGTATGTTATCCTTGGCTTAATACATCACACTTATACGAAGAATGTAAGTCTGCTTCCTAAAGTTTATCCATTTAGTCTAAGTGCATATAGAAGAGGCATATATCTTGGATAGCTCGATTCTTCCTTTCTATAAAAAACTGTAAGCAAAAACTCGATGTATGGGAAAACTTGCACCCAAACTTTCTGGGCCTCAGGGAAATTAGCAAACAGCAAGCAATGCACGTTTTCCAGTTTCCCTCGGTTTAAAAATTGCTAAGAAGCAAACAAGCAAAATAGATAAAATAATAGATAAAACCCCACCATCTCACTAGGGATTGAATATAGATTATTTCTCCCAATTTTATAGGGAGAGCCTAGCTACCTGCAAAACTTCAAGCACGTTTTTCTAATGAAAGCTTGAAGCAGCGGTGAAATGCTACTGGTTCGCACCGGTTTGAGCTAACTGGTAGTAAAAAAAAAGAGCTACCTGTTCATTCAAACTGGTATTTCCGACTGTGCGGTGTGATTTAAATTTGCTAGAAAGCAGGAAATCCTGTGCGCTCAGTGTGCATTTGGTGCGCACTGCGCATATGCATGCAGCATGCATTTGGCATGCGCTGTGCATGCATGGGCAGCAAACTGGTAGCAAACTGGGGTGTCAGTTTTGGAAGGCAATTTTCTTTTTGCTTCTTAACTGCCACATATTTTAGCTGGGGAAGTTGGGAGGGGGTTGTGGTTGGAGCGGTAGAAAGTTAGTCATAATAACATTCCGTATTCAAGGACATTCAGCATCTGATGGAGACTGCCTGAAGATTGTATCCAATTGAGTGTGAAGAGTTGATTGGACAATGTGATGAACTTGTGGGTGTGGGGGCAGGGCTGTGAACTGTCAACTGGGTGTGGAAAACCTGGAAGCTTTCAGTTTCGGGTTTTTCCAGCTGTGCAAACATGACATCTCTAATAAATTGGAACTTTGAGGAACCTCAAGCTTCAGAGCTTTATTTCATTGGGGGGGTGTTCCTTGGGACCCTGACACGGGGCGGATTTCACCACTGGCTTGAAGGATTTTGCGCCCTAGTGCAACCTAGTGCAGTGTTGGATTGCCTTTTTCAAGGGGAAAAAAAATAAAAAACAAGATCACAGTTTATAAGTTTTATACCGAGAGAAAGAAACGGAAGAACAATTTAGGGCAGCTGATCTCCTGCAGGCCCAGCAAAATAGTGGGTGACCTTGAATAATAATAATAAAAAAAATTGTCCATGTAAGGTGCTGTTACTTATGATTACAGTATAAGTGTGAATGACACCTGTAAGCTATAATTCATGCAGAAGGACGAGGCAGGACTTTTGAGAGATTCAACTGAACTGGTGTGAACATTCAAAGTAGGGAGTCATTTTTCTTCCAGCCCAGCACAGTGGCATGTAGAAAGGGGCTGTAAATAATAATTCCAAGTGCTATTATCTAGCAAGAGTCTAATTATGGGCTTTGCACAAAGGGAAGTGAGTCCTTCATATATATATAAAAAGACACTACCTGTATTCCAAAGTCAAACAGGTTCCAATGTGACTTTTCCATACTAGGGATGTGTAAAGTCTACTATACTTAATGTTCGTCCATCGTGTTCGAAGAAGACCTTGACATCTAATGGGTTGTGGGCTGTCCACGGTGTGTCCACAGATGGCTGGTAAGGCCTATATGGGCACGGAATGTTCTGCCACATGTTGGGCAGACGTGTGGGCACCTGTTGTGACCAAGGCCCAAGTAGTGATTACTAAACACAATTCAGTCCTCAACAAACTTATTTTATTAAAACAGCTGAGAATTAATTCATTCTCAGCTTCGTCCAAAACAAAATTCTTAATAACCAATCGGTTGGCCTTATCACCAACCTTTGATGTCTTTGGCAACCTGCCAAAGGCTTTTCTTGGCAAAAACCCCACAAAGTTCAAGAGACACTGACAAGAAGCACGGAAATCAACATTGCTTTCCTACAAAGAACCCAACGGCTCATTGCTGCTCTTTTAAACTTTATGGGAGTGGCCAATCATCTTCTGGCCTTACTCCCGAGTTGTCCTTTTTTCTTCAGCTGCTCTTGACTTCTGGCAGCTCTTCACATGCATGCACTAGGAACAGGCTCCTCCTGTTCTTCTGCCTCTCTGCTGTCTGCCTCTGGAGGCTCCAGAGTTTGCACATCGCTCCCAGATGGCCCTAACCCCATCTCTGCCTCCAATGCAGAGCCCTTGTCCGGGCCTTCCCCTGACTCCAGGACTGGCCCATTGTCCTCCCCAGCCTCCCCACTGTCCGAATTCTCTGCCAGGTCCACAGGCTGCTGGCAGACCTCAACAGCACCATTTTTGAAGCATTTGCAGCTCTGGCTTTACGGAGTGCTTGCTTCTCTTGTGTTGTGGTTGTTCTTCTGTCTTCAAATGTCTGGCAGCCTTGGTGGATCGACATGTACACAGAGAGAGAGAGAGAGAGAGATACTCAAAAGTCTGTGGAGGCAGATCATGTGAAAGTGGTTCAATTGCCTAGCATCTACTATACTACAAATGTGTTTGGAGAGATCCACATCTGGAATACCTCTCTAACATCTACAGATTGGGCATCAACAGACACATAGACATAAAAAACAGCTAAATACTATTTGAAAGAGTCCTTCTGTTTCCATTTGTGGCAACGTAAAGACTCCAAGCTTATGACACACTTATCTCCACTCCTCAGCTCTGTCTGCTCTTCTCCTATACCTGTCAGTTGACTTACAAGCACACTCAAAATAGACTCCCAAATTTGTGAAGCTCTCCTCCTCCAAGTTGACTGTCCTAGTACCAGGCTACAGGGCATCTTTTAACTCTGCAGAAGAGATTCATCTATAAACTATATTTTTGTTGTTGTTGTTGTTGTTCTGAAAAAGCATTACTATCTATTGATCTTAAGGGGATACACAGCAGTGAGGGAATGGGTCTATGTGTGTGTATGTCTGCTAGCCAAATGTTGAAATATTCATCTTGACATTGCAACACACACTCTTCCCCTTTTGCATCTGCATTGCCATATCGCATGTAAGCAAGTAATGGGCGGAGGCATCACAAGGCATCTGCTGGTCATTTTGATGAAACCTCTGTCTGCTCTGGGTGCCCCTGCTTACAGGCACTGCTAACGAAGAAAGTGAAACTTTAATTTCTTAACACAACCATAGTTCATGTTATACGATTACTCCATCAAGCCTTAACACTCATAATCCCTTCATTTTTATTGTCCAATAATCTCTACGTGCAACAGAGAGAAAATGTGTCTATTCCCTGCTTAGAAGTTTAACTGGAGAACCTTGATAAAGACTTGGCAAAGAGAGTTGTAATTTTTGGAAGGGAGCTGGGTAGATATGTCAGGCTGAATCCTGCTGGGCCTCTCCATTTCTTTCTTTTTAACTATCCAGAGGCCTACAGGCAAAATGAACAGGCAAAGAAATATCAAGGTAAGACCTTTGGAATGGAATGTTTGATTCAGCTCCCAGTGACTGTAAAAGTCTGAAGGCAGATTAATATGATTGATTATAATTGCTGGAAAAGAACTCAGTGGGTCTGTTTGCATGGTGTATTTTTTTATATATAAAAAAAAACCCAAGCCAATTCGCCATTAGCTAAAAATAAAAGCAAAGAGGGCTATCCATTGCATTAAGTCTGTGGCTAGGGGTCATCAAAGAAAATTAATATATAAAAGAGCTTGGCAACTCATTCCATGCTTAAGTCTGTTGCGTTCCTGTTCAGATTGCGGTGATTCACAGCCAGTGTTATTACTTGCAACCCTGCAGATAATAGCTTGTGCGCATTTGAAGCTTTTAATATACTGTACGTGAGCAGTGGTGATTTCCATCTAAGCCAGTAGGCAGCTGCAGACGACTGTGTACAGCAACAGAATTTTTGCGGGACATTAGAATGACTTTCTTCTTAAGAAAGTTGCTATGGCCATTGTCATGGGGAGCAAGGAGAGACAAAAGATGTCAGGGTAATGATTTAAGAGCTGACCAGGTGCTATGATGATGTAATGCTGGGAATGAGTCAGCAAGTTTTTTGGGCTGATATCACTTTAAAAGCCTGTAATAAGAAGAGGCCCTGTTGGGACATACCTCTCTCTCCATGTGGGCTTCCGTGCTGTAATTGCTGTTCGTTTGAAGTCTAACTAAAGTATGTGTAGGTATATATTTTCTTTGTAGATAAAACCACTATTTAAAATACAAACCTGTGTTTATTGTATTTGCTCCTGGGTTATCTCACATAGTGACAAAAAAGGTGATACAAATAGGATCAAACAACATTGTAGGTGGGGAACATTATGGGTGGGGAAGCTGTAGTACTCCAAATCCTCTTAGAGGGCAAATCCTAGGAGCTCTGAGCAGCATAGTCAATGGTAAAGAACATTGCAAGTAGTTGCTGAAGTTCTGGAGGACCACAGATTACCTATCCTTGCTGTAGATGATTTTAGCTTGAGAATCTGTATTGTACCAATAAAGGAGAATATCTGTAGCTCAGGGTTGAAATGAGGAGTCACTGGGACTGATGATGTTACAGTCTCAGTAATGAAACATCTGCAAGAAAAAAGCCTCTGATGATCGCACGGCTCAGCTGGGATCATCAGAGCCTTTTAAAGCATTTTTTCTATGTTGTAAAAAATGCTTTTAAAAGGCTTTGGTGATCCCAACTGAGTTGCCTGATTGCCAGAGCCTTTTAAAAGCATTTTTTGCAACCTCTTCAGCCAAAGAGGTTGTAAAAAATGCTTTTAAAAGACTATGATGATCCCAGCTGAGTTGCCTGATTGTCAGAGGCTTTTTTTTTCTTTTAAAGGCAAAGAAAATGCTTTTAAAAGGAAACAAAAGCCTCTGACAATCAGGCAACTCAGCTGAAATCGTCAGAGTCTTTTAAAAGCATTTTTTTTTACAACCTCTTCGGCCAAAGAGGTTGTAGAAAAAAATGCTTTTAAAAGTAAAAAAAATTGGCCACGCCACCCAGTCACATTATCTCCCCCAACAAGCCATGCCCACAGAAGTGGTAGTAACAGATTTTACATTTCACCACTGCCCTGCACCCACATGTCCATCACATGGTCCAATCAATGCACTGTCTCAAGTGGAGATGCCTCCCAGTCACGCCACTCCAGGTGCAGGCTTAATGTCCTTGACTCCCAGAGAAAAGAATGTTATTATGGCTAGATATCTCTACAACTCCATGCAATGCCCCCTCCCAGTTTCTCACAGAAGTAAATGTGGCAGGCCTGAAGGCCCAATGCAAAAAATGGCTTCCAGGCCCGACACAGAGGTCATAAAAGCATTGTTATTTTTCTACCCCATCATTCAGACGTATCTGGAAGTAAATCCTGATCGTTTAAAGGAAATTCTGTTCTATATGGTGTCCAGCCATATTGCCCAGCCCTTCCAAATTAAGAGCACTCTCGGGCAATCCATATCCGCAACTTTATATTCAGCATATATTAAAACGAGGAAAAAAAAATTGCTGATTTTCTTTCAGAACATGGCTGTCACTTCATCCAAAAGGCGGCGCTGGATATAAATGGTAATCCATTTAAATACCAAATTGATTAATTATATTCAG